>NC_087521.1:7924375-8250208 GCF_963921805.1 Phalacrocorax carbo | reverse complement strand
GAGGTTGAAATGAGCATGTGTGTCTTGTTAGGTGATCTAGTACCTCCAAGGATTCCTGCTAACTGTCAGTTGATTAAAGAAATAATTACGGCTGTTTACCAGCTTTCAGCTAAAATTTCCTGGATCTTGGGTCTGCTTAGATTGTAGATGTTCCTGCTGATTTGCGTGTGAGGTGCAAAGGAAAATGCAGATTTATTAGTGGGAGAAGTATTTAACAATGCTAAAATAAAATGCCTGCAGAAATTGTCACGTGTGTGGGGAGGAGGTGAGCTAGCATATTAGGGTTAGTGGCTGATGCTCTGACACTGTGGCATGGAACACTTTAGTAGTTCTCTTACAGTATGTTGATGATAATGGCCAGATTAACTTCACTTTTGCTGAAGTTAATGTAGTCATTCAGTCTTACAGAATAGAATCTTCTTCCAGGAAGATTACAGTTCTTTTAAAAATTCCTAGACAGGAACTTACTTTTCTGAAGGATGGCCTCTGGGACTGAAATTGAAAATTAAACTGTGCTCAGTATTTTGTAAGTTTTTATTTATAATTAAGTTTTTATCTGAGACAAAATTTTAAAGCCTGGTGTCACATAAAGAACATGAGTAGAATGGTTGAAGAATGATACATTCCTAAGGCACTTACATTTGTTATTTAAAAAAAAGTTTTAGTTTCCGATTCTTAGCCTTTGAGGAGAATGCTCTTTGTAACAGAGTTTGAATCCATTGTTTTTAGTGGCCTCTAGCTTTTCTAGCACTTGTAGTCTCAACTGACTTTTTCTTTCCTGCTTCTGGCTTCTGTGTACTGAAGTCTATGGACAATTGGTTTATGCAGTTTCCAGACCATGGAATTTAGAGGGTATTAGTCTTTAAAAACACATCCACGAGTTGTATGAGTTTTGTTACTTTAGTGTTCCTAAATACTATATTGGTAAGGAGAGTGGCTATAAACATCCTAGCACAAGAAAAAATGATTCCATGAAAAATTTCTAGTAAGGAATAGTGACAGAATGAAGGCAACCTTATACTGAGTTTAAGTTGTGGTTTAGAAGTTTGACCCTAGCAATAGAAGAGGAGAAAATTGAAGGTTGGATTTTCTGTAAGTTGTTCAAAGAAGCTGATGAAACTTGACAGTAGTTGGCCCTGTAGTGAAAAGAAGCACACTTTTGAATCTGAATGAATAGGGGTGCAAGGGTGGTAATGGAAAAGAGGAAGGACAGATGCAGGGAAAGAGTTTTGCAAGCCTGGTCTTTGCCATAACTTTTGCAGGACTGAAGGGGACTTACGGATGAGTAAATTCTTTTGTATCTGTCAGTTGTGTCATTAACCTGTCAGATTGCTCCTTAGAGCTAGCTGGGTTTCTTGTGTCCACCACTCTTGTGGGACAGTCGCTCAAGGATGTCACTTTTCTAGTGGTTAGGAATTGCTTCTGAAAAGTGATCAGAAAGTGATCAGATGAGTCTTTAAAAAGAAGTACCACTTGAGGAGCAAGAAATGATCATCAGCTCAAAAGGAAAAGATGTATAAAAAAAAGGGAACCTTCAGGAAACATCTTAATACCGGTGTTACTTTCAGTGCAGTAGTTACTGACCTGGTGTTTAACTGACTCTTCATAAGGTTCTGCAGAAAATTATCTTCTGTATTGGTAAATGCTTAAGCGTATGCTACCATTAAGTAGTTGTTGACATTTCCCTCCCCCCCCCCTCCCCCCCCAATCTTTAATCTGGACTTATTTTATGAAGTAAAGGTTCTCTGTTAACATATGAGAGCTGTTGTTTCTAATTTTTTTAAGTCTTCCAATTATTTTTTTATTCTACAGGGTCTTTAAAAGTAGTATGTCTTTGAGATGTGTGATCCTAATGTGACCACTGACACCTGTCTCACTGTGCAGCTTACTAGAGAGAATCTTGCTTGAGACCTTAACATGCAAATTAGATGGATTTTGCATTTTTAATATTTATTTAAAGTAGTCAAGGTATCTTCTTTTGGTCCTCATTTGACAGTTTAAGGATTAATTGTAGTTGTAACAAATGTATAGACATAATCAGGTCTGCAAGGATACACTAAAACTCTTCTAGACACTTAAACCATCATGCATATAAAAGTATTGTTCCATTTGCCTTTTGTGAATAGGAACCAGAACATTAGTAGCTACACAAGTATGTTTACTCTTAAATTGCTGTTATGAGTCAAATCTTCGACCTTGCCAGTATTTTTTTGTTTTCTAAAAGTGTTCTGCTTCATCTTCAGCATAATAGACATCTAAAAATGAAGATTAGGTTAGACTTTTTGTGTGATCATAATCTTGTGATTAAAACAAATTTTTTTTAAAAAAATCTTGTTATTGTTCTGAGTTTTGCAACATGTCCTAGTAGGATAAGCACACATTTATGTGTGCACTGGGTACATATATTCAGGCTGCTTCAGTGTATTGCGTTTCTTTCAAAAATACTGCAGGCTTTTCCTTCCTTCCTTCTAGAAGTCTGAATGGACTTTAGAAAAACAAAACACAAGCATTGCATTGCAGCTGGGATTGCTTTGCATAAGTTGATTTTTTTTGAAATACACTTCTAGAGTCTGAGAGTAAACACAGTTCATGACTGAAATAGAAAAAGTATATTTGCATGCTGAGTATGTTTCTGTATTGGTACATCCATTAGGATTTGATTGTTTGAATTGTAGAGGAAAGCGTTAGTGTTTCAACAGTGTAAGCTAAGTCCTTTAATCAGTCTTAACTGCTTTACCATTCAGGTTTTGTGCCTCTTTTCCCCTTTGATATGTTTTGCTATATTTGAGATGTTGGACTAATAGTTCGGATACTGCACATCAGGGTTTATTAATAAAATAAGACTATGAAATCATATATGTAGTTATTAAATAACCTTTAGGTTGCATATGCAACTTTACCTGCCCAAAATGCTATAACGACTTCCCTCCTTTGTCATCAATGGCTAAGAGAAGTATGTTTGACCAATGTAAAGGTTGTCTTTGTCAGGCTTTTCTATTGCAGTTGAGGCAATAAAATGCAGTTTTAATATTAATTTCCTCTATTATCGATAGTGCTCTATGAAATGTAGAGCAATAATTCATATGTTTCAGAACGTTTCAAGCTTCTTAAAAAAGAACAGGGAAAAAATTCCTCATTTTCTTCCCAGAAAATGTTTTTTCTTTCAAATTTGATTTATCAGCTTCTATGTGTTTTTAATAATTTAAAGTTATGTGGAAGTTCTCTAGTAAATTACTTTAAATCTTCCATTACACTTTGATCAAACAGTGTAATTGCATGCTAGGGATGTGGAGTGTCAGTGTAATCAGCAATTTACTTACTCCTGGTGTTTAAGGAAAACTTCAATTTCTTATTTGAGATCTTGGAGTTTGCTGGATGAAAGACTATTGCCTGGTTTGCACATGGTCAGACTTTCTATTTAAAAGATCAAAACCCTTCCAACTACAAAATGTAGTGCATCTATGTCTGAAATACAGCATGCCGTTAAACCAATATTAATTTACAAAGTCTAGAATGTTAGATGCTAGAATTTTTTATTTTTCCCCTTCTACAAGTGCATTCAGTAGTTATTTAACCTCAGACCGTTCTTTTTTTTGTGGGATCCATACTATTCAAGTAGCTGTTCAGTAATTCTTTTTATCCTTGTGTTCTATCTTGCCTAGTTTCAGGCATTATTTCATGCATCCTTGCACAAATACAAAGTATCTGTCACTCTTAACTGCTGCTCAGAGCTCCCTGAATTCACTTTCATAATAAAACTGGGCAAGTTCATGTGGTGGTACTCTTACTTACAGCTGAGTGCCAAGGTGTAGAGGGAGACCAGAGTTATCAAGTGTCACTGAATTTTGTAGAAAGATAGTGGGTCTCAGAGATCCATGAAAATATGGTAAATATGAAAATGGACAGACTGGTAGAAGAGGAGGAATCTGCCCTTTTCAGGGCAGATTCTTTTTCAAGAATCTCCTGGTTGAGCTTCTTTGAAGAATCTGAAGCATAGCCCTATCTGTGGGGAAAAGTATTCTAACAGAATCTGCACACAACTGAACTCAGCTGGATTTTTTTTAAAGCCACGGGAGGCCATATTTTTGCTTACAGAAATAGTGTTTTATACATGTTCTCTAAAATGGCACGTTTTTTCTCCCTTAAGAAATGGTCTTGATAATACACTTTCAAAAATACATTTTGATTGAGTTTTTAATTCAAAAGAGTCAGGGCTTGTCTTGTATTGGACTTTCTTAGTCTCTCTGCTCTTGTTTTTGTAGCTCTTGTGCCCTGGACATGCCTGTTATGATATCATGGTCAGTTTAGGCTGATCTCAGACCATGTTGTCACTGGAAGGAGCTGTTAACTTTGGTATCCTGTTTGCATCCCTTGTGCCAGTCTAAGTGCTCCCATGGCTATACAGAGTAGGATCAGGAAACTGATGTAATTCAGGACTGAGTAAAAAATAAATAGAATGATTTCCTCAGTAGACTTAATGTGTGGCAGCAGAAGCAGCTAAGTCAGCACAGGGGAGGCAACAGAAATATGAGGTGGAGGAGGAGGATTGATCTTTGTAGTATCAGCCTGGGGACTTACAAATTGGTTTAAGACAATGGAAAGAATTCTGTTGGAACTGGGAGGGAGGGAAGGTGAGTACCAAATTGTTCTGTGCCATTTTGTTTCCCAATTTTAGCACCAGTCAATGTTTAATCATCAGTATAGTTATAAATAGTATTGAATCTAGCTCTCTCAAGAATTGTTTCAAAGGAAAGGAATATCTAAAGATTGAGAAAGTTGTATTATGTAGAGAGTATTTCTTAAGCATTTGTCTTTGTGTATGGAACCTAAGTTAGTACAACAACCCTGAGGGAGTCTGATCTGTTTTTATCGAAGCTGAGACTTACTGCTTTTCAAAAAAAGTCAGTGTTGGGAAATTGTGTGTTAATTCTTACCGCTCATAGTCATGCAATACGTCCAGTGATAGGTTTGACACTCCTCATTTCTTAGTTTGAGACTTAATGAAGCAAATTTATGAATGTAATTTATACTGTATTCCTATTCTTAGTTTTGTATTGAGAGTCTTGATGACTGCATGTTCCTAAAGTCTAAATTGATGTTCCATATTTCTAAAGGTCAAGCTCTTCACTTCTACATAGATAGCTTGTGTTAGGTTTTAACCATGTGACAGTTACAATGGAGGGGAAAAAAATAATCCCTAAAATCAATGAAATGAGTATACAAGCAATTACAGAAAGTGATGCTAAAGAGTCTGCTAATATTGACAAAAATGTCAAAAACCCAACTACAAAGTGCATTCTTGGGTGGCAACCTTTCTGTTCAACCTTTCATACCCTGTGAAGGTTGTTACACTGTTGTATATTAAAGATTTTTTTTAAAAGGGCTTTTTCGTAGGGTGGATTTGGGGTTTTGTTTATTTTTATTTTTATGAAGGTGTTTCTGTAGTATATTGATTCTCAAGATCACGTAACTCATTACTTTTCAACCAGACATGTTATGAGATCTAAGCAATACCTAGTAAATATGGAGGCTTGATTCTGCTTGGTCAAGTGCTCCAGAAGTATTTCCAGAAGAAGGAAATAGTTTGGCTGTGAGCATTTAGGAGGCAGGTGCCTCCCTCTGTCTGTGATCACAGCCATATTTTAATCTCTCCATTATCAGCAAGCTGAGGATGAAATTAAAGCCCAACAGTTGCAGCTGGCAACTACGATTTGCCAAATAGCTATAAAAGGGAAGGAAGACTAATAGAAGGGGAGAAAACTATCACTTACAGAAGACGTGAGTTTTGGAAAGAGTTGAGAACTGCGTTCAAGTCAAAGAGCATAAGAGCTTTCATAACCTTCCTTAGATGATAATTATAAAAATATTTTGTTCTGGTTTTATTTTTGTAAAAAGAGTGTGCATGTAGTAGCTTCCAAATGTTTGAAGTATGGTGTTGTGCATATGTGCATGTAACATATAATTTTCTTTTTAAAACCTACTTTTATAACTATTTTATGTGTACCTTTGCATTTATGTGTAAGACACAGTTTACTTTTTGTTGTTTTATCCTTGAATAATGAGAACTGGGAAAACAAGTTGGGCTTGTGAAATTGTCTGGTCATTTGCTGCCTTAGATACTAGAGGAGTGCAAATTATAAATAATTGTAGTTTTCTCCAGAAGGCTGTTAACTTTCTATTGGGTTAGAGTCAGTTTTATAGTATTTTTTAGAATCTAGAGTAACATAATTGCAGTTAAGTATAGTTATTGAGTTTCCTCAAATCTCTCCATCCCCTCCCATTGGGAGCCCACTGCTTAAAACAGCTGATTCTGGATCTTGGTCTCTGCATTTTATCTTTAAATATTTGTGCAGTCATTATAAAGTCTGCATTTTTTTTCTTCTCTATTACCGTGCAGTGTTTTGTGCATTACTCTCTTTCTCTAAGTGGCAGTGGTTAGTTGAGAGTGCTTTCATGACATTTCATTTTAACTGAAATGCTCGTAACTGCCTTTTTCTCACTAGGATTTTAAATTTTAATTGATTAAATCAAGAGTTTGCTAATGCAAGGTAAAATAGCATATTTTAATTTGGTTTACCATTGAGCATAAGGCCAGAGGGACTAAAATCAGGGCTGATGTGTGAAGTTTTATATGGTCATATCACTTAGTCTTGAGAAGGAGCAATGCAAAAACACGGTATTCCTGGTTAGGCTGTTTCGGGCTCTAACCATTGAGAGTGATGAAAATGTACAGCCACTCCCTTTAAAAAAATCTTAAAGGATAGATTTGGTGCCGATTATAGCTCTGCTTTTTTTATTGTGCCTCCCTTAATAATGAAAATCTGTTGTTGATCTTAAGCTCTGTAGAGCAATGTGGTCTCTACTTTACTCATTCTATTTTTGAATCCCCCTTCCAAGAAAATTTTATACTGAATCTTGTCCTGAATTGGCTCTCCAGTGACTTCAGTCAATTTAAAGTCATAATGAGGACAAATGAGTTCGTCGTTTCCTGTAAGGATGGCCAACCCAGTAATGCCATTAACTGTTTAAATTTTATATTCGCACCTGCAAATTCCCTTGTCTTTCCTAGGATTTTGGCTTGCAAAAGACAAAGTATAAGCCCTTTCACTTTGTAGTGAAGAGACTACTTTTTTTCTGAACAGACTATCTTTGTTTTTCAACTACTTCAGTTTCCACTAGACCTTTTGCATTCCTTGAGATAGCTTGTCTGTTCTACTGAATTTGTTTTTACTTACCAGTTTAAGCAGGTAAGTAGGAAGCTTCCATGCTTCTTTGTCAGTTAGGTGGGTACTATGATTGATACTTGAAAAACAAATTGCGTTATTTTTCTCCATCTAGAACAGCACGTTAAAACCAGTTGTCCTGTGATACTCTAACCTTCAGCTGTCTTCAGTAGCAAAATGTGAATCCATGAAATATAGTTGTTTCCTGTATAATGGATTTGTAAATTCTGTATTTGATTTCATGTATCCATTTCTTAATCTGTTCAATATACTGTCATTAAAAACAATTCCTTAAAAGTCTGCTGTGTACCTATTTTAATGTCGCTTTGGGTTTGGAAGAAAATGTGTAACAGAATTTATGCTAACAATGCCATTAGGAAAAAAATGTGTGCATATATTAATGTTTCATATGATTACTGTTTGTGCCTTCTTTTAGAGTTATGATGCTAACCTTAGTACCTTTATTTCAAGGCAAAAACCCCAGTGTTTATGAACAGAAAATGTTTTTACTTGCTCTCTAGCACAGAAATGGTTTTGTTAATGACTGACTGAAGGGATTAATGCAAAACAGTTTTTATTCTTTTCTTTCTCTTCCAAGTCAGAGTTTGTTGCTTTGTTTTGGCAACAGGATAGAATAAAATCCATTATCTTTTGGTTTTTTGTGTTTTCAGGCTCGGATAGCATTTTTACAAGGGGAAAGAAAGGGTCAAGAAAATTTGAAGAAAGATTTAGTGAGAAGAATAAAAATGTTAGAATATGCATTAAAACAAGAAAGGTAGGTATACATATTGTTCAGCTTTTATCTGACCTGGAGGACTTACAGATTAAAAGTTCCATCACATTATGTAAGCTGTCTTTACTAGATGATTCTACAGTTACTTTATATAAACTGTCTTTATGGTTGGTCATCTTTACATTATGTTTTCTGATACAATTTAGTGTCTGCTATAATAAAAAGTTGCATGATTTTCAAGTTGTTGGGACTCATGTCTTAAAGTTCATATTGGACAGTGTCCCTTTTCAGAGTTAGAGTAATGGTATACTAAATAAGAATAAATGTTCCAAAAACATTTATAGCTTATTACTGTACCTTTACCTGCTCTTCAGTGGTATTAAACTTGAAAGGCTGAAAAATATTGTTCTCTTGATTCCCTGCAACTATTTTGCATGTGTTGCATGGTGAAAACTGTATTTTGTGGCAGAACAGAATCCTTTAAAAGTTAGCATTACATTTTGAAGTACTGTATTTTTCATGTGGTAGATGCTATAATTTCTAGTCTTGGTGCATTTTCTGTAGCTTTAATTTAATGCCTTAAAAATTAAAATGCCATTCAGTATGCAGGCTGATGTCCTTCAAACCTACGTGCTCTTCTCTTGCCTGGCTATTTCATTTGACCAGAATTAGTAGTTAATGTTGCAAAAACACTATGGTTGGGAAATAATCTTGTCATGTGCCTGTACTTTCACGAGTGGACTCAATTTTCACATTTAATTTAATTTTGCTCTTGAAAAGTAGCTGAATCAAACAGTGTAAACATTTTGAGAATCAGCCAACAAAATAGGTAGCCTTTATTTGTCTATTTTGATTTGTGGGGAACATTCCTGCCAGAGTAAACTTAAAATCTCGTAGCAAAGTGTAGCAAGGCTTCACTTGGACATTAAGTTTGTTGTCCAAGAGTAAGTATGTCTAAATATATTTTACATGATGAATTAGTACTTGGAGTGACTAGTACAGAAATAACTTTGATTACTTGTTTTGGTGTTAAAAACTTAATGTTTTGGCAAGGATGGCTACGTACCTCTGTGCGAAGTACCCAGAATAAAGGTGCTTCAGAAAACAATGTGTGCACATATAGAAAGCCATACCTGCACATCATGTGTTTTCTGGTGAAGTAGTACGCTGAAAGGATCAATTTCTTCCTTCATCCCTGTCCTTGTAATGGAAAGCAACTCAAGGTTTCCAACCAGTGTAAGACTAAAAGCTACGTTGTTCTATCATACCAGTAACGTGCAAGTCACTCTGGTTTCAAGGCAGATGAATAGTATGCAAAGTGTTGGGTGTGGGTAATCTTTCTTAAAAGAACATTGAATGTATCAAAGGAATCGTGCTGTTACGGCAGGAGCAAGTGTCTTGGGTACAAGTAGCTTTCTGAAGTTGACAGAAAACACTCTGGTTACGTTGGCAATAATAAGCTGTGTGCAGAGACTTTCTGCAGATGTGTGCCATAAGGCTGTGAGGATTGCTACTTGTTGAGATAAACCTGAGGCAGTTAATTACAGCTGGAGTGTGAAGAAATCATATAACAGATTGCAGAATTTGAAGATGAATGGCATTGGTGAAACCTCATTCCTGCTTTCCCCTGAAATGCAACTGCCTCTGTAGTTTGGCTTCCCATGAAGTTTCAAAATTCATCTGATGGGCAAGAAACTTGTAGTCATATGCACAACAGAAACAGAACAGCAGGAACATACAGTTGGCTTTCATTCTTGTAGCTAGTGGGTACAAGCCCACACCGCATACTTTTCAAGAGGAAAATCCTTAAGTCCCAGCCAGAATTGTCATGAAGACTGCTAAAAACAGGAACTGAAACCCTGGAGTTGATTGGTGAATATGTGGGAGGCAACGAGGAAGCTTTCTGTTGTTTTTTTGCTACAAACACCCTGTAGTGTGAGGGGCTCTAATTGTGAAAGTATGATGGATTGAAAGCAAGCAGGTACTCTCTTGTCAGTAAATCATCCAAGAACGATAGTGTTAGTTTCTTGGTTGTTGCACTGAATTAAAAGTACAGGATAATAAAAGTAACTTTTTTGCTATTGTTCCTCCAAGTGAAGGATCACAATGAATGAAATCATCCCCAAAGCAAAATAAATTATGAGAATACCAGATCTGAAAATCGTTGACAGCAATTTTCAGTGTTGCACCTAACTTCCCCTGCCCACTTTCTCCTCCTCTTGTTGCTCACTCCCTGATGCTGTCAAAAAGTCTCGTGCAGTAAAATATCACAAAATAGGGAATCAGAAACAAACTCATTCAGGCAATGATGACTGTTGTGATTTCTCAGAAAAAGAGTATGAAACTGGACATCAGTGTGTAAGATTAAATAAAATGCAGTAGTTACAAAATAGCTCGATATTTCTAGAATTTACCTCTAAGTATGTGTACAACAGGTGTGATAAAGTTTTAGAGAAGTAAAATGTTGTTATTTTGAAGTCCTTAAATATTTTGGTAGTTCTTTATGAATTTTTGAAATAAAATTAGGCCTTAAAATGGGATTTTTTTTGTTTGTAGCTAGTGGATATACCTTTATGGTGATCTGCAGATCCAGCCAGATTTCTTCTCTGTGTACTCTAAGCCACTCTACTCCAAGCTTCACCAGCATAGTGCTGTGTTGAACTTAATAAGACTTTCTGAGATCATAAAGCTATGGCTGTATTTTGACTTCATGGGGTTTGGACTAGAGCTGGCTTATATCCTTGCAACTGAGTTGTAGGATTCAATGGTTAAATAGCAGCAAGCAGCTAAATCAACTTAGGACATTGTTTCTCCTCCTCTTACTTAGCCTTAGAAGAATGGCAAGTCAATACTCAAAGGGTTCAAGAAGTGCCCCTTGTAGAATTCAGTTACTGTGTGGTGTGGTGGAGTAACGTCACTGACTTGTCAACAGCGCTGTAGCTTGTTAGTGATTTTTAAGATATGTAATAATTACCCTTGTTTATGTGACAATATGGAGAGGAATATGTGTGCAAAGATATAGTTTATTGGAATTCAGTAAGATTAATTTTTTACTGTTGAACTGAAGTTGAGCATCAGGTATGATGTGAAAGACAACTGATCTCATTACTTGCAGCAATATTTTGGCTTATTTGTAGTGGCTAGTTATTGGTATAATTTTAGATCAGACACATCATTATCTTCTCTAATGAACAATTAAAGCAGAATTTTAATTAATGTTTTGAAATCATAGTTCCAAAATGGAACAACTACTCCTAAATAGTATTCGCCACAGCTCTAAATTGAACAAATTCAGGTTGGCTTTTCAATTACAGTGCTTTATTGGCTTCAATTACGAATTGAGCAAAAACATTTTCCTAGCATTATTTAACTTCACAATTTCATAATTATTTTCATTTTGATTGTTGTTTTGGGTTGGTTTTTTTTACCCCAAAATGTACAGTACTTTATAGGGCATGTAAATCATAGGATGTACATTTTATCTGGAAAGTCTGGTAGAACACTGCCCTATTACAATGTGGAACCAAAGCTTTGTCTCTCAGTTTAGAGACTACCTAGTGTAGAGAGTCTTACTAGTGCATGGTTGAAATATTAACATATTCACAAATAATTTTTAAAAATTGTGGTTTTATTTAGTTGTCAGTCAGTCAGATTCAGGTCACGCAAATACCTAACCTTCAGGAGCCTTACAGTTTTTTAGTTACAAGGTAATTGCTGTGAAATGCAGGATTTTATCTTACTATAGAGGGTCAATAGTGCCATCTGCTGACAGTTTGTTAATGAGACTGTTCCTAATTGCAATTTTAGCAGAAACTTCTGTAATTTAGAAGAAAAATCTTCTATGCTGTCAAATAGATCAGGCAGTATCTGAGATGAACTCTCACCTTCAATTTGCAGAAACTTGTAGCAGTGGCTCAGCCGTTCGAGAAGATGATTTGTTGGAAATCATTGGTGTTGTCCAGCACGTGTTCCGTTATGTATCTTTTCTCAAGAAGTTTCATATTTGAGAGTAGTCTTTAAAATTGGTGGGAGCTAGGTATGGTTCAGTTATTCTGAAAACTTTTCGTGAAATGTTTAATTTAGAATTATGAAGACAGCTGTATTTTATAGGGACTTCTTTAAAATGTGGCTGCTGAATTTTTTTAGAGAGATCTTTCAGCTTGGCTCTACTGCAGAACATCTAGAGCTCTCTTCCCTGAGATTTTGGGTATTTTTGCAGAGGACCTATGAGGCAAAAGTCAAATTGCAAAATGTCTGGGGTAAAGTTAGAGAATTCCAGGGTATAGGTGTAGGTGGTAGTTCATGTGATATTCCTGGAGGTAAAAGGAACTGGAGACATCTTGATGGGCAACTTGGGCACAGCATAAAATTTGGAAGGCTCATGCATACCTGCGTGGAAATAGTATCACCAAGACCAATTTTTTTAGAGAGTGATGGAGAAGGGGCAGTTAGGGGATTGGAGGTCAGGAGATGGGAAGGAGTGAGGCATGTTTGCACAGGTAGACTGAGCAGGAATTGGAAACTAAGCCTCCAGTCAGTGAGGAAGAGAAAATCAGTAAGAGAATATATGTGATGAGGGAATCTAGCACTCTAACATGGTTCTTCAGAGGGAAAGATCTCTGTCATAAGCAAAGACAGACCAGGAGAGAAATTGGAGTGCAAATTGAAGGTGGCAAATAGGCAGAAATCCCAAATGTAAGATTCATTCATCGTAGTGCAGTTGGCTAGCTATGCTAGTGCTACAGCTGAAAAAATAATCTCTAAGTAGTTGAACCTATTGTTTTTTGAAAGGTTCTCTTAGTAGCTGACACACACGAAAAGACCCACATTCTTGGAGAACATACTGAACTCATCTGTAAGTTATTTGATAATAGTGAATAATTTTAAGAAGGTTAACTCAAAACTGTGTTCTTGAAAGACTAGAAATAATTGTATGATGCAATAATTATCACAACAGTTTTATTTGGATAAATTGTGTTGTGCTAGTGTGTTTGTTTTAGATGGGAATAGTAGAATGTTTTGAGTTTATAAAAGCATTCTATGCTAATTTGTTAAACATTTGTGTACTTTTTCAGGGCAAAATATCATAAATTAAAATATGGCACAGAATTGAACCAAGGTGACTTGAAAATGCCAACTTTTGAATCAGGTAACTTTTTTACAGTTTATTTATGCTCTGTTCTATATTTGTTCTGTTCAGTTTATTGCAGCTTTCAATCTTCCCCCCACACCCCTTAGGTGTGTTATAAAGAATATTTGCTTCTAGTTTCACTGGTTTCTTGTAAAAAGTAAATTGATATTTAAAAACCAAAACCAAACAAAACTGAACAAAAAAACCCAATCCAACTATGACACTCTATCTTTCAGAAGAAACCAAAGATACGGAGGTTCCTGCAGTACCTCAAAATAGCCAATTGACCTGGAAGCAAGGCAGACAGTTACTAAGACAGTAAGTAACATTGTTGATTATTGGTGTATTCAAACTTTTCCCTGAAGTAAGAGTAGCTATGTATATGTTTACTCTATGAAACAGAGTGAGGTATTCAAATAGTGGTTCATTTTTCAGGACTGCATAGTCTTGAGCTTTAAGCAGTATAGGGAAAGGTTTTCTGTATGAGATGGATAGCAATGAAGCTTATTTTTCAGAAGTGATGTAATAGTGGTGTTAATTTTTAACAGCCAATACTAATTCCTTTCATTTTCCCTCAAATATGCTTCTTTCTTTCTTCTCTTAATGCATCTAGGTATCTTCAGGAAGTAGGTTATACAGATACAATATTGGACGTACGCTCCCAGCGGGTAAGGTCTTTGCTTGGGCTCTCCAATTCAGAACCAAATGGTTCAGTAGAGACTAAGAACTTAGAACAGATCCTCAATGGGGGTGAATCTCCTTCATCAAAACAAAAGGGACAGGAAATCAAAAGGTAAGTGAAGAGATAAGAAATGCATGAAGTTAGTTTTACTTAGTCATTGATATGTACTGGTCAGTTCACATTGAACTTTCAACTCCAGAGTCTCTGAACACTTGGGAGTGTAGCTGACTACAAATGATTATGGACTTAACTGAAATTGATTGTAAATATGAACATATGTATCTATAATACATACAAATATGTATGTTATACATATATGCAAGAAAATATATTATGTATTGAAGCTGAATTTATCTCATATAACCACTTTGGAGCTCTTATTTTAAGGAAATATTTTGTTGAGTGGTGTTTTTATAATAAGGAATTAGGCAGCTCTAGAAACTTCTTCACTTCTTGTTGTTTTGCTAATTTTAAAACTCTTAAGCTGTTAGGTAGCAATGGCATTTAATCTGATAAGTCCTCTAAAAGCCTCTTCAGCAAGTAAAATGGATTCTCTGTTAATGTCTTTATGTAGGAATTCTGGTGATGTTCTTGAAACATTTAACTTCTTAGAAAACGCAGATGATAGTGATGAAGAAGAAGAGAGTGACATGATAGAAGATATTGCAGAAGGAAAAGAAAAGCACCGGATAAATAAGAAACACAAAGTAAAAGATTTTGTTTTTATATGTATATATAGATCTGAAATCCCTTTAAAAAGGGAAATTTTTTCCCCCCCAGATGATTATTAATGTATCACATGTAAATGTATGTTGTACTTCATTATCTGAATGGATTCTAAGCAGATGTGTTATTGGTAAATTTGGTGGTTTAGTTAATATGTTACCTTGAAAACTTAAAAACAATCAACGAACCAACGTGTTCGCATCTGTGAATTAATTGCTGAAAGAGAGAACTGATTTGGCCATCTCAGTTTCTCTCTGCATGCTTTGAGTCCCTTTATGAGGCAAATTTAGCACAATACAATGTGTGTCCTTTCTGCATTTTGGAGAAGGTAGGGACAGCTCCTTAGAAGAAACTAAATTATGTAACGGGGGAAAACAGTCCACTGCGGATACGTGTTTAATTCTTCCTTCTATGCAGCTTTTTACTAAATATGTAAAAGCCTAGCAGAGACTTGTCACAGTAATCTTCTGTTGAAGGTTCAGTTAAGTTTTGTTTTTTGTTTTATTTTCCTTTTAAGTCTTCCATTCTGTGAGCAGCTTTCTAGGTAGGATAGACTATATAACCCATTCTTTTTTACTAATTTTTATCCCGTACTGGAAGTGTCTCCCTGTCGTTGGGGTTTCTTTATATAAAGGGGTTGATTTATGGATGTTGTACTGACAGTTTTATGACTTTTTGCACAGTAGAATATTCTGTAGCATGATGGCCCCTCTGGCTGCATTGAATTTTCTTAAATAGCCAGCAGTATTAGCTCAGCTTGACGCAAGTCTTAATCTCCCAGCTTGACTTGTTGGGAAGGGTTTTCCCCCATACCTGTGGTATTACCTTGTACTTCTGGTAAATAGATTAACCAAGGAATCGGTTGAATCTTTTTTTTGCTCTAAAGCAGTAGATCATCTAATAAAAAGATTATCTGTAGGTAAATCTCCAAGCACATATGAAGATATTACACTTGTTTTTTGACTCTTGACAAAGCTTGTGTTTTTATAGAAAGTACAAGGATCATTTATAGTTATCTTTGTAAAAATTGTTGCTTTCTGCAAAAGTGTAAGACTATTGTGCAAATCATAGAAACATAACATAACTCCATGTGAAATTCACCTGCAGAATGAAAGAAAACTTTTTGCTCATGCCTTGGTAGGGGGGTTGTTTGTTTTGTTTAAGGTGAAGGTGTGGTAGAACTAGTAAAAAGACGCTTTTCAGAAAACACCATATTTTCCAAGCTTTTGCTTAACACTGAAATAAAACTGGAAGTAAAAGGGGAAAAAAAGGTTTCTGGACCGGTAGAAAACACAGTTTATTTGTGAAGCTTCCCTAGCTTCAGCTCTAGAGCTATTGATATGGCAAGAAAACGAGAATTTTCCAACTGATAGGTTTTAAATAAAAAATGAAGACGAGTATGTATGAAATTTTTTGTTGCTAAGCCTAGTGTAAGTGTTCTTTTCATTTCTGAATGATCACTGGACTGTGCTGCTCACTCTTTTTTGTAAGCAGCTTTAGATCTGACCATATCTAAGTATCTTTTTCTGTATTTCATGTTGAAAAATGTTTTCCCCTGCAACCAGGTACTCAGTGAGTAATCCATCACTTGTAACCTAAATATTTGAGTAGAAAAAGCTGTTCATGATTCAAATGCAGAAAACTGTTTATCTGCTTGCAGATTGGTAATGAAGGTTTAGCTGCTGACCTTACAGATGACCCCGATACTGAAGAAGCTTTGAAAGAATTTGATTTTTTGGTGACAGCTGAAGATGGTGAGGGAGCTGGAGAAGCTCGAAGTTCAGGAGATGGAACAGAGTGGGGTAAGGTGCTAATAAAAGCCTTTAGGAGTAAAGGAATTCTTGTTCATGATAGTACATAAGAGTTGCAATACCTACTAAGATGGTGTGGATGTGTGGATGATTGTGATAATCAAATGCTGATGCTTAGATAATAGTGTATTGGATGCTGAAATGTCAATATATATATATGCTGTTGTAGTTACCACAAATACAATTATAGTTACCTTTGTTTAGAGTTTTGGTTCTGATTCCAAAAAAAACTAAAAGAGAATATTTTCTTTCTTGAATAAGAAAGGCTAGGATTCTGAATGGTTTTATACCTGAATTAAATTTGCTTTCAAATCTGTATTTTTTTGGTGTGTGTTTGTTTCTGATCAAGAGCTTTAAAGTTTTTGTGCTCAAGTGAAATTAATTTCTTTGGTGTCCTTGTAAAAATGGGCACTTCATATATTTAGTTTTTCTGGCCAAGATTTTAAAATGTTATTGCTAATGTGGCTTGCATTAGTAGATTCCAAAAATACTTTTGTACTGGTCCAACTTGTTATTTATTTATTTTAATTTTAGAGTAGATAATAAAATCAAGTACGTTACTAGTTTGATGTGAAACAAAGTATGCTAAGTCATGAACTCCTGGACCCTACATGTTTCAAAAGAAGAAATTAAAAGCAGGAGGGAATTGGGGTAGGAAAAAGAATAATGAATCAAGTAGTTCACATCTCCATTGAAATGGAAAATTGACCATCTTAGTTTCTGAACTGTGACACAAACAATTTTGTGGTTATATACTTCAGCCTTTCATTGTAAAGCCAAACATTGCCACTAGATCATCTCGTTTGACCATTTTATGTCATTGAGACAATGAATCTGTCATACTCAGTCTTGACTTTGAAGGTACCAAGGATTACAGTGCGTTCCTTCCTGGAAATTAGTATCAAAGAGTTAGTCATCTTTATTTTAAAAACTCAGTCTTGTTTCTAGTTGGACAAACTATTACCTTTATTTTTGGTAATACCTATCTGTTTTTAGAAGCATTTTCATTGTTTGGTGATGTTCCCCTTTGGAAGTCGTGTTATTAGATTAGTTTCTTTGTCATCTTTTTATTTAGCAAAACAGGCAAATCTCTCTGTATAAGACATCACATAGACAAAATCTTGGCTTCAGGACCTTTGTTTGCAACACCCCTTCAAATGTATAATGATGCAGAAGGTTCTAGTTCTAGCATCAATTTTGGCACTATTGTGTACAGAAGAAGAGGCACCTTGATACTGTAATTTATGCAGTGAAAGATTTATCCATTTTTTTCACAGCAGACTGCTGAAACATACTGAACTAGCTTGTCCCTTGATATTCCAAGTCATTGCTTTCCATGATTGCTTTCCAGTATGTTGTATCTCTGTTTACTTCTCAGATAGTTACCTGGAATGGGGGCATTCTGATTTATCTGCAGTGCTGAGTTTGCAAGTTAAATGTCTTCAAACTTGTTTTCAAGCAGTTCAGTTGCTCTCCCAAACTTGAAAATAAAATATGATAAAATTTAAAAATATATTTTAAAAATCAAATTGGCCCACCACACTTTCCAGAGAAAAGTTTGAATGTCCTTTGTTACAGTTTAAGTGAACCCAATAAAAGTGAGGCAGAGCATTTTGGGAGTTAGTACACATTTGTGATGGCTTTTTCGTCAGAGCTGGTTTAACTGCAGTCATTCCATTGTTACCAAAACACTCATGTCTGAGACAAGGAAGTGGGGAGCAGGAAATAAACATAAACCTGCTTTAAAAAATGTGTTCTGAGTTTTGCCATATGAAGACAATGTCCATAAGTTTGTTGTATATTTCGTACTGTTCAAATGAGTCAAACATACTTGTAGCAATGCTTTTTTCATAGTATCATTGAGTTTTACAGCTATTATTTCCATAAATGGATCTTTAAGTATATAATCTATCAGGTCTTGTGGTTAAGTGGGTAAATTAGAAATATTTAAAGCCAATGCTTCTTTATTAACTATCAAAAATAACATTTCAAATATTGCCCTACTTAAAAGTGTGCCTTCTAAAATAAAATAATGCATTGCCTAAACCAGTTTATTTTAGCTGTCACATTATTTTGAAGTCTGAAATTGTAATTACATGAAATCCCCAGGTTCATCCGTTTATTTATTTTGGGGGAACTTCATTTGAATGAACACTTGCCATTACTTTCTAAACAACTGCATCAACCATGAACTTCAGAATTTCAGTTTTAATTGTCTTATTTTCATAATGTAGAGAGTTGCTCTGTTCTGTTTTCTTCTCAGCTTTTTTTTCTTCCTGTTTTAGTTTTCCTGTCACTGACACCCTTCTATCACTTCTTACTCTTGCAAAGCATTAGGCTCCCTGAAAAAATGTAAATGTTTACATGTGTATTTATAATGTTTTTATTTAGTATCTGGAAACCAAACTTCTTGTGTTTAGTCTCTAAACCTATAACCTAGTCTTGCTTTGTGATAACTTTCAATACTTCATCATCAAAGCAGGTCTAACTGTAGGTCTAACTTCAGGTATGCTAAAATACTTGATCACCAAATGTGATAGTTACATTTTTGCTATTGGAGACTTCTGCAAACCAGCCACCAAGTGTGGAAGTTTGGGTTGCCTTTTTTTCCTTTCTGTAATACGGCTTTTTACGAACACATTCGTTTTTTGTGCCTCATTTAACATACTTTGACTTTAAATTGCAATGCTTGAAAATAATTTAAGTGTCCTGTCATGCGATGTGTTCTACTTAGGAACAGCTTATCTTCAAAGTAGGGAAAGATGAGCAAATTAAATGTTAAATGAAGAACTAAAGTATGCAGCACATCCAAAAATTAATGTACGTTTTTAGATTAAGAATTTCTAAATGCCTTGTGGTGACATAGTATGAAGTAAAAGATGCATATAGAAATTCTGTTTGCTTAAGCGAACAGGAATAAATACATATTATATATTATGTTACATATTACAGATACTACATATTATGTAGTCTTTTTATCCTGCTTATGATTTTGATGGCTACCTATGTGTTCATCACTGAATTTCTCCTTTCCATGAAACACTACAATTCTATTTACAGATGGACCCACGAGTCAAAGAATGACTGACTACCCAGAATTCTGTGTGGCAGTGTGACTGGAATTCAGTGTCTCTTGGGTCATCTTTTAAATTAAAAAAAAAAAAAAAAAAAAATCCTTTCTTCACTAAATGGTATTGGCTAGTGGACATCTTGGATCCTCTGTACTGTCCTGATACCAGTTTAGTGTGGGTTATAAACATGGCAAGCAGTTTGAGGAAGTTCACTACTGCGGGGAATTACGGAGGTCTTCTAGTTACATGGCTCTGTTCTGAAATAGCTAAATGTATCTAGGCATACCTGAGAGAAACACTGCTGGGTTTTCATAAAAATATTCATTGAAATCCATTTCACAGCCTCTCTGATTCATCAGAGTTAGTGTTTTATCTAGTTTTCTGTTTATGACCTACATTTCAGCAGCTGATAGCGTTGATTTTGAGTATTCATGTTTGCAGGCTTACGTTTTTCCTGTTTTCTGTTGACTGAATGAGCCCGGTTCCTTCAGATTCTTTGTCTTGATATCTAAAAGCCCTGTTTGTTGCAGTCTTCAGATTTTTCTAAACGTCTAGCGTAGAACACAGACTGGACATGTTACTTCAATTTTGTCATCACCATCACAGAATTATGTGGACAACTACTGGTTTAATACACCACACTTTTTAAAAAAAATACTAGAACGACAGTCATCTTGTGGTTGTTTTTTTTCCAGCAGCATTACATTGCTGTCATGTATGTTCAGCTTCTTGTTTAGTTTACTTCCCAAATTCTTCTCTGCAACACTGCAACCTAGCTATTTTCCTTTTTTTAATGGTGCTTTGGATATATATTTTTATTTTAATTTGTTTTTAATGGAGTTTCCTTTCATTGGGTTTTAGGAGGGGGTTTGTTGTTTTTCCTGATTTCCTTCCTCTTTTGGTTGGGCATATCCTCTGACTTATCTTTCTGTGCCTCTTGTATTTCCTGACTAATCACTATTCTTTGTCAATGTTGTGGCCCTGCAATCATAAAGATTGAGGTCTTTGTGTTTGCAGTTTGGTAGCTGTAGCTGCAGTTTGGTGTAGGATGTCATTGTTCTGTTTCCCCCTCCACAGTTCTTTGTGGATAGCTTAGATGACTTTACCATTATGCTTCTTGTTTTATGCCTTCACCACCCTTGCTGTTTCTTTATTCTGCATCTTTGATCAAGATTGTTTCTCTTTGTAATTTATTGGCCCTGTTTGAATTATGATCTTCTGGTAGATGCATCAATATCCTAGGATATTTTCTCATGTGTTGTCATGTTTTGTCATGAAACATGTACTTGGAATAACTCCTACTTGTTTGCGTACTAAATGCATGTTTCTTTCTCTCTGCTCTGTATGGCTCCTCTTGTGCACTTTCATGACTAATGGTTATAACTTCAAAATTTGCTGTTCTATAAGCACAGTGCTATTGTAGGTATGATTGGAAGTTGGGAACTGAGGAACCTAATTTTATTATTTTATGTCTAAAGAATTTGTGAGCATAAGCTTAACTGGCACACAAACCAAGTTTAGTTGCTGCATAGTTGTCTTTTAGCAAAAGCCTGTCTGTAAATGTTATGTTTACCTTGTTTTAGAAACAAGTCTATCCTTTTACTAATATCTCCTTCAGAAATATTTGAGATGAGTAGTTTAGAAAAGTGGAGACTTGACTTTTCTGGGAGAATAATTAACCCTGCAATATTTGGCAAACAGAAAAAGACATGCCTCTGAAACTACTGTGGAATGTTGTATTTCTGAATTATAATTTAATTGCTAGAATGCAGTGGGGTGTCAATTTGTTCACCTATGCAAATTACTTTTTCAGCTTTATATAAAAAGCTGTATGTATAGGGTTCTTTCTCTGGTTAAATGTAGGATCAAGGTTTGTTTCTTGTGCATGTAGAATGAGTGCGAAAGGATGCATGGTGGTCTTCGTGAATAAACTGGCACTGACTTACTCAGCTTGCATTTTCATAAATGGTATAGCATGAATACTTTTATTTGCTTGTTCAACACTGGCTGAATTATTTAACACTGTCTTTCTAAAGATGCAGTAATCGTTTCTGAACACGAATGAATTTTTGTGTGTTTCGAAGTATCTAACATGAGCAGTTACTTATGAAGCTTAATTTGTTTGCTCCTTAGTAACAAATTAACGTACAATTTTCAAATATGTAACTGATATTATACAGTGCCTTGGAAAACTGTATGAAATGAGACTTAGTATTTTGTAAACTTAAAACAGACTGCACCTTTAAAGATTTATTAAGAACTTCTATTAATGCTTTTATACAGCTATGATAGTAAATCGCCAACAGCTTGCATTGCCAATTGATTTTTTTTCTTTTAATAATATGCTGCATGTAGACAAAGATGACCTGTCCCCAACTGCTGAGGTTTGGGATGTAGACCAGGGACTAATAAGTAAACTGAAGGAACAGTACAAGAAGGAACGAAAGGGGAAGAAAGGGGTGAAGAGTAAGTGGAGATTCTGAATCTTGTAATGCAACGCTTTTTTTGCCTATCTATATAGAAGACATTTTTTTCTCACAAGTTCTGTTTTTGGTTTTGGTTTGTTGTTTTTGTGGGTTTTTTGTTGTTTGTGATTTTTTTATTTTCATTAAGCATCATTTCCTGTAATGGGGGCAACCAACTTTAACTTTCTACCTGCTGAATGTGAAAATGTCAAACTTTGACAGCCATTTCCTAGATGAGAAATGTTGAAAACACAAAAAAAATTAAGGTTAAATAGGTAAAAAGAGTTAAATGCTTTGTAACATCAGTGTAAAAATAATGAGCAACTGGCATTTTGAGGAAATTCCTACTCTGAGAAGTTTTCTGAAAAATTTATCTGCTTCTTAAAGTATAATACTACGGTACTGTTGTGCGCGGGTGTTTTGTTAGGTTTTTTTTGTTTCCTAACATGAGCTAGAATTGAGCTGTAACTGCTCTTTATGGGCTTGTAGTTATTTTTACAATCTAAGGCAAGGAGAATTTTAAAATGCCCGTAATGTAAATACAAAGTTTTTTGTGGCTTTGTGTAGGGTCTTTATTTTTGTCTTCATTTTATGGTGCCCTTCACTTTTCTGTGCAGTTACCACATTTGGTTGACAACTCTTTACTCTCAGACCAGTTTTCAGACCAGTTGACCTATTTGAACTATATAAGTTAAGCTAAACTTCAATGTTGACGTTTCTGGTAAAAATGCTTTTGTAACTTAAAGTCATCAGCTATACAAAGCTCTTAGTGGACAAAGTGGTATTGAATCAATATCACTTTAGAGAAGCTCCCTTGATTGCAGTGGTTTTATTTTCAAAGTATATAATAACTGCTTTTGGTGATATTTAATAAAAAATATTTTCTTTATTTGAAAATATCTGTCAATATGTACTAACTAAATTAACAGATATTTAAAAATAACACTTCATGAAGAATTCTGTAATTATTAGGATTTGAATTTACTGTGTAACACCTAACAAAATAAAATTCAGTTAGTGCATGTTGATTTTTTTTCCAGCAATTTTGCATGACTCACATGTTGGCACACATACAAATATAAAATCTTTGAAGTAAAAACTTTACCAGTAGTAATCTGGGTGCTAATGAGTATCCTCATTTAATATGTAAATCAGCAGTTGACACCAGATTCACATGAAGTATTTTGTAGGGTTAGAAACTTCATTTTAATACTAAAATGGACTTCTTTTATTTGAAATTTTCTTACTAAACTTCATGTTTTAGACTTTTGGAAACACAGTGGCTGCAAAATAACGTTTTGAATTCTGGGGCTAAAAGACAGTAATTACTTAGGGGATTTTTACATTTCTCTCTCAAAAATTGTGCCTTTAGGTTATCACATTCAGAAAGTTCTTGACACCATAGTTTTATTTCAGTTCTAATCTTTTTGCAGTGACCACACTGGTTAGTTTCTACTTTCTGGCTTGTGCAAGGTAAGCAGCTGTAAATCAAGGACAAGTAGTGTTGTTCTAGGATTATAAATTCTATTAATAACTCTTCTTGGGTCTCCAAATTTATTTTAGTGGCATTATGTTGGCTTCTCTCGAAAGGATTTCTCTTTACTGCACTTCTTACTTCCTTGGCTGCTTCTATCATCTGAAGAATTTGTATGATCTTTTTGGTTTTCCATCTGTAAATCTTAAAATTTCCAGAAGAGGAGCATAATTCTCACCCATCAAAAACAACTACTTTGTCAAAACCTGGCATTTTAATAGTCTATGTTGCTGATTAAATTGGTTCTGACCATCACTTAAAATAAGTAATAATTATTCTAGCTGAAATGTCCAGTTACAAAATTTAACTCCGCAACATTATTATCAAAACTTTCCTTCCTGTGCACTTTCCTGCAGTTGCTGCCAAGGGTATAACATTGTTTTGTACGATGAGTGGCATGGCATGTTGGCTATCAGTTATTTGACCTATGTTGTCTTTTGACAATGTGTGTTCTGCTATCAAAACTTAAAGGAGCATTTTCTTCACCTAAAGTAATTTTGAAACCTGCGTTCACGTAAGAGAATATTTAGGAGACAACTGTGTTGCAATGATGTGAGGTCACATAAGTCACTGTTTAGACTTTTGGGTTTTAAGTTTAATTTCTCCTTTGGGAAACCCTGAGCGTGTATCAATAGTCTCACAGGGTGGTTTGTTGGATTCTGCACTTGTGTCACATTTGTTGATGGTAGTTTCTGATTAGAGTTTTCCCTCTAAATCACTGAGGTAATTGAATGAGGTAACTCCACACACAGTGAAAATATGCATCTAAGGTTGGACAGGTTCATTTAAATTCTGTTCATTTGATTCTTAGGCTTTTTTCTCAGCTTTTTTTGTATTCTGAGACTGAAAATAGTGCCAAAGGCCTTCTTTATTCCTCCTTCTCATGTCTGATCATTCATGAATTTCATTCTGAATATTCATCTCTTACTTTGTCCTTCAGTGTATTGTCAGACTTTTTTCAGAATTTATTTTGAGCAATATAAGAATTTATATGCATATATCATCATAAAGATCAAATAAACATGCGTTGACTATGACCTCTTGTAATACTTTGAGGACAGCATAATAGAGCAGACATTCTAAGGGGTGCTTTTGTTGGATGTGCATCTGGTGACTACCATAATCTGCATTTAGACTGTTGTCTTCATAACAGGGTTGTCTTAGACCTGGTCCAGGTATGGTAACTTTCATTCCAAATGTTCTATTTTTAAACAGAAGTAGATTTGATTCTATTTTGATACTTCTGTACTCTGCATTCATATGTTTTCTTTTGGGTGGAACACCTTAATTTAGGTCATCTTCTGTCAGCACATATGTTTTCATAATGTAATACTTTTTTCTCTTTTTTCCCTTTGTCATGTTGTGTGGAAGGAGTACTTTCTTATGAAAGGATCTTTAAAAAAAAAAAAGAAACAAAAACAACCCCTCTTCAAACAAAAAAACACCCCCACTTGAATTGTTTTTGGTTTTTTTTTACTTTCCTGCTCTCTTCCGTCAGTCTTAATTATTCCATATTTATGAAGCAGTATCCAGCCCAGTCACTTTACTAGCCTTGATTTCTGGGAATACTCTGTAATAGTATTTGGATTTTACCATCTTCATTAGCATCACCTGTTGATGTAGAAGGATCCCTGTATTATATTCAGACTTGGGCTATTACATCTTACAGAAATCTGCTTATGGCTTTTCAGACAACAGCTTCTCAGACTGCAACTTTTCAGCACTGAATATTCAATTACCTTTTTCACTTTTGATCTCTGAAGGAGGATTGTAGGTGCTTTGCTTTTATTCATAACCTGTTCATGTTTACCACTTCTGGTTTTTTTTTGTTGTTGTTCTAGTCTTTTCTTGAGGATAAAAGACAGTTGTCCAGTTTGTGCCTTAAACATAGCTGCTTATGCAGAGTCAGCACATACTTATCCTTAAAAATCTCTTTATAACATTTAAAATACTTCAACAAGTATATGAAGGTACACCTGCACTTATTTGAAAGCAGAAACCTGCACCGTCTTCTGTGGTGGTGGCACAATCTTGAATGTTGATGCTTTTCAGCGTAAAATACAGGGAAGTTGTTGTGAACAGCAGTTGTTCTTTTGTAAATTTCAGGAGGAAGTTTCTCTCTGTATTGTATGATGGATTGAGGGCTGTTGTGAGGTTATGCCTGAAGGACAAGAAGTGACTAAACATACTGAATAACATTAAAAGGCAGGCTGACAGTCCCCTAACCAGTGACATACTAAATGACTGACTGGTTCAAGGCAGCATAGCAGGCGAACTACTACTACTTGTCTCTGAGCACACTCAGAAGTAAACTTCTCACGCCCATGTGTTTGGTGTGAAAGCATCTTCAAAAGATGCTTTCAGTTTGGATGTGAAGAAGAGTTTATAAACCATTTTTTGGCATTTTCCATCCATACGTTGAACAGTTCATGCATAACGACATAGAGAAGACAAAGGGGTTTTCTTCTGGAAAACAAAAGTTATATTCAGGTAGACAGTTTAGGGTACCAGTCATGACTTCTATCGTGTTATTTATTGACTGCACTCAAGAACGTATCTGCTGCTTGTCACCGAAGGTGGGTGGCTAATGGCCAACTGGAATAAGACAGAGGCAAGCTTTGTGGTCTGTATGGTAGAGACCTGGCCATTTTAAGAATTACTTTTTTTGTGTGAGATCTTATCTGCTGCCTGCAATTAAGTATTGTACCTTGGAAATGATATCTTGTCAGTCTAGTAGCTATTAGAAAAAAGTGTTTGTGCAAAAGAGATATTCCTAACTTTTATTTTACACTCCATTAGCTGAGATTACAGGTTTCTAGACTGACTTCTACAGGAGAATAAAATGAAACTTAACCACTCAAGAAGTCTGTTCTGCTGTGTAAGGGAAACTTTCAGAAGCCATTTTTACTCTCAAATGACTTCTGGGTAGCAGCTTTTGTAAACCTAATTGGCATATTAAGTGTTCTATAAAAGAAAGAAGGTCAGAAACACAAAAAAAGTATAGGATGTTCTATATCATTTTGCAAAACATTTTTATTTTGTCAGTATTAATGAGAATAGTTATATAACATCCCTCTTGGGGTATGTGTGGTTTATTTTTGCTATGATTCTACTTCCGGAAATGTTTCTTGTTGTCATCCTTGCCTCCAGACAATTCTCCATTATCTCCAGGGAATTAAATTATTGATGGTTTTTTAATAGATCAATTTTAACCATTTTTGTCAGATCTAAAATTAAAATTATCAGTTACTATTTGAAAGTGTATGTTTTAGTGTTTAACTGTTTGAACAGTTCTGCTTTTGCAAAGTCATCTGTAATTATAATGCTTACTTTTTACTTTTTTGAGAATGAAGGCTTTGTTTCAGTTTAGATTTCCTTTTAATAAAAGCGATACATGTCACCTCAGAGTATAAGGATTTGTTTCCTAATGCTTACTTTACTAAAAAAATTGACCTATTTGAAAATAAGTTGCAATATGCCCTTTTAAAAGTAGTAAACACTTATATTTTAGCATTTTAAAAGCATAGTTTTTGGTGGAGGGGCAGTGGGTTTTTTATTTTGAATATTCTACAATATATCCACCCGCTATATTATCTTATCAATTAAAAGCTGGTTATGTCTTGCATCATTGTGGATGTTTTCTTTAAAGAGATTCTATCACTGAAATTTCACTTTATGAACGAAGCTTGGCTTTTTGACATGCAAGCTGTAAGGTGGAAGCGGGAATGAATTTATTAATTAAAAGAGCTTATAACATAATACTCGTTTGCTAGTGTCCACATGAATTTAATGCACATATAATTTAGTATGCTTTCTTTCTAGAGGCATGCATGCATAATAAGGGCCGTATACATCTGCAGTTTCATACAGCAGTGGAAGCATTCTTGCTCTTGTGTTTAATAAGCACTTTATACAATTTAAATGCCATTCAAAAGCAGGGAAAGTTAATTGTTCGTTGCACCCCAATTATGAGTTGTCTGTACTTTTCCCTCATTTTAAAGCTTATTTTTTATTTGCACTCTGTTTTTTCGGTGTTAAATTGTTTAGTACAGTTAAAGTCATGTAATGTTATTAGCAAATGTTTAATTCATACGTATTTTGTTTAATAGTTGATGTTCTTTTCATATTTAGCTTGACTTCTCTGTAGGGCTGTAAGATTTTTTTTTTCTTTCCCACAGGAGATTTTAGAATAGATGTACAGAACACAAAGGAGTTATTCTTTGATTTAGTGAATTAGACCTGTTTGCATGTAGTTTTCAGATTTGATGTATTAACTCCTTTTGATTTCCAAAAGATAATTTTATTAATATACAAAGACAAAAGCAAAGCACTGTACTTATTTTAAGGACGTCCCATCAGTAATTAATCTTGTTTAATTAGTTTAATGGATTTTTAGACTTCAGTCAAGTCAAGCGGTAGCAATCAAATGAATCTTTGCTGCTGACATTAATTTACAGGAGTCAACAGGACAAAACTTCACGACATGATAGCTGATCTGGGCGATGATGAGATACCCCACATCCCTTCAGGAATCATTAATCAATCTAGGTCACCCTCTTCTAGAATGACTGATCATGAAGGTGCAAGAGCAGAGGAAGGTACAAAAAATTCAGCTACTTATTATATTTCAGGAGATTTCTTTTAGAAAGCACACGCTGTAATTTACCATCCCCTCTGTAAAGCTTAATGCAATTGCAGATTGCCACATTATTATTTTATTTGCAGTTCTTCCCAAATGGTTTTATGAGAATATGGCTTGAGTTTCTGTGGCTTATCGTAACTCACCATTATTTCACAAGTATTTTTAAACAACTTCATGTACAGCAGTGTGTTCTGAAACTATTCACTATTAAATCCCTGTTTGCAGACACCCGTTAGCAAAACTTTTTACAAATAGGGTGGTATTGATTGAGGAGAAAAAAGGTGAGTATTAATGTTTGATACACAGTTTGCATTTTAAAGTGAAATTTAAAAGTGGTTATTTAAATTATGAGACTACCTTGACTCGTTTCAAGTTTAATGTTCTCTCTTTAAAAATTCTCCTGGTCTCTATACACAAGTGTACAAAAACACTATTTACAAAGTATTGGTTTCCATTTCAGGAGTATCTTAGGCAATGGAAGTTGGTGGCAAACTAGTATCTAAATAGTCCAAAATCTTGTATTCAGCTTTTAAGTTTTTTTGTTTTAAGTGAATTATTTTCCTTATATGAACTTTGAGATTAGAATACCATTATGTAAATTCTGTCCTCTGCTCAGAACATGTTAATTCAAAATACTCGGCTGAATTCAGATTTGGCTCCATTATGATTATCTTTGACCCATAAGCCCTGGCATTATATCAGCTATACCAGAAGTGGAAAGAATTTGCATTATTACTGATAATTAATCTGTTTTTTTTTTTTCTCCTATTCTTCCTTCATCCCTGCCCTTAGAAATGCCTGTCACCAGTCACTACAGAAAAGTAGAAATTTTGCAGGGAGTTTTTTTGTTGCTCTCCCAAACTATTTTACAAAAGTGTTTGTCTTCCCACCTTATCTTTTACTGCTTTCCTTTTAATATTTGCTTTTATTAATGACTTAAAGATGAAGCAGTATCAAATTTACCTGTGCAGTTGAGAAACCTACTGCTGAAGTTCCACTTGCTATGACGTGTGGATGTACATTTTAGGTTGTATTTAGGTTTGGAATTTACACGCTTCAGTTTGCCTGGTAGTGCTATTAAGGTGTTAAGGGCATGTGGCCCTGCAGCTACAGTTCCCTCAGTCTGTCAGGCTATTTTTCTTAGGCCATGCATGTGCAAAGGAATGCAGGTGTTCATTGTTAAAGACAGGCCTTATAACTCTCCAAAAGAGACAACAGTTGACATCTGAAATAATATTGGCCAAAAGAATCTTTCTGAAGAAATAAATGCTAAATTTGAATTTGACAAGGACTAACTTCTATTGGCCGCTTCCTGTAGCGCAACCACTGTGCTACACTCCAAATAAAGATTGTCCACACAATTTTCAAATAAACTGTGCCTTCAGGATTATATTTTCATGCTATTAAACGTGCTCATATGTTTTCAGCTTATCAGTATAGTTTAGGCTTTATTCATTAAGAGTAGTAGTATGAATATCTACCATCCTATCTGCTAATTGTGGTTTCTGCATAACTTCTACACTTGAATTTTAGAGCGTGAATTTTGCTCTTCGAGCAAAAATCCTATCCTGAATACTGTGTGGCTTTTTTTTGTCTGTACTATATGGCACAAAGCCGCAAGCCAACAGGCTTAGTGTTGTCTTTTGAATTCCTTCTAGGTCTGTCCTTTGTTATGATACTTCATTATCATAAAATGCAGTTTTTGCTCAATTATTTATGTTTTGAAAGCTAAGTTTTTTGCAGATAACTTTAGGCTTTCTTGCTGGGAGACGCCAGCTTATGCTGATGAATGTTACCAAGCCATAATGTTCTTGTGACTGTACATAAGGTTTATGCTACACTCTGAAATGTTACAGTTCTGAGACAGTGATTGATAATTTTGTTCTTGTATAGAGAAAAAAGTTTTAAGCTCACCTTCCCCCCCGTCCCCCCCTCCCCTTGAGAGGAGAAGGGGGTTCAGGGAGGAAAGTAAACTATGGTTCTAATTATAATAATAATTTGGGTTTCCCCCTCACACACTCTCAAGTGCCTGGCTGAATATGATAAGACTGTTTATGCTGTAATTACACTTCATAGTTTTGGGCATAAGAAATTGGGGTTTCCATTTCACCATATTACTTGATGTTCAGAAACAGAGTTAACTGCACCATCATTCTCCATCCAATGTATTGTACACGTGTTGTTTTTCTTTAATATCTGTAGATTGTGGTGGTGTCAATTTATAGATTGACAAAAGAATAGCAGTAACTGCTAACTGCTTGGGCATTAACTGCTGCTTTTGGTGTACCATATATTAACTTTCTGGGAAACAAGGTTCAGACGTCCCTGTTGTATAGTAGACAACAAAAGCATATGTGAACATACATAATTTGGTTAGAAATTAAATCAGTTTTACTCTGTACAAATATTACTGCTTGATTTTGACTTAATTATGTGTGATGTCAAGAACTTGAGGGTAAGAAGTGCTGGTTAGGATTGGCCAAGAAAATATGTAATCGTTGCATTTTTTCACCTAGTTTCACCTACAAAGAAACTCATACTATCAGTTACATTTTTACTTGGTATTTATTGATTGCAAACTCAGTTAAACATACTTACTATGCTATGAGGATAATATTGCCCTGTGTGTGTTAGAAAAATACTTTGAATTTTAATATGAAAAGTATTCAGTAAGTAGTTTATTTAGCTTTATAATTTGCATATACCTTGATGCAATGTTTCTGATATGTGGAGTTGTGGGTCTTTATTTTTAGTATCATCACACACATTTCCTTGTATTTTCTGCTTTTTTTCCTAAAAACAGCTTGCAACCAGTTTTTAAACTTCTTTAAATATGTCTTATTTTAAAATAACAAAATGTGCAAATAAATTTAAGTTATACAACATATTATACATATTGGCAACTTTAGTATGGAGAAATATGCTTCTAAATTTTAGATAGCATTAATTTTGAAGCTTTAAATAAAGGGATATTTACATATGTGCAAATAGATCTTGATAAATTTATAATACAGGCTCCTAATGTGGTAGTGTTTTTCTGTACTGCTTCATTTTTAGTCTAAAGTATATGAAAGTTAATCTGTTAGGGAAGGTGACATTAATTTCACAGAGAATTAGTATGACAAGTTCAGGGGCTGTCCTAAAGAACAAATAGGAGTCACAGCATCGCAACAGGGATAGGAAGTGTCCTCAAGTTTAAAATGAGCATATTGCCTCCTTTCCCCAGCTCTGGGGGTCAGCAGCTCTGTTCTGTAATGACGTGGGAGGTTTGACTTGTAAATGGATACTTGTATTTAGGAGGCAGGGGCCTTGTTAAGACAGTAGAGGTGAGCCAGTTTTAGAAATTCCAAATAAAAGTATTGGAGACTTCCTGTAGGAGACAAAAAGAAAAGGGAGGAAAAAAAACCACCACAAAATGAACCAGACAACAACAGGGGGAAAAAGAAAAACCACCAAACCTAAACCCCCTTGTTTCTTTTGTAGCCTTTATCTTTTTTTTCCTCTCCCATTCTTTTTCTGTCAGAAAAGAATCAAGAAAACTTGGTTTCTGAAATAATTGGGGGGGATAATTGTTTTCATCTGAGGATTTCACAGTTTAGGTTTGCCCAGAGAATTTTTTGTGATGTTATTTTATTTCTGGCTTCATATAAAGTATTGTTTGTATCTCCTCTTATACTCAGCTCAGACACTTTCAATAAAACAATCAGTCCTTAGAAATTCTGATCTCATCTCATAAGCATGACTGATAAGGATGACTGGATACTGCCCCTACCCGCCCCCCCCCCCATCCCAATAATAAGGGAAATAAGTGGGAACATGGAAAATAATTAGGTGTTTTCTAGGAATATGTCTTTTTCTGAAATAGAGCGGTTTGGAGTAGAGTTTCAGTAAAATATTAATTCACATGAAAAGCTTATTCGTATAAGGGCATGGTAAGCTATTTTTGGCTGTTAATTTAATGTAGCATTCCAATGAGTCAAGACATTTGTATGGACTGTGAATGTGTTAAAAAGATGTGATTATGCACATTAGAATACTATTTGCTCTTTTTATGCAATTGTAGAAACAGCATTCTTTATTCTTACATAGATGATATTCTTAGATTCTCACATACAGTTGTGTTGCCTGTGCTAATGTTACATTTTTTAATAGTACAGTAGTTCTCAAGCATTAGAACTTGTTTTTTTTTGTTGAGAAGTAACTTGTTTGATATAGCTTGGCTGGCTCCTCTTTGCATAGCTATAGCAACAATGCCAGGCATGTGTAACTTTACACCTGGTCTTAGTTACTTACTTTTCTTCAGCTGGAGTGGAATGTAACTAGGTTACTATGCAGATAGTGGCAATACAGAATAATAAAGATGCATGTTCAAAACAGGCATGTTTAGATCCTTAGTTGTTGTTGATTGTCGTTGTTATTGTTGATTATTAGTCCTCTTGTTTGGAACTATTTTTGTAAGACAAAACCCAGGATACTAATGTTTTTCAGATCTGGACACTTCATTTTCTCTGAGTTTCAGGGGTTTTCTGAGAGGATTAGAAACAAGGGGTGCTGTTAAAGTGAGACTAACCCTCTCTGTCAAGCCAGTGAAATCCAGAAGTCAAACAGGTTTAGTTTTTAAAGATGTCAAATACAATTTAATGTATTTTGCAGATGTTTGCACTTAGCTAACGTTCGCACATAGCTAAAGTTTAAGTACTCTACCTAAAAAGTGTCCCAATTTTTGCATGGAAGGGAATACTGATAAGTAAAAGCAGCTTCTAAAATATGCTAAAGTATTACAATGTTTAAGTCTTTATTCCATTTCTTACTGCAAGATTGACATTTGTGGGTTGAAGGAGATATGCAGAACTGCTGAAGAATGTAAAGAATATGGATGACTATTTGAAACTTTATTTTTCAGGTGTGAATTGAGAATGAATGGTTATAATTTGTATTCATTCAAAATGATAATTAGCAGAAATGTCAAATATTAATTTGGGGAAGGCACAGCTAGCTAAGATAAATATCAGTTGAGTATTTAAAATGTATTTTAAATTTAAATCCAAAATCATGCTGAGAAGGTAAGAGGGAATTAATGAATAACAGATGTTTTCATTTTCTTAATCATCTGAAAAAATCGAAGTAGAAGAGATGTTTTGCAGGGGACCTTTAGAGATGAAAAGTACTTACACATGCAGGTAGAGATATTTGACTTGTATAAAGCACAGAGACTTACTTGCAAATGGACAGAATGTAGATAGCATGGTATAGTGAATGACCTATATATTTAGCTGAGAATTTGGAGACCTGGGATGTACATTTGATGCTGCAATGTAAAGTAATGTCAGTCAAGTCACTTGTCAGTAGTATTGAACACCTCTGTAAAGTAAGTTGAAATCAAATGACAAAGTATGATATAAGAATTGTTTATTTAATATGTGTGTGTGTTTGCACATGTGTGCGTGTCATCATGCTCTTTTTTTTTAGTTGGGGCAGTATGTAGTACATAAAGTTCCGTTTAAACTCTGCTTTGCTGTTAAGTGATGAGTAATGCAGTTTTTCATCAGTTTGAATTATTACATTGAGACTTAAAGAAACTGTTTTGTTCTTTGTAGCTGAGCCAATAACGTTTCCACCTGGAGGAGGCAAGTCATTTATTATGGGTTCTGATGATGTATTGTTAAGTGTACTGGGCCTTGGAGACCTTGCAGACTTGACAGTAACAAATGATGCAGACTATAGTTATGATGTAAGTGCAATTTTATTTTAAAATTCTTTATACAGTTTAATTCAGTCAATAATAGTTGGGTCCCCTCTCCCCCACCCTGAACATTACAGATGGTTTCATTAGCATGAACTACTACTTGGGAGGAGGAGGGAGCACCTTGTGAATGGGCTAAGTAATTTGGGTAATCAAAATTAAGCAAGATGACTTGTTTGTTTTCTACTTTGATTTAATTCCGGTTTTGTCACTGGAGGAATGTGTTATGACACAAAATAGATTGACGTCTTAACATTAATTTGTTTGAACAAAAATGGCAATTATACACTGATATGGAGTATTGAGAAGACCATGGCATAGACCACAAATATTGTTATCAACTTACTACTTTGCTCTCCCTTTTATATTTAGGTAGTGTTAACAGCATAGTAATGTGTTTCAGATGTAAGCCTTTAGGGTGTATTTGTATTATCCACAGTGTTCTGACATTCCTTTGACCATATCCTGTAAGCTACTACCAGTAGTGTTATATGAATTTTTCATTGGCTAGTAACATTTGATGGCTGGTTAGGGAAGCATTCAGGTAAGTCAGATGTATTATACTTGAAGTGTCTTGCGGTTTTGGGTTGTGGGTTTTTTATTATTGTTGGTGGTAAGGTACCTCTCTGTTTCTATAATTTTTCAAGTTAGATACATGGTGTTTGACCTGGAAAACATTAATAGAGGTTTTATTAAAATCTTAGGATCTGCAAAGTGAAAAAAAAAATTGCTTATAGCTTTTTACAGGGTACAAAAATATTTGTATGTGACTACACACCTTTTTTAATCATAGTTGTCCTTCAGTATTTATAATTGGTAGGATTATTAATTGCTGTAATGAATTAAGAACTAATATTTATATTTCTCTGTTATTGCAGTGTATTATGTTACACAGTTTTATTTCCTGAATAACAAAAAAAGTTAATTATCCATCCTTCTCTTACTGGACTGTTTAAAAATAAATTAAAGAGCTTTTTTAAATACTGGGAGTATTTTATAAATTTGTATAATATATTGTCCTGTTCACCGTGAAGATTAATCTTCAGATTGTCTGTTTAATTTCAAATGACATAACACTTCTGAGAAATCAGAGTGTTCAACTTCAGCTCTTTGCATCTTAACTTTCTCGGGATTTTGCCTTCTGTCGAGCTAAATCTCTATGTAAACACATGTAAAATGTGTCTGACCTTGAAGGTCATGTACAATTGTTTAGGAAACTGTCACTATATTTTTTTGTTTTCCTTTAAGTTTCAATGAAATCTATGATCAAGTGGACTTCAAAGAAAAGTTTTTCAAAAGTTTCAATTGTAAATGCTGTAAGGCAGCTTAAATTTGAAACGTTCAGAACTGGATGTTCCTAACTACTCCTCCTAACTAGTAGTAAATTCCCCTCGGAATTTTGAGGTTGAATAGTCTGTGGATTTGTTTTATGTTGTGCTGTATTTACTTGGTTGAATAACTTCTAAATGTTCCTGTCTGTGTCTTCATTGAAGAATTAAGAAAAGTTTGGTTTAATGCTAATTTGCATGAGGAAAAATATTTATTTTAAAGCAGTTTAGAATATCAAATCAAGCTTCTGAACTTGCCAGTTGATTATTTTCTTTGAGTGTTATTCCCATTTTACTGACAGTAACTTTGAGGCATCAAAAAACTAAATGGTGTACTTTTCAGTAGTGAGGCTGCTAGAGTTGTGAGATTAGATCAGATCACAAATTGTTTTTGCAGTTGCATTGCATTCTGTCTGTCATGTTCCTGAGTTCAGAACTCTGGAGTATCAAGGTCTGGTGGGTCACACTTGCCCTTCAATAAATTTACAAAGGTTATGTGACAACATTTGGCTCTTAAGGCCCATGTTTTTAACTATGGAATTTCTGATTCTCTTTTCTTTATAAACCTAAAATATTTTGTGACCACCCTTCGTTCCTCTTCTGCCCAACAACATGCCAAGTCAGCCTGTATGCTGGATGATTAATGCACAGACTAATTAGTATGGTGATCCTTAGGGTTGGTCTGTAATATTGTATTTTGCATGGCTGCATTCTTGATTGGCTGTTTTTAATGTCATGAGAATGATTATCAATCACAATAGCATAAATTCCAGGATCTGTACAACTCAAGTAGTAGCAGAATACTCTGTATCTCTCTTATAGATCATTGCTACCTGTTGTTCTCCAATTAGCTCTCCATTGAGAATTACTATATACATAAAAGGAACAAGAATTTCCTGGACTGAAATTGCAGCAGTCTGGAAGAACAGTGAGAAGAACTGTCACTACACCTGTACTTTTTCATAGGCATTTTTGATTGTTTTGATTGTCAGAGGCCGATGCTGAGCTAGAAGTATCTTAGATCAAAATAATGCAGTCATTAATATTTTCCAGTGCCATAATGGCAGTTATATGCCATAATTCTTCCTGTGCTAAAGAGATTGCAAGAATGCCTTTGATGTAAAAGAAGGAATTTGTGATGTCTCTTTCAAGAACTCTAGAAGTGTAGGGAAAGTTGATCTGTAGAGGATGGCCTGTGGGAGACTTTCAGAAGCAAGATTGGTTTTGAGGAAAATGTCATGCTTAAATACAACATTGCAACTTTGCAATATATTACTCTCTTTTGTGAAGTACAGCTTCTTCATAAAACAGTGTGAGGCTATTTTACTTATTCCAAGAAGGAGAAGTATATACAGGTGAGCCAAGACAAACTCAGGAAGCATTACTATGAATAATATAATTGACACCAACTGATGAAACTGTTTCAGGAGAATCTGTGGTACTTGTGACAAACCTGACAATACAGTTTTTATCATGCAAGGAGTGATGCAGAATAGAACTTGGAGTTGCCTTTGCTTTTGGGAAACTTAGAGAATGGACGTGATAAATGTACAGGTATGAAATACTGCCTGAGCTAATAAGTAATTTGAAGCAGAAAGCAGTACCTCACAAATTTCTCAAAGGTTTGAATGCATCAGTGGTCCTGTAGATGAAGATGATCTTATTGTTTCAGTGTAGCTGGTTTTTCAAAATTTTCTCATTGAGACTCTTTGTTAGAGGCTTTTTAATTACAGCTTGGTTTGGGAGGTGTGTGGGGATAAAAGTAAGTTTTTGCTTTTACTGGATTATTCACCAAACAGGAATGAGAAGTGATTTATCATAATTTTTGCTTGGCTTCCCTGCTTCCCATCCGGTCCTCCTTCCCAGTGCTCTTAACATATCTGCTGTCTTTTAAAGCATATCTGAAAAATGCATGGTGGCTTCTGACTGCTTCATGTGTCAGAAGAGAAACTTGAAGTATCAAATAAGACAGATGGAAAGTAATTTTTTTATATATTTTTATTTAAAAAGGGAATCTCTCCTGTTGTGGATCTGAAGGGACTGAAATTCAGATGCTATTAGTTCTCCTTCACAATGTTCCTTTGGGTTAAAAGTTCCTTGATAGTCCTTAATTCCTGAAGTTGTTCCCGTAGAGCTGTGAATCTACAGTGTGATAAGACCATGTCCTACCTTGTACCTGTAATACAGTACTTGTAGGACATCTTGATCTCATGCCCCTGTGAGCTTAGCTGAAGCCACCTCCTTTTCCAGTAAATCTCTAGATAAGCAGATACTGCTAAGTTAATGTTTAAGTAAAACAACAACAAAAAAAAAGCCCAGAAACTTAATAGTCCCACTACTTGCATTTTGCTCCCAGTAGGTCTATGCTCTTTAACTAGCTTGTGTGAGCCATTATAGTGCATGAATAAATAAAGCCACAATAGGATTCCACTGGCTTTCATGTATCACTCCTTGATGAGTATTGTATTTTGAAAAGGAGAGGATATGTGGACAGGATGGGGATTAAGTTTTAAATCTTAAGAATTTTAACTATAGCTGAAAATTTTTCTGTATGCAAATGATTTAGTGCACAAGTTGGCCACATGACTAGTTGTCTAAGCAGTAGATACTGTAATACAGTACAGTCATCTCAAGTCATGTCTCTTTTGATACCTATTCTTTATATTTACCTCAGTGCGTGCCGTTGTTTGTACCCTGAGGGAGTATTATTGTTACCACATCAAATGCTCCCATTGGTATATTTTTGGATTCCATAGCTGGACATGATGGTGGTGGTTTTCTGCTGTAGGACCAACTGTGACATGGAAAGTCCTCCTTTCTCTCCCTCCTCTCCCGTCTTCCCTGCGTTGGAGGGGAGAGCTGGTGGTGTGTGGTTTTTGTTCATTTAGCTGAGGTGTGGTTTCTTTTAGTCTAGTTTGCTGGTGGTTTACAAGACACAATAAATAGGTTGCTTGCCCATGTTCTAATACAGACAAACAAAACAATGGTAAAAAGGGATTTTTATTAGGTTGTATTGAGCAAGTATTTCAAAGCAAGTATTTCCAATTCTGTTTGCTTCTCTAATCTGTTCAGCAATTTCTTGTGGTGTACACCTTGTGTGTTGGGGTTTTTTTGTTCTAAGTTTAAGGAGATTTTGTAAATGTCTTTTAGAATATGTAAACTGTTTCGTGTCTTTTGACCTAGACAGAGTTTTTGTTTGGATGTTGGTGGGTAATTTTGGGTGGAGGGAACAGCAACTCTTGATTTTGGTAGAACCAATTATTCTGTGCATCTACTCTGTGGCTGTTTGCTGACAGGGGACTAGGATCAAGGATTGGGCTGATCCCTCTTGGTCCTGTTTAGTTGAAGTCCACCAAGGTTTAGGGGAAAAGGGAGAAAGAGCTAGTGAAGCTGTATGGTTCCACACCTTCATGTGTCTTCTCGCAACTGTCTTTATATTTTTGGCATTTGCAATAGAACATTAAGACTCAGTGGGGCAGTGTGTCCATGACTTCTCTTTTGAGGCTTTTGAGATGTCACACTTTAGAACATTGATATACAGTGTCACATTTTATTTATTCCATTATATCTCTGGCCCATTTTGTATCTCCCATTTATACTTTGTAATCAGCAAAAATCCCTTTTCCAAGTCCTTGACTGTGTTTTTGAGTTTTGTTTTTTAAATATACTACCGTTAGCTTTTTTTCTTAGAGATTGTAAGGATCTCTTTTTAAATATGTCAGTTGCTCTCTTACTCTTGCAGTAAGAACATCAAGATTCATTGGAAATATGGATGGAGGAAAATAATTTTTAAAATCTGCATATATACAAATAGATTTCTAGGAAGGTGTATGTGCTGTCTTCTAAAATAACCAAGATATTCAAGTTTGGCTTAAAAAATAAGGCTTTAAAGCTATACTTAAGATAGGAAATGTATCTTGGTTTTGTAACTTTTGTAAATTCTGTACTTTGCATTTTAGCAGATGCCTCTGAACTGCTGAGAATGAAATTACTATTGCAACAGCCATTTTAACAGAAAAGATTTAATCAACTCTTTTCCTTTTTTGAAATCATGTATTCAGTCCTGGTTTCTTGAATGACTCTTCATCACAACTGTAATAGAAATCAGTGTGGTGTGGATGCATGATGCACCCAAAGAATCAAGGGATGTAACAACATGTGCTAAAATTAACCATTGCTATTTCAAATGTTTGGCTTTAATTTCTCTGAGTCCCAGATCACCACAAGTGCATGAGGCAACATGAGTTAGCCAGGTGGATTAATACATTACACAATGAGGATTAAAAATACTGAGGGACTCTGCTAGAAAAATACCTTTTTTTAAAATTCATTTTTTCTTGTTTTCCTTCTCTTATCCACTTCAGATTCAGGGGAGTGAATAAATAAACAGTTCAGGCTGAAATCTATCAAGTTTAATGCAGAAGTCCAGAATTCCGCTCTGTTCCCTTAACAAAAGATTATTCTTTTTGTGAACCTTGTATGGAATTTGCAGTATGGTGCTAAATAAGTTAAATCTCAATGAAGAAACTGCAGTATTCAGTATGCTCTGAAGTAGGAAGATCGGAAACAAAATGCGTTGTTATGAAATGTTTGTTGGATGGTATTAAAAAAAAATCAAACTCCAGGTTACATGTCTGGTACAACAAGTTTCTGTTGCTTGATCTGAATTTGGCATAGTGTTCAGTTAGGCCAGAAATTTACATTAATATAAGGGAAAAGCAAATGCCCCCACATCTGTAACTCAGAACAGTAAATTTTATTGTCTGAGCCTTTCTATTTATTTTGATTAGATAGAATCAGATTTAGCTTGTGAGTAGTGGTAATTCAGTTCATTGATTTGGTCCAAGAATATTTATTACAGTGTATGTTATGATCTGATTTTTATTTTCAGTCCTGACAGATACAAGGTACTAGGGTTTTATTAGCTATGGGAGATTTCAATCTCTTAATAGTGTTGCTGAAAGTGTCTTGGGATACTGAGAGATTCTGGCCTACAGTTGGGAAACATGCTTTAACAATTACATGGTGAATAGTGTATAAGGCAGAAGATAGGATTAGTTTAGTTTCCATTCATTCTTAGTTTGCTATTTTTGCTCATATAACTAAAATCAGTTTTCTAAACTCTTTATAATTACTTGAGAGGGAGAGAGAAGTACCTGCACATGTATTTCTCCTTATGCTGGAGACAAGTGGGATGTAGTCTTTTAAGGGTCTACCCTCTGAATAATATAAATGGTATTCAAAGCTCTAAATTAGTCTCCTGCAATCACTAGAAGAGTTTGAGGTTTTCTGGTAATGCCTCTGAGTTACCTATAATTAATATTAAGCAGCTGCAGTTTTTTTATTTTAGCCTAACAGTCTATAGGTTAAGAGTATGGATTGGATGTTCACAATATATAAACATAATTGGTATGTATTGCTTCATGTAGTAACTAAGTTGTCTCATGAATATATTTAAAACTCTTTAAACTTCAAAAATATTTATATGTAATGTTTAAAATTATGACAAATATGTATTGAAATTTGGATTACCTGTTTCTGTGTACATACCTTCATATGTAGAAGTATTCAAGAATTACTTATGTTTCCTGTCCTTCTCATCTGAGGAATATGGGGACCTGAAGCTCATTTTGATTGTGTTTGTGATGAATTAACTTTTGCTAGTTGTAATCTCTTCCATAATAAGCAGTGAAACCTTTATCTTTCTTCAGGGAAGAGGAATTAAAGTATCATTGCACAAAAGGATTAAAAACAGTTTTTGAAAATTGGGGCTCCTTGTCTGTGTGTCCAGCATTGTACTCCATTCTGCTCTAGGACAAAAGAAACTATTACAATAGAAAAATTTGCAGGCTACCTTGCATGCCAGAGAGGGAGTTCTAGATGCATATAGACAGATCAATAGATTAATGCAAACTTAAGATTCAACATGTATTAGCTGAATTTAAAATAGCTTGTTTTCATAAGATACGGGGAGATATAATACATGTTTTCAAAACCAAGATAAAATTACTCTTTTTTTTTTTTAAGCTGCCAGCTAATAAAGATGCCTTCCGAAAGACATGGAACCCTAAATATACGCTACGCAGTCATTTTGATGGAGTGCGGGCATTAGCTTTTCATCCTGTAGAGCCTGTGCTGGTTACAGCCTCTGAGGACCATACTCTAAAACTTTGGAATCTGCAGAAAACGGTTCCTGCCAAAAAGCAAGTATATGGGTTTTTATAAAACATCAGTTGTGTTTTAAATGCCTTTGAAATTTATTAAGTTCTTAAATGTTTTCAGAGTTCTTCAGTAGAGATTTCATGTAGTGTAGTAACTCTTCCTTTCTTTTTCAGGAGTGCCTCTTTAGATGTAGAACCCATCTATACATTTAGGGCCCACATGTAAGTGTTTGACATAGTTAATGCTTGATAAATGTATTGTCACTATCTCATGGATTCATAAGACACTTCAGTCTAAAAGCCACAAATGTATTCTGTTTTTACATTGTATAGACAAGGTCCCTTATACTATGTAAAAACAGGCAAATACTGAGTCCCTGTCATGAATTGCACAGTCCATGATAAAACAAGAACAGGAGGTGGCAAATGTGGTTAGTTGCAATGGAAAGGAGAGATTATAGAAGACAACAATGAAATCACCTGAGTGATGACCATGTCTTGGACTGTGGATTTTATATGATATGTGAAGAAGATAAATAGGTAAAATTTACTAGTCTTTCCTGTATCTGAAGATAACAGGTATGAAAATTCAACATACAGATGCAATCACTGGGACAAAAAAAAAACCAACCCTCATCAGATGTGGAGTCAATGAGTGAAAATCAGGAGATTAAGTGCGTGACTAGGAGAGTTCTGAATTTTTTTAGGGGCTTGAACAAGAATAAGAGGTGAAATTTCATGGCCAGGATAGTCCAGAATAGTAGATATGACTTAATATCCATGCCATACATATGCCTCTCAGGTCTGGGGTAACTTGAAAATCAGTGAGATGATTGTAATCAAGAATTTGATTAATACCTGAGTAAAGTTCTGATAGCTGCAGTCATTTCTTTTGGAATGTCAACCTAGGCTTCCTCCTTTCCCATCTCAGGTTTGCCTGCTTTGTGTGCACACCGTAATACGTATTCTCATTTATGATTGCGGTCCAGCCCAAGATCTTGGGAAAGCAGATTGCGCAAACTAGTCTGAAAAAAGGAAGGATCTTTCTTGTGGCAGACGGTGACAGTGAGCTAACCTGAATGAAACAATGTTAGTAAGACTTGCAAGTTGAACTGGAATTCGTAAAAATACTAGTAATTTTTCAGTTCACCTTAACTGCTTTATTACTGCCTGAATTTCAGGTGCTAATTTTGAATTCTGTGTCCTTCCAATAAGAAGGCAAGAGGAAAAAATGCACAGTCCATAGCCAGTCACAGTAGTTTGAGTGGGCTTTGCTTATATAACTAAAGATCAAGTCTCAAACCCAGTTAGCAGGTGAGCTTCATGAGAGCTCTTTGATAAGTGTGGAAGTGGATAACACTTCCTGTGCTGGCCTTGATGCGGGGAGGGGGGACAAAAACAAACAAACAAAAAACCCAAAACAAAAAAAACTTGATAGAGCTTAATGTCTTACTTTTGCACTTATTAGCTAAAGCATAAAACACTTTTCCTTAAGGCTGGGTGTCTAATTTGCCCTCATGTTTAAATACAAGTGTTCTTTTGAGTGGTAGAGGGTCACCGACCAACTGAATTCTCCTTCAGATCCCTTTGTCTAAATTTGGGCTATTATTTTGGCTTTTGACACTGAGTACCAAAAGGTAAGGTTTGGGGAACCTTTAGTACAGAACTGATACCCAACCTGTGACTCCCAGTGAGACTGGTAACAAAATAATTTTATTATTTTTCCACTTGGGCAGGCTTTGAAAAACATTCCCTTTCAGCCCAGCTTTGTTCTTCACTTTGCCAAACATGTAGATGGATTCGACCAATAGTCTTCCCTGTCACCATCTTCAAATATGTAATTCTAGTTTGCTCATCTGCACTTGAACAACCAGTGAACTCCATATATCCTGTGCATGGCCTGTCAGATCAGCCAGGCATCTAATTTTGGGGGTATGGTTTTACAATGCAGTTAAACCTGACTTAGTAGTGTGTCCAAAGAAGTAGGCCTGCTGCTTCCTTTAGGCTACAGCTTGTGCTTGTCTGATATCACAGCAAACAGGTTGAAGTTAAACCAGTAAAAGTCTAACGTTAGCCAAAAAGTACTCTTTCTGGGATCATTTTTCTGAACAAGTTTACTGGAGCATAGGTTACTGTCAGTTCCTAAAATAGGATGAGAAAATAGTTGCAGGGAAGCAGAGGGGGGGCTACAACCACCTCTTTCAGTGCAGCTAGCGATTAGATTGGCATAGATGCACTGTAAAAACTCACTGTTTGTAGATTTAGTTACTGAAATAAGATTGTTCTTTGAATTGCTTGAATTTTGATAGTTTTACTTAATTTAGTATGAATATTTTAATACAGGTTGGTATCGCTTATTGACACTTAAAAAAAATAATAAAACTCCAAAGAAACAATTTGGTTAAAACCTTTTAAGAACTTAGTCCAATCCAACTTCTTTTTGAAAGTAGATAGCCAATTTTCACTTCTATCCTGTAGGCAGGATCAATAAACTTTTCCTTTGTCTCCCAATAGTGGACCTGTATTGTCATTGGCAATTAGTTCCAATGGAGAGCAGTGTTTCAGTGGTGGTATTGATGCAACCATCCAGTGGTGGAACATGCCTAGCCCTAACGTGGATCCGTATGATACCTATGGTAAGTACCTTTTAAAAGTTACACAACTCATGTCCATTTTCTTCAACACAAATTTTCTGCTTGACGCTAACCTGTTTTTTAGAGCTTTTGTGAAATGTAACTGCCATTTATCAACTATCTTGTGTTTTCTCTACTTTTTGTGTGTGGTAAACATTAATTATTTATTCCCACTTGCCTCGGTGACATACTTTGTATAGACCTATAACAGGAAGACCGGCAATTTCTGAGGTTTAAACAGTAAAGAAAAAATTAATTAAAACTCTTACTTTTTAAGAAGCATGCTTACTACTTTGAACCAAAATCACAAGTTTTTGAATTATTATTTATTTCTCCTGAGGGGAAATTATTAGAAAACGAAGGTAAGAGTACTCAAATTCTATGTCCCAAGTTTCTGATTTGCATCTTGGTTCCCATAAGTGATGTCTCTAAAATTAAAGAGCTGATAACTGCGTGGCAAACTGTGCATCACTACCCTGCCATTGATGGCGATCAGCTTTCTGTGTTTAGTGTAATTCTGAGGGTGCAGTGCCATGGTTGACTGAAGTTTGAATGGGACAGAATCAAGATTTCTTCCTCTCTCCCTTGCATCAGTGTAGTGAGTGAGCTAATACAACACTCAGGCTGCGTAATGACAGAACCGTCTCTACACAGCTAATAGTTATTTTTTAAAAAGAGCTCTAATAGGATGGTTTTTCTCCCTAAAGCTTGTTAGCAGGGTTTTGAGTTGCAAGACCAATTTGTTTTTAACTTCCTGCAAAACTAAATTTTAGTGATCTATTTGGCTTTATTCCTCTCCATTTATCTTTTTCTCTTGCTTCTGTACTCAAAGCCTGGTAGAGAATAGATCAAAAACCCCTCTATAAAAGACAACTGTAAAGTATCAGGCAGAAGAAAATAAGAATGTGTTTACCTGTTCCACAACAGAAACAATCTTGTTTCATTATTGGGGTGCCTGAGAGTTTTAGAGCATGCCTCTGTGTCAGCAGAGTACGCTGAGTAAAAACAGCATTAGGCATCAGTGTTTAAGTGGAAAGCTGATTTTGTTAGGTGTTGTTGCCCTTGTCACAGCCCTTCCTCTGTACAAGTATCTTTAAGATGGTGAATTTGGAGGGAAGAAGCAAGTGCCTCAGAGAGGAGGTGATAACAAGTGTGTATCATTCTGAAAAAGGGGACATAGATGTTTGTGGGGTTTGGTTCTTTTGCTTGGTTTGGTGGGGTTTAGTTTTTTTCTTTTTTGGTGGGCTTCTTTGTTGGCGGTTTTTTTCAGCGTGGCAGTGGGGTGAGAAAGCTGGCAGTGGTTGTGCAAAATGACTTCCTGTCTAATATTCTAGCTGTTGCTTAAACAGTAAGGGCTGGGGGATATATAACCGTTTTATGTGGACTTTAATTTATATTGAGGTACAAGAAATACATATTCAATGTTTCTTCACTAAAAAGATTTTATTTCTGAACTTTTGGTTTTTTTCCAGAGCCAAACGTTCTAGCTGGCACATTAATTGCTCACACAGATGCAGTCTGGGGTCTTGCTTACAGCGGTGTAAAGAATCACTTACTATCTTGTTCAGCAGATGGCACTATTAGATTATGGAACCCACCAGAAAAAATGCCCTGTATTTGCACTTACAATGGAGAGAAGGGTAAGTTTTTGCAGTGATTTTGAAAATCTGTTACGAGGCAGCTGATGATGTGTCCATTATCACCATTTATCAAAACTAGGTTACAGGACTAAAAGGAAAAGGTCTTTATTAAAGTAATCCTGGTGTTGTAGCATTACTCTAAACAAGGGAATCAAATTTCTTTAAAGTATGAGTATAAAACAAACTAAATGTTTAAACTGTCAATTTTAAGTGTTTCATTCTTTCTAAAGGCAGTATTTTTTTCTCTTTCTAGAGCATGGAACACCTACATCAGTTGACTTTATAGGTTGTGACCCTGCTCATATGGTGGCATCTTTTAACACTGGCAGCACAGTCATCTATGATTTAGAAACATCGCAGTCAGTGGTGATGCTTTCATCACAAACAGAATCTGGTAAGTAAAGCTCTTCTGTATTAAATAGCCATCTTGGATGAGGTAAATTTATCCAAGTTTTATTATATGGTGAATTAAATTAAAAAGTTTTGCTCCTTTCCTGCAGCATGCAATCTGAAAGTTGGTTAGAGGCTTAAAGATGCTTGGAACAGACACAATGGAAAAGATTGTGATTAGCAGGATTTGAAAGCGGTTAGAGATAGTGAAAGCAATAGGGTTTTTTTCTCTAAGCTAAGGTTTCTCAAGATTCAGTTGTCTAAATTGCATATTAAAAGACAGTTTTCATTACACAGCCTAGACATGGAGAATATTAAGGTAAGTAAATAATAGAATTAAGCAGATTATTAGTTTGGTTGCAATTAAACACTTTCTCCTGTGCTACAAAAACAGTGCTGCGAAGAGGTAGCTCTTTAAGAATTATATGTATATGATGAAACTCTAGAGGACCCTTCTTTTTGTGAGCCTACGGAGTGTTTCATGAGGAAAACCTCCAGTTTCTGTTCATTCCTTTCTTTGAAATGAGATCTAAATGATAATGCAAGGGGAGAATTTGTTTCTTGCCTCCAAGTAGTCCAGTTTACTTAGTGATTATACTTACAGTATTAAGTAGCTTATATAAGACTTCAACACAGATTACAAAACTGTGTAAAACCTATATTCTAGGTAGCTTGTGCAAAAACTGGCATTGACAGTGAGAAAGAATATCACAAATTGGAGAAATGCCTCCCCTAGTTTGTAGAGAGACTCTTAAATGAAATCAAAAACAATTAAGCACAGAAATTAAAGGAACAAGCTTTAAAACACTGGCATATCAAGATAAGAAATTGTTTTTTAAAGAGTGTTCTAAAAACTTCTAAAGAGATTCTAAATCACAGAGTCACAGAGTGGTAGGGGTTGGAAGGGACCTCTGGAGATCATCTTGTCCAACCCCCCTGCTTGAGCAGGCGCACCCAGAGCAGGGGGCACAGGAACGCGTCCAGGCGGGGTGTGAATGTCTCCAGGGAAGGGACTCCACAACCTCCCTGGGCAGCCTGTGCCCCTGCTCTGGCACCCATCATTGTTTAAGCTGAAATAAGACATAAATGCATCCAACAGAATCTAATAGGTTAGGTTGACTTCAGTTATTTGGATTCTGGTTTTGGGTTTTGGTTGGGGTTGGTTTTTTGTTGTTTTTTCTGTTTTTTTGCTAAATATGTTTTGATGTGGAGGTGTAAGAGGTGTATGCTAAACATATATGATAGATGTCACAGTTTGTTTCTACTTGGCTAGTGCTGCCCTGCGGTACTTGCTTGGTTTGCTTGCTAGCATACTCAAGAATTTTTCATATATATACACCACTTGTACAGTGTACAGCTTTAACCTTATAGTACATTTGCTAGAGTATACCTGGCTTAGCCCCATCCTGTGAAGCAAGAAAAGAAACTATTTATTTCTTAGGAGATTCATTGATGCTCTGCCTAAAATGTTGTTATATATTATTAGTTAATATAGTAAGCTAAAGTGTAATGCTAAAATATTCTTCTTTTAACTTTAATCCTTTAAGGCAGGTAAATATTTTTTATTTTATTTTCAGGTGTACAATCAAATAATCATATTAACAAGGTAGTAAGTCATCCCACACTTCCTGTAACTATTACAGCACATGAAGATAGACACATCAAATTTTTTGACAACAAAACGGGTAAGGATAAAGAGAACCTAACTTGTATGTATGAATATGTGTAAAGTAAATCTGGATGGACATAAGGAGAAGCCGTTTGGAGAAAACTTGCTTGTGATACAGTTTCATACAAGACAACTTTTGGTGTTTTTAAGATTAAACCTCTTCAGTACCTTTTCTACTGAAAAGGTACTGAAATTCTACAATACCCATTGTAACTGTGACTTCAGCAGTCACAAAATACTTTCTCAAAATAGGCAGAGATAGTTGTGAGGGACAAGAAGGTCCTCCTAAGTTAGTGCTTTGATAATTTGTATAATATGCCTACCATTTTCTTCCTGGGTTCATAACTTCCATGCTTTTAACTCTAAGCATGTATCAGTTATGTTTTCAACTCTCAGTAGCAAAGAACATTGCTTAGTGCCTACTAGGGCAAGAAATAACCCTAAAGTCATTGTAGTAATGGAATCCTGTGTATCTTAAGTTGCTGATTAAGTTCATAAAACAGAAAAGGATCTGGAGAAAAGAGGGTAAAGAACTGCACAGTTTGTTGTGACAAAAAGGTTGGAATAACTGTCAGAATGAACATAAGTTTTTCCCATTTGTCAAATTATCAGTCACTTCCTGCATGTTATCCTGCCAAAGTTGGAAGGAAAAGGAAGATCAGCATAAGCTGAATTTAAGTAAGCACATGTGCAGAACCCATGTTATAAATGTGTTTGGTTTGGGTGGGGTGTTCTTGAGGGGTTTTTGTTTTTAAAAGCAAGAAGCAAGAGGTTGGGGGTTTTCCCCCCCCCTTCTCAGCTGCCATGAATGAATGTGTTTGAATTGTGCTCATTAAATGAGTTGCAATGATTGTCCTGAAATGAAAATATTTTACTTTAAAGAAACAAAGATGTAGAATAAGGCAAAAAAATTTTTGCATGAACAAATAATTGGGTCAAGGACAGAAAGCAGAAGGTAGAATTAAATGGTAATTCTGTAAAATAAAAAAAATACCAAGTCCTGGAGGGATCAGCAATAGTTCAACATAATAGGAATCATCTGGACAGGGGAGGGTATGTTGACAGTTTACTGACATTCATTAATTCAGGATGTTAAAGATGAAGGCTGACGAAGAACGGAAGATCCTCATAAACTTAAGAGCAGGCAAATTAAATTCCATGTGGATAAATGTGAAATGATGCATGTAAGGACAAACAAACTTTATAATATGAAATAATAATCACTGGGCTGACTGTTCTTACTCAAGGTAAAATCTCAGAGTTATAAAAAGAGGTTGGATGAAAATGTTGGTTTGGCACTTAGCTGTCAGAACAGCAAAATGAATGTTAGGAGGAAGGAAAGGAATAAACAAAAAGAATCATCATTAGTACTTTTGTATGAATTCTTGATGTATCCCATATGTACTTTGTGTTACTCCAGTCTCCCTTGTCTTAAAAGGGTTATAGCCAAATTAAAATGTTTCAGAGAATGGTTAAAAAGATGATCAGAGACTTTCAGTAGCTTTTAGCTTCTTCAGGAAGAATCTTAGAAACTAAATAGGCTGAGGTTCTTCAGGAATACAGGCAAGTGGGCAACCTTCCTCATGTTAGTCATGGTCTTACAGGAATTTTTTTGCTCTCTTTGCTAATACATAAACTAAGGTTCAGTTGATAACACCCAACAGATGACAGGTTAAAATAGAAAGAGGTGGTGGTTCTTATAACGTCCAGTTAAACATTTTGGAACTCCTTCCAAAAAGTGTTTTGAGATGCTAAAAGATGTTATTAAGAGTCCAGGAGTGGAGGCCACGCCACACTCACTGAAAAGAAACTCATTAAGAGTAGTTTAATGCAGAGATAGATAACATCTCGGTTTGTGACGTAACAGAACAGTTAATTATTAGAAGCTGGAGAGTATTCTGGGCAAGTATCCCATGTAGCTGCTTTGGTTTTATTTTGTTCCCTGCTTTATCACCGATAGCCTCTGTCCTAGCAATGATAGAGTTAGGTGGACCTTTGGTATGACTCAGTAAGCCTCTTTAAAAAGCTTCATCAACACTTTGTCCTACTGGGGCAGCTATGAGGACATTTAAGGGACTCAAAATTGAGGTTCTCACCCAATCGTTTTAGGATTGGTCGTCTTTGTCACTGATGTCAGATGGATAAAGAGTGCTTATAATGAGAATGCCTTTTTGGGGGTTGTGTGTCATTTACCAATATGCATATGTAAGAGTCTGCAGTTGAAACTTAATAATTTCTAATACAATTGAATCATTTTGATATTATTGGAATCTAAAATGTAAGCATGTTATTCTATATTGCATTTAATGGGATTGTTGTTTTTAAAAGAAACAATACTTCACAGGAAATTCACTGTTTATTTTGCTTTTAGGTAAAATGATCCATTCTATGGTTGCTCACTTGGATGCTGTCACAAGTCTAGCTGTAGATCCTAATGGAATCTATTTAATGTCTGGAAGTAAGAGTTTTTTCATATTCTTGTATGCTCTATAAATTTTGCATTGGTGATGCACTGAAGACTGACAAACCTAACTCTGTCTATTGTCTTTTCTTCTTTTTTTCCTAAACAGGCCATGATTGTTCCATTAGGTTATGGAATTTGGACAGCAAAACATGTGTGCAAGAAATAACAGCTCATAGGAAAAAGCTGGATGAGTCAATTTATGATGTAGCATTTCATCCATCAAAAGCATACATTGCCAGTGCAGGAGCTGATGCCCTTGCCAAAGTATTTGTGTGACACAGCAGAACAAACCTGCATCGTAACGGCAGGTCTGTTTGGACAAAAAAGAGGGAATGCGTCACTGCCATCAATGATAAGGTTACCAATAAGACACTACATCTGATCTGCCTGGGTGAAGGCTCTTATGTGGGGCAGGTGTAAGTTGGTGAAAGGTCACCACATCTTGAACAATGTCAGGCTCATTCATTTAACTGTAATTACTGTATTTGGGGGGTGGGGAGAAACACAAAAAAGAAAACCAGTATTTGTAGCCTTGACTGGATATGATCTGAGCGTATGTCTGTTCTTTAGGTGTCTTTAAGCAAACGTGGAGTCTGATCTTACAAAAGACTTTTATTTTGGACTCTGTGTGCTGCCTTAGGGTTAGGAATGTGGTGCTCTTGTGGGGGGAAGTGAGCTCCAAGAGTAGCTTTCTTTTCATCTCTTAATAATCTTCTGTTTATCAGTTGAATGCCACAGATTCCCCTTTTAAACTTTTATTTTGCTTTAAAGAAAAGGAAATTTAACTTAAAATATTTTAGCATTAGTTGCACAAAATGTTTGGATAAAATTCTAGTTTTTATAAGTCTTTTTATATATTTAGCCTGTCACAACAGTGCTCAAGATTGTATTGATAATGTTTTCCTGCATTATAGAACCCTAAAACACAGAGATCTCACTGACCCGCTGCCGTGTAACCACAATCTTCCCTTCTTTTGCCTAATACAGCTCAGCTAAGTCCTTGCATAAGGATGCTAATTCATCATCATCGCATAACTGTCTTCATAAATAAAGGACTGTAAAATGTGTTCAAATGAAACACAGAGGGTTTAACACCCCCAAATGAACTCTTTAAAAAAAAAAAAAAAAATTTAATCTTGGCATCCTATCACTATGTGATATTTTGTACATCTTACTGTATTTACGAGTTTATTTATCAAGGATTACCCATCTTGCTAATGGCCTATTGTTATTTATTTCACTTTTTGTTGGTCTTTATATCCTTTTATGTAGTGTGTTAAAGGGCCCTGTATATCTCTTATGGCACTCTTTGAACAGTCTAAAATAGGTGAGAAAATGGGACATTTGATAATTCTAAAGTTGCAAACCAAGAATTTCTTTTTCCTCTGGTTAAGTACCTGGAGTGGAGTTGATTCCAAAAAACAACCTTGTTTCAGAACTTTTGGAGTGAAAAATATTTTTATTTGCGTTTCAAATAGAATACAAAAGTAGTTGGTTCAAGATTCATAAATCTGCTGTGTTTTGACTAGTTATTCCCTGCTTTTATTTTATTTTCAGATGTGCTTCAGTTTATGGTGTAACTAAAGATTTTGTTTGTGTAATGCATGATTAATACAATAAAGTATTTTTTCTAGTCTTCCACAAAACTTTTTCTGATCAGTTTGCGAGTTTTGATGAGTTTTGTAAGGTTTCTGTTTTACAAACTATGAATCAGCAAATTTTTAAGATTGTACCACATAGCAAAAGTACAGCTGTTGAAAAATAATGTATATAAAATGCATATAATAAATATTAAATGGTGTACCTGTATGTTACTGTTGGCTACATTATTTTGTGTTGCACAGTTTGAAAGTGTCATTCTATAAATTACTAAATTAGGTCTAAATCTTAGCAAAATGACCATTTGTTTATTATGCTTATAAGCTGCTTTGCTTTTGGAAAATTGTAATAACTGTCTGGATGTCAACCAACTGTTCCATTTCAAGCAGCAGTACCCACATATAAGAACATGTTTCCACAATATTTTTTAAAATTTTTACAAGAACAAGTTGAAAATTGCTAGTATTGTTCTCAGAGCCTTCATAAGATGGTAATCACTGTTCTTCACTACGTCTGTATATGAAGTGATTCTCAAATGATTTTGGAGCCAGAAAGATACTGTTTTTATTTCAAACTGCCACTGAATCATTGTGTTGAATAAAACAAAAAATTGCTTAAGATTTGCCCATATGTCTGATGTTACCTGTTAACCTTTGTCCATTTCTTTACAAGTCCTCCAATAAAGACGATGCACTAAAGGGCAATCTTTTTGCAAAAGGCTAAGATGCAAGTCGACATTTAGCTGCTCTGTGGTGAGTCACTTTCCTAAAGTGTATCAGCAGAAACAGAATACCACAGTATGAATCTTGAATTTTCATGTGAAAATTCAGTGTTTAGGTATAATTTACCTTAAGCTGGAACATGTTCCTATAATTGGTTGTAACTGCATTGTTCCATGTAAGTTTCCAGTTTTGCAGTGAGAATGTATCTCATGCCATCTCATGTCAAACAAATTAGATTTTTAAAAAAAGGGAAAAAACGGTGCTCATGGTAGGCAGAATACCACAGTTATATTCTGAAAGTAATTTTGTTTTAGTAATAATGTCACGTTGTTTGAAATGTTAAAGTAAATTATTGTATAGAAATTGGAGAATTTTGTCCTTTATCATGAAGATTGAGGTGAGGCCTTTCAGTAACTGCTTGTAGGACACTAAGACTTTACTTTTGAAAGTAACATTCAGCTGATTTGCACTTTTTGTTCCTTCCAGTCTAAAGCATTCAACTAATCAACAGACAAGAGAGTATTTGAATTTTATTGGAAGTAATTTCATAATCGCCTTTTCTGAAGCCAACATTGTTTCTGGCAGCTTTTCCAGGCTGCTGCATTTTAATGCTTAAATGAAATGTGATTGTTTAATAAACATTGCCATGCATAACATTTACCTTTTTTGAATTGTATTAAAATTGAAATGGTAAACCCAAAAATATTTGCTTATTTTCCTTAATTGAATCTTAACTGTCATCTTAGTTAACTAATGCATAGTGGATCAGATACTGTAGTGAGGCTTCATTTATTGAATATTGACAATAATCTCTAATACAGACTTAGTTTATTTACTGTGGGGTATAGCATGCTAAAACCTTTTTTTTGTTTGTTTTTTAGAACAGAAGAGCTGTAGTACTGGTGATCGGGAAAAATGATAGTGCTGAAATAAATGTTTTCATTTAGTAAAAACACCTCAACTTACAAAATGACTGATTTACTTCTCTCTTGTAAGAAAGACCCAAAGGACTTGTATTCAGAACCTGAATATTGCAAGATAGGTAATTGTGTTTAATAATACATTTAGCATTTAGGGTATTATTGGTCTAACAGACTTAGACCCCCTCTTGCTTTTTATTGTAGGAACTGTTGTAAGCAGATGAGTGGTGACTTGTCTCCATAAATATCAAATACATCTGAAAGAGGGTATAACAAGCCCTGATCAAGAACCTTCCCTAATTTAGAAATCCTAAGGAAGAATTTATTTGCCAGGAGATAATTGGTAGATTTTCCTAGTGGAAAAACTCCATGAGTTTGAGGATATGTTATCAGAGGCTGTCCATTTCTCTTCTATGTTAATTGATTTATTTTAAAACTGATAGCATTCTCTGTCCTGGCATACTCTTACTATTATGTGCTTCTCTAGCACTTCCCATCTCAAATCAGTGGAAAGCTCCTTGGTCACACAGTGCTGACTGCTCTTCCTTCTAGCTACCATATCACATAAAAGGTCTCAAATGCATCCCAGCTGAGCAGCTGCTACTTTTGCAGATAAACACACAGATGAGGTGGTCTACATAAATCCTGCTGGGAAAATGTGTAACTTTTTTTTCCTCCCAGTTAAGGTACATGGCATGAAAATACGACTGACTTTACCTTTTAGTTGTGCTTGGTTTCACTACAGTGTGTGTGTGTATGTGTGTGTATATATATTTTTATATTCTTTTCCTAAGAACTTTTTTAAAAGAAAAAAAAAAAACCAAAACCAGAAGTCTCCGGAATTGTTTTTAAATACTACGTCTGAGGTAAGCATGAATGAAGGTTTAAGTTCCATATTTAATACTTGCTCTGTTGCTAGTTGAAGAATACCCATCCTTGAGCCCTGTGCAATCTAAATGGCTTATATCAATAGACTTTTTTTTAAAAAGGAGTAGTTCAAGCTACAAAACATCATAAAAGTTATGAAAATACATTGCTATGTTTTCTAATTTTAACATAGAACCAAATTTTGACTGACTTGATAATGGCAAACAATATACTTTCTTTTTACTCCTCCCTCTTACCTGGATATCTTAATGGCCCCTACAATAGAAGTCATCTAGACTTTCTGGAAGTGTGCAACAAAATACCTATATTTTTGAGTATTTACAGAGCTTAAGGAAGTTAACTCTGGTGAGATACCTGGTAACGAAAAGGAGGTAACGTGAGGTAGCTGAGGTCATAAGGCTCTTTTCAAGAATCACAGAACCTCTGACTTCAGACCTGTAAAAGCCTCTGCTGAAGACAGTAAACTGAAAGTTGTTGATGTGTACTTCAACAATAGATACAGTTTGCTTTCTTTAGATGCACATCAAACTGAACAGCTGTCAGTGAGGCCTGTTTTTTTCTGATCTGGAACCTTACTAGGAAATCTAATATAGATACTCTCTAACTGTAGTTACATATATGTAACTGAAGATATCAGTGTATGATGTTTGCATATTATGATATTAAACAGGTAAAGTTGCTACTTGAATTACTATTTTTCATACATCTTTAATTTGGTACTGATAATATTTCTTCCTGGAAGGTCATGTCTAGTGTTCCAGGTAGTTTGGTCTAGTTTTTCTGAAGCAAAATAACTGGGGAGGCAAACTGTTGGCCAACCCATAGCCATCCTAGTGCACCGGCAGTGTCTAGGAGCAGTGTCAGGGCATTTAATCTGGCAGTAGAAGAATTCTTGCTTTGATTGTATATGGTGCTTTAACATAACATTGTCAGAGTAACACTAACTCTCTAGCATGCTTTCTTAAATGGAGGAGCACGAAGAACTGATTGGTACAAGCATGTATCTCTACTTTGTTCTCATTGGAACCCTAAGCTATTGATATTGTTAGCTATTGACCTCTAGCACATAGCAAGTAGCGACTTTAACTGTTTAATATTGTCATATCCAAACAACATACACAGTTGTCTTCAGTTACGTGGAGAATAACCTATAGTGTTCTGTTAAAATCTTACCAGTGCTTTTGAGACTTTTGATGCTGTCACTTTAAATTGATTCAAATTAATGGATTTATTACAGAATTTAAAACTTTCTAAAATAAAGGACCATTGCTGTGAATTTATACATATATTTGTAAAACTGAGACTGCAGGTAGGAATTTAATAGTGATCTTGTACTAGCTGTGTGGGTTAAAGGCTGTCTCTTTAAACACTGGGAGCTGTATCTGTTTTAGCAAAGTCCAGAAGTATTGGTATTGCCCTGCCCTATTCTTTCCAAATGGTGTTAATCCTTTGAAAAGTGCTGATCTTTCAAATAAAGAGAACATTAACTTAATTATTATGTGGCTTGTAAAATTGTTCATGTCTATCACAAAAGATACAGGGTGAGATTTAGAACCTCTTAAGGTGAAAGAGTCTTCTACTTCAGAGACTACTGGACATCTTAGAGTAAATATTTCACTTGGTGATCAAGGAGTATTTGCTTTTGGGATGTCTTTGACTTCGATGTATTGGACACCCTTTAACCTTAAGGAAGAATACCACCGTAAGAGAATGTTTTGCAGCTCTATCATCAGGTTACTTTCTGACAAAAAATAAGATGGGTTAGGCGACCAATTGTTTTTAAACAGTTTTCAATATAACTTGCAGAGGAGCTTTTTGCAGCTGAACATTTTTAATAGTATTATAAAGATTTTTAATTCTGTTCAGTTTTAAGCATTCATCAGTGTTAGCTGACTTGCTAACTTCTTTCTCCCATCTGCTTTTGTTGCTCAACTCTCGGCTTTTCTCAAAAGCTCCGGAGGCCTTGAGAAACCTGTAGGAGGAAAAAGTAGCTCGTATAAATGTTAGGTCGTGAATCCATGTGTGATCTACAGAAATATATGTCCATTTGAATTTCTGAGCTGAGAGGATGACTTATAAGCTTGGTGCAGAGAGGCTTGTGGCCCACCTGTGGTGGGTGGGGCAGGGCTGGTGAGGATCCCCTGGCCATGCCACCTGGAGGAGGCTGATTGTGGACTGGGGATAGAGTGGGGCCGCAGGAGTCCAGCATCAAGCTTGTGAGTGGGCAGGGTGGGAGAGGCGTTTCCCTGCCTGCCAGCCCGCCGCCATTTTGGTGTTGGCATGGGGGCAGAGCTCACCTTGTCCACTACTGGTCAAATACCCCTGAGGTGTTCCCTGAGGCTTCTCCCTTGCCTCCACCTGCAGCTGTCTCTTCTCCTTTGGCTGCCAGCCTGGGGTGCTCCCAGTAAGTCTGGAGGTTGGGTGGGTGAAGCAACCGATTGCATCTGGGCACTCCCCAGATGGAGCCTGAGGGCTGCCAGGTTTTTGCTCATGAACAGCAGCTGCCCAAGGGGACATGTGCCCTCGTGAAAGGAGGCTTGGCCTAAGGGTCTGTATGCTATTGCTGACTTTCTGGTGACTGGCCTGGCTGGTTTTTGTAAGCAGGTTTTTTCCTCTTGTTTCAGGTGTCTTTCCTCTCCAGTTGCTCTTTCATACTTCGATATGGGTGGATTTCTTGAGTTGTTTTTTAATTAATATGTAGGGTTTTTCCAAATAAAAAGCTCTTCTGAGGAAAAAGTTTCTCATTTGATTAGGGGTATTTTGCATCTAAGCTCTTGTCAAACTTATAATTCAATGTGAATAAAGACCTCCTGCTTCATGCAGAAGTAATGTCTTCCTTTCCTGAAACCTCAGCAATGGCTGGGAGCAAAAAAACCCTAAACCCCTCAGCTCCTTTGGGAAAGCACCCTGTGTGCAGCAGGCAGGGAGGCACTGAGGAGGGTGCGGGGCCCTTGTTGCTGCTCCTTGCCCAGGTGGATTTCGTTATCCTGGGATGGCTAGAGTTCAGCTGGTGGCACAAGCTTAAAAGCAGAAGCTGCTGCAAAGTCCTGCCGACACTCTCTGTGCAGTAGCAGTATGTTGAAGCCTGTGTCATGGCTCCATTTGATGTGCCTGGTGCTTTTGGTGGTCTGGTCAGTAGCCAGAGGGCTCCTCTGTATTGCCTTGCCTGGAGTTCTTCTGTGTTGCTTAAAAATACCGTTGCATTTTAATGACAGCAAATCTTTTAAAAGGCTTTTCAATACCACTTTGTTACTAGGGTAGTTGTTCACAAAACAGGAGGTGTATTTCAGCTTCCTGACTTAGTGCTTTGACTCTTTTGCCTTTAACCCAGGTGACTGATTCTACCAGTCTTATCAAGTGTAGTTTTCTGCTAAGATGATTTAGCTACCAGTTGCCATACAGAAGAATTTCTGAGAGGCTGGAAATATTTTCCCCAATCTGAGTGAGCTAATATCTGACAGTTTCTGTGGTGCTTTTGCATTACATTCTGTCAGAAAAAAATTTTTGACAGATATTGGCACTTAGCGAGGCAACGGATCATGGTCACTTTCTCTTAATTTTGTGTGTTAGTCTAGTCTCTGTTCAGATTTGAGCAGATCAGACCATTGGGGAGTAAACTCTTTGATGTATTTGCCACCAGCATGCTGTGCCAGCTGGTTCTGTTTTGTTTCTAAACTGGCTCCTAGTCCTCACTACAAAACAAGACACAGTTTTGTACCTCACCTCATTTAGAATATTCAGATGGGAGAAAGCTGTTGTCTTCCTGCCTTCCTTTTCTGATCAAGTACTATATTATTAAAATACCTGAGAGTAAGTGTCAGAGAATTCTGGAAATTATGTAATTGTGAATTTGGTTTTGATTAAAACCGACTATTTTAATGGTATGGTTTGTTTGATTTGAAACTGAACAAAAGTCTGAAAGTAGTGCTAAGTTAGTATGTAAGTAATTTTTCTTCCATCTAAATCATATTATTTTCCTCAACTTTGCCAGTCTTTGCTCAGTCTTTTGACTCGTTGTTGTCTCTAACTTGTATTCTTTGGCAGAGAATTGTTTATCATATTTGTAATCTGATCACATACACCAGGGCAGAAAAATAGTTCTTATCCCTTTGCTTACATTCTACCATACTCTGATTGCTGTTAAGTAGTAGAGGCCATAGAGGTTGGAAAAGTTTAGTTAGCGTTTGCTAGCAAAAACAGCTTTTTTTTGAGAGAAAGGATTCTCATGCCAGTGTCTTAGCAACTGGTCCGGTACTGAACAGAAGTTCAGCTGTAGGCTCAGTTATACCTTGAGGCTGAGGGTATATTCAAACCGACAGCACCTGGCTTCCAGGAGAGCGCCCTCATGGAGAGGTTAGGCTTCTTGGCAGCCAGGAAGCGATGCTACCTGCTCCTTTTGGCTGTAGTAAATGAACTGGCCAAAGCAGTGTTATTTCTCTTCATTATCCTGGGATGGCTAGCGTTCAGCTGACCCTGCCAGCATTTACAGACTGCTCTGGTGGTGGGATGCGAAGAAGAACAATAAGGGCACAGTATTCATTTGTATGTACACACAGATGAATGTAAATAAATCTTAGTAATAAAACAATAAATACCCTTCAGGTAATTTCTGATCAAGGATATTTCACTAACCAAACCTGATTGTTTGAAAGGAAAGGAAATTTTGATCCTAATGAGATTAAATTTAAACTGGGCAGTGTACTTCAAAGCAGAGATTAAGCCCAAGGATTTTATCATAGACTGCAAATTTTCAGGACCTATTCTTTCCTTCAGCTGAAGCCAGAGGCAAAATTCCCGTTGAAGCCAAAGTGGGCAAAGAATGTGTGTTCCAGCTGATAGACATGTATAACTGGAAAGTTAGTCATACTTAAATTATAAACTGTTCAGTGGAAGTTTCCGTATATTTGGTGTCTATATTTGGATGGCAGTTGATCACAAGAGTGAGCAGCTGTGCGGGGCTGAGTTGCCGGCTGAGGCTAAACCACAACACTATTGAAACTCAGTCTGCTTCAGCTTCTTAAGGAAACGCCTTATCTTTACTGTCCCAGGACCAAACCAAAGCCAGTGGGTAAGACTTTTTTTGATTGATTTTATTAGGCTGGCTATCTAAGCCTCCAATTTCCAGGTGGTTTGTTAAAGATGCAAGTTGGTCTTTGACAATGTGATCAGGCCTTGCATGCAAGAGAGATTTTCTGATTTCTGTGACTTTGATGCTTTCTGGAGCTGACTTACCCTTTGGCCTAATGAAAGGAAGGAAAGTACTGAGAAAACTAGAATCTCTGCATGTAAAAGCACTGACTTTGGTGGAGTTTTGTAGTGAGTGATATTGACTGTTGCCCCATTAGAAATATGGCTTAAAATCAAGGCATAAAAAGTTGTCACTGCTTTTCTTCCTTGGAACAGAGGAAAAGAAGTATTTGTATGGTGTCATACTTGTCACATAGGTCTTATCTTCTACCAACACTAATATGAATTGCAGATAGAAGTAATTAAGAACACTTATGGGAGGAACAACTGTTCTGATGAAACTATTCTGCTTCATATGTGCCAAACCCCTCCTGTTTTTCTTCCTTTCGTCCTGCCTCAAAATTGCTTCCTAAGTTGTAGAAACATATAGACAGTGACTTTTGATGCAAATGGTTTTTGGCTGGTTACTGCATAGCTCTTCTTTGTTGGCATTGGTTTTTGAAAGGCAAAGTAAATAATAGTTTTAAAGTGATTATTTTCTCTTAAGAATATTAGGATGGTCTTACTTTTGGATTTTTTCTTGTTCTTTGCTGGCTCAATATTAATAGTTTCACAAGCAGCAATAAAGGTCAACTTCTGAGACATGTTCTTGTACTCTTCTTGAGGACATAATATAAAAGATTTTTGCTACCAGGTTGCAGGTCTGGCAGTATGACCACGTCTTTGCAGTTTACTGGCCTTCAGTCCTGGACCGTATACCTGCTTTTCCTATATACTGCACTTGTCAGGCAAGCGTACAGCTAGTAAGTGTCATGCTTTCAAAAGATCAATGTGTAAGGTGATTCATGGTCAGAGAGGATCTAAATGCCTAAGATGTGTGAGGTGTAAAAATCTGAGGTGCCTTAGAATTGGAACCCTGGCCTGGGTACGGATGCCTGCTCTGCAGAGCCTGGGGCCATGCCAGCACCTTGGGATAAAAATTCTCAGTGAATGGCCTGCAAGTTCAGCAGGGAGCTGCTTTGTACAGACACGCTCTTTATACCTCTCTGTTGACATAGCATGCAGGAAACAGTGAGCATGGAAATTTGTCTAACATCCTCTGTGTGTAATCTTGGAATCTCATCCTGGAGATAAGCATTTGTAATGTTTCCATCAAGGACTGAGAAGGGCATACTGCCAATGTAAAAGGAAGCTGTGCATTTTTTTTCAGGTATAAAATATCCTTTGAGTAAAGAATTCACCCAGGAAGTGTAAGATACAGATTTGGCATTTTCCTTGGTTTTCTGGCAGTGAAGGATTCCAGTGCTCAGGCATGTCATAACCAATGCATGGCTGTAGGTTGCAGCCCATACAGGAAGTTAACATCATACCAAAAGTAGTTTCATTTTCTTTAGGACAGCAAATTAATAGAATTTTGTAAATTTAGGTTGCTCTGGGAGCTCCACTAGAAAGGATGAGTCCTGGACTGTGCTAACTACTATTTAATGTAAAATTCAGTAGCAACTCTGAGAGTTGCAGTAAGTACCTAAACTGCTAAGCTTAGAATCTTCTACGCTCTTCTGAGTGAAGGAATCTTCTTTTTTTTTTTTTTATGTGCAGTGGTTTGTTGTCAGCACTGGGGTTGCAAATCTGAGGCCCCCTGAGCCTTCTGAGTACTTTTCAGGGAAACAGGACATAGAGAGTCACAGAATGTTTTGGGTGGGAAGGGATGGTTTTTATCATATAGGTTTTCATCACTCTCACTAGGGAAGAGAACTGATCCCCTGCAGGCCATATTCTTGATTGATAGTATATACTAATACCTGTAGCAATGTTCCCAAATGGAGTTTGCACAAGTGGTTGTAGCTGCAGCTGTGTACATTCTTTGTACTGCTTAGTCCAGCAGCATAAAACTGAACCCTTGTAGTGGCTTTACCTACCTTCTTACCCCAAGCAGAACTTCAGATCAAGCCTGCTTCCCTCTAGCATACTGTTCTTCCTCCAAACATACCTTCTACTTACAGCACAGTCCACATCCTCTCCACCCTGGCTCAGTATCTCACCAGGTCTCAATTGTTTTATCTGTATCCCACCAATGTTTTTTCCAGCTCAAAACTGTGCTCACAAATGCCTGCATAAACTTTGTACATACAAAAAAGCATTTTCTGTACCCACCACTTTCTACCTCAGTGTAATTGGGCTGTATGGAGGGTGCAAATAACATGTCATCACCACTCCTGTGAAATGGAAACATTTAGCTTTGCAGGTTTCAGAGACCCAGAGATCCAGACCTGCTTTTTCCTTAATGAATAAGTGACATTAATAAAGCTGCCTCCTTCTTTGCAATAGTAAAAACAAGGTGGGAGGGAAAATGTGATTCTACTAGCCAGCATGCAATTTATATTCAGAAGATTCAACTACTATCATACCTAGTATGAACAATGACTGAAACTTTGATATTGACTGACTAAAACCAAAATATTTGTATAAATAGTATCCTTGCTATTTGAGGATAATTTAGGACTTTTGAAAATTGGGATTTAAGATAATAGTTATGAAGCATCACATGCAACTTACTCAAGCTATGCTCTATGAGGTTCATCATAGAAAGACTTTTATATTACAGGACAGTAAAATGGATAGCAGCAGTCCCAGTTTTCTTGCAATATATATTTCTATAAAAATTTTAAGCTAAATGAATTAAACTTTTGCACAAAGTTGATATTGCATACGAATTTATACAGCAATAGCTGAATACTCTTATCTATAAACACATAACAAAATTAAGGATAACAATTCATAGAAAAATACAAGGCATCTTTGCCATTCATGTTTAGTGTAATATATAGCCAGTCATAAGTTATTAAAAATGCACAACAAAAGCCTGATGAATACAATCCCTTCTGTGCCACTCCATAACTACTATGAATTTTACAATCAATAATGGGGGAGGGAAAAAAGGAAACCCTAGATTGATAGGAAAAGTACTGTTCTGATTTTTACTATACATTTTACTTGTGAAAACCTTTATTTTCTAAGGAACACTTTAAGTCTGTTATTCACACCCAGAATCTGGAATAATTCAATGAATATTGCATCATTTTAATGACATGCATGTAGGTGTAAATATATCAACATATTACTAGGTATGTGATCAAATGAAAGCCTTTTTTCAAGAAAACTTTTTCATCCTCAGTGAACCTCTCATCTATAAAGATGATTTTTAACTAGCATTAGAAAAGTTGTTATTCTGTGAGCTACTGAATCCCACTACATGGCTACCTACTCTCTTCTTTTCTAACAATGTGATCTGATATAAATCCGTTAGGTTTCAAGGTTTGAGATACCTTTTGATTTGAATGCCTTCAGTTCCCAGTGTGTGGTCTAATTTAATCTGCTCAAGATGGTACAGACAGTAGACAGGAAAAAATCCAGTTATCAGATATATTAGGAATATCATTGTTGACTTCATTGGCGTAGGAAGCAGTAGTATCAACTAATATTTTAGGATCCAGACCCTCAAAAAGAAGTACTGTGCCTTAAATACCTTTCAAAATCTGTGCCAAAAGAATCAAACAACACAGATCCACAGAAAGCTGTGGGTAGAAGTCAAATGTTTTATGATGTAAACTTTGCCAACCACGCAGCAGTATCATTCACAATAGCAAAATCTCAACTAGTAAATATAGACTGTTGAGCGACAACCTGCCATACCTTTTCTTAAACTGCCTGCCAATAACAGGTGTTGTGCAACTGAAGCACTGAAAGTACTTTATGCTATCAGCAGAACTTCTGGAAAAGATACAGAATTGTAAGCTACAGAAGGCTTACAGAAGCTAGTACCATGTATTTAAAATTACGCTCTTTTTAACTCGTAAGAGGACATCTAGCAAGTGACAGCAGAAAGTTCAGAGCTGTTTTATTGTCTCTGCTGATATCTGATAGCCATAAGTGCATGATATGCATAGCTGTAAACTTGGGCATATTATATACTTACTGAAAAGAATAGCTGTTGGCCAAATTCTGCATTCCAATATTAAGTACAACTTCTAACAAGCTCACAAGAATCCTTGACTGACTACAGAAATAAAATGTAGCCTCCTCCTTCCCTTACATTATGATAGTATACATAAGAATAAAACATCTGTACTTTAGAGGGACCATTTTGTTTTCATGATTTTTAGTTTCAAAGTAGTAATAGCCAACAGCATGTTTATGCTTTATTGTCTAGAGTCCAAAAAATCTTTACAGATGCCTCTGATAATATCAGGAACCATCTGCTCCAATCCTGTGAACTCCCTAGTGAAGAAAGTATGAGATTCTCTTGGTTCAGAAGCCATGTCTTTCAGATCATCCAGAGGTGCCCAGGCAACACCAACAGAGAAGACTGTTATTCCTACAATAAGAAAAAAAGTTAAGTCCATTTTGCTACGGATTCAAGAAAAACAGCTATTTCTACATCCGAGAGTTAATCTGGATCAGAAAAGCATTGTTTTGATACCTGCAGTCTGTCAAAGATGATTAGATTTTGCTACTAAGTATGAGGAATTAGAATATTTGTCTCAGTAGAAAGCCTGAAGGAAATATGGGGTATCTTAAGAGCTAGCGTCTTAGTTGTTTTTGTAGCGGCACACATGAAGGTTGCAGTTACATCATCAGTCTTGAAAGACAAGTAACCCTGTTCAAAATTATTTTGAAAATAAATTTGGATCGTTTGTGTGTAAGCTTAGAGATTTCAAGAATCAGCAACCCAATCAGCTTTTTGGCCAAAACAGCGTATTTCCTTCCTAGATGATGATGGAAAGCAACAGTCATGCTGTACTGGATGGCACTGCTGACTGGAGCTTCATTACTTGGCTCTGCATTTTTAATCTACAAATTTCTCTCCTGTTTAGGGAAATAAGACCAGGTGTATGTTTTTCACTAAGCTGCCATGAGTGAGTCTGCTCATACCTGGCTCCATAGCACTGTTTTTCTTATCTTAATGGAAAAAACAGTTCCTCGGGGTTTACATTTTGTTGAGTTTAAAAAAGGTATGATACTTGATTTGCTCACTGGGGCTGTATTTAAAAACTTCAAAATCTTAACATTTACAATACAACAGAAATAGGATGAAGCAACTTCCACCGTTTTTAAAGATACAACATTTACCTGCTTTTTGTGCAGCAGCAGCAGGTCCTCTAACATCATCGTAAGACTGACCATCAGTCAAAACAACGAGGAAATTTTTGTTAGGTCCATCCTTCATTGGCCCAAACACATTTCTGGTTGTGAAAGAAATGGCATCTCCAGTAGCAGTGCCTCCGCTCATGTAGCGAATGTTCCGGATAGCCGAGAGGACCTTTTCTTTTGTGGTGTAGTCTGTGAAGCCGAACTCAGTACGCTGATCGTACGTGAACTGCACAGCTGCAATCTTGGAACCAATGTCAGAGATCTCAAAAGCCTTTGCAACGTTGCTGATGAACTCCAGCACAAGGCGGAAGTTGCTGTCTCCAACACTGCTGGAACCATCTATCAAGAAACCGATGTTGACGGAGTTGTAGCATGTCTTGCTACACAACATCTGCTCATGCGAACACAATTTTTGGACAAGAGGTTTCACGTATTTGGTAGTACCAAACCAGGTGGGCATTTGGTAAGAGAAGAAGCCGTTGTTTCGACAGACAGCCTGTTTGAAAACAAAAAGTCAAGAAGTGAATACCGACACAGCAGTTGTATGGATAATAATCATACATATATGTCATTTTCTTTCAAAGGTACACTAGAAATGGTGAGGGTTTGCAGGGGGTTTTTTGCTTGCTTGTTTGTAAAGAAATTGAGGATAAACATCTGCAGTTGAAGTCGGTGAAAGCTACAATGTAGCTTATTTTATTCCATAATAAAGTTAACCCTGCTCCCTGACCTCTGGAAATTTCAAATAATTTCACTTTATTTGTAAGAACTGGAAATTATGGTTTTTGAAAGTGAACTAAGTTATGGCTACTAAATATACAACGGATTAAAAGTTCCATATTTTTACTTATCCACTAAAACTTATGCTTCTGTGTTTTCCCTTTTAACTTGGTAAGCACTTTATTTTTTTAAATCTATGATGTCTTATAAACACAGACATACAGTTTGGTAGAAATATGGCTCCAGGTCACTCAAAGTACAATTTCCTCTTTTTTTTTTCCCCTGGCTGCTATAGGATGCATGTGAAGTGCAATGTAATTGAGAAAGGGATTAAGTTTAAAATCAGCTCTCCAAGCTGATAACTAATCTGACTAAGATCAAAATGCAGAAAGGGAGGGCAGGCCCCAACCACCTGAGGTCATGTCTTCCTGTGCCTATGAGTATATACGGGTTGGACCTTCCTGCAATAACACCAGGGTAGGCAGCAAGCTATCTTGCACCTGGAAGCAGCAGAGCCATAATGCTTCATTCTGCTCGTTCTCTGAGCTGTGAATTTTCTGCTGAAGTTAAACATCTAAAACGCCCCTGTGAAAAACAGAGGTTTTCTTACTGGAGAGTAAGTAAAGACCTAGTGATTAGAAAGTTCATGTGAGAGATCTGTCTTTGAATTCCTACTCTAACTCATCTAAAGCAATACCCAAAACTCTCCTTCCAAGATTTGCATGTATTTTTCAATCTTTCCCATCCTCTTTGTAGTGAAAGCAAGTAAATAATCCTCCATAAAGCAGGTACTGAAAGATATGCCTCTGTCTGCCGTTTCAGGATAGGAGATATCATATCTGTGTTTCGTTTCGTAACTACAACAGGGGAATCTCCTACTCTGAGAATCTTGATGTAATTACAAAGTCCAGGAGCTACAGCCTGGCTAAGACTCTGAACTGGGAGGACAGTGACAGCACTTCAGTACCTTTGAGTAGCCCCCTTTAGCAGGAAAAAAACACGGTGTTTCTTTAGGCTTCCTAATGATATTCTTTAGACCACTTATAAGCAGGGATAGCTTCACTGGTGTTTGTTTTTGAGAGAATATTTTAATTTATATATATATACACACACATATATATAAAAGCATTTGTTCACTGAGATTTTAGTTTGAAGTAAATTCTCTAGAATCATACCCATGACTGGAAAACATACAATGATATTCTCTTACTTTGTCAACAAAACCAATGTCTTGTACCATTCCCAGCTCCTCTGTTGTGGGTTTTGCTACAGATACAATGAATACATTGACTCCAAATTCTCTGGCCACTATGCCTGCTTCTTCTATATCATCTGAGGGCCAGCCGTCTAGGAACACTACAATGATCTTGGGAATTCCTTTGCGCGCTCCATTTTCTAAAGAGAAGAATTTCTGAGCTGTGTGCTTCAAAGCTTTCCCTAGTTTTAAACAGAAAAAGAATATGAAGAAATAATACAATTACCTTTTGATGCCAGTTTCCTATATGAAATTGTGCTGCATTTTGGTTATGGTTACAGGTCTAACCCAGTGTAAAAGCAAAATAGTGTCCCAGGAAATTTTATAATAATGAAACTTGAGTGACTCATAAGTTAAAAACAAAACAAAACAAGCCAAAACCAAGCCACCCACACACACATACACAAAAAAACCCCCACCACCCACAGATAAAGCTGAGGAAGAAACCACTAACATTTTTTCACCCACAGGTCTAGTTTCTTATTAAGAAGTAGAAATATTAGTGTCTGCCACAAGAACTGAAAGGAAGAAAGTTGAGGAGCTACATCAATTTTTAAGTTGTGAAATGCAACATGTTTGGAATGCTCAGTTTCCTCATTTGGCAAACATCTCTTCACAACTACTTACTACTAATTCCAAGATTATTCTAACTCTTTAATTAGCAACCTACCAAGAATTAAATGCTAAGCCTTTTAGATATGAATTTGTCTCAAGATATTCTGTTACAAGTGAAAAGTTGATTACCGTTTAAACGCAGGAAGTGATGTTTGTACATCTACTCTCATTAAATGTGTAATAAGCAGCCCTAACTTCTGGAAATGGAAGATGTGGCAATGTTCTAGTGGAAAAATGTTGAACCTAAGATGAGTGTGGCATTTAAAACACTTTCTTGCCTAACTGAATTTTAAGAACTTCAGTGTAGGAATACATATAATATGCATACTTATATATATTTTAAAATACATATGTATTTGGAAATGTAAATTAATAATTTCTATTTGCATGGAGGTATGAACTCACCTGTATTAGAATTGCCTCCTCTGAACCCTAGTTCCTTTATAGCAAACAAAACCTCTTTTGCAGCAGTGAAGTTTTTCAGATAGAATTCAATTTTTGGATGTTCACTGCAGAAATATAAAACAGAGTAATTAAGTATGTAGTTCACTTTTCATACCACTATGGCATTAGCAAGCTAAAATACACTTTGAATCATTTTGTTCTTGGTAATATACGCTCTTCTTTATACTTTTAATTCCTAAAATAGAGTATGATCCTCACTTAAGAACTCTCACAATCCTTAGCAAGAGGAATTATTTAGCTAGGTGGGTAAATGTAGAACAGATTGATTCCTATGCTTATCAAGCAGCTGAAAAATTAGATTAAAAATATGTATATATTGTATGTATATATAAGGATAAAACTTAGAACATGCTAGATATTAAACTAATTGCATTTGTGTAATTGAAAATTGGCAGGTTTTCTGCTATTTGTATGAGAAATACCTTGTTTTTAAAAAATTCCTAAAAAATGCAAACAGTTTGAATAATTTGAGAAGTTTTAAGGTACACTAGCTACTGACTCCATTTAAGAAATGAAAGATTTTAGCTAAACTAAGTTCCAGATTTCACTTTTGATTTATAGCAGGAAACAAATTTGTCATATGAAGAGTAGAAAGAAAAACACCTCAGGTCAAAGAGCTGCTGCTATGAATAAAGGGCCTGATCCTGCATCAGAATCACTAGAATGAACCCCTGTGCCAAGCAGAGTTGGTCTGCAGTGCTGATCCCATGGCAGAAAAACCGTTAAAATGGTACACTTTGAGAAATAAAGGTTATTGCCTGTAAGATTCATTTCTAATATAGAGCTGAATGTTCAAGGTGCCAAACAGGTTACTCAGTTTCTCCAGGAATTTCTCCTCACATTATATTATTTAAACCCAGGACAGCATGAGTGAGGCTCATTTCCCCTAGATTTTGATGTCTACCAGGGACTGACTGGATTTTTTCAGGGTGGAACTCATCACGTCCTAGAAGAGGCATGCAAGCGGTTCAGGCGGTTTGTGCTGTACATGGGGACATTCTTTCTAGTGACTATAAAAGCAAGCCTAGGTCATTAAATCAGATGCAGACATCTACTCTGCAGTTGCCTGAAGGCAGGGGAGAGGAACAGACTTTAATGATGAAAGATGCGATGCAAAAACCCTGTGTTAATCTAACAGATGTTTCATTGACTTAGAATAAGAGAGTTAAGGGCTTCTTTGTACTTCCTTTGCTACAGAAGCAGCAGCCAAAGTGGTTAAGCTGTAGAAAACTACTACTGCTGAGTACTAGCAAACTGAGTGGTGGCTCCACAAAACCTCTTACTGACATACTGGATGTTGCAGTGGCTCTCAGACTGTTTTGCAGCCTGCAAACATACATAGTAGTATGAATAGTCTTAAAACAAAAAAGTCACCATTTACAGTTTGAAAATATTAGCTGTAGTAACCTACAGGCTGGCAAGAGCAGTTTTTTGTTTTATACATGTACATAGCCATTTGTGACTGTAATTTTTAGAGAGCCGTCTCTCCTTTGCAGAATGCTTTCTGCTATTTTACTAAGATGAGCTACAGAACTTTCGGTGGCAGAGGGGCTGTGAAAAGTTCAGCTGCTCTCTCTATCCAAATATCAAGTATCAGAGAGGCAGAAGATGATCGAAGTTTTCATGCCTTCTCACACGGACATCTCAGAGTAGAATAGAGCAAACAATTCTACAGCTAGAACGAATTTGCTTTCTCTTGTTATTAATCTACCATTATTGATTGAATACTGTTCTGCCAAAATAGGGAGCGATTATTAATTGATTTCTCTTATTAATCAGTTATATTTTGTATAGATTTGTTCTTACCTGGCTTGTACAACTCCAACGTGAGGCCCTTCTGTTCCAATTCCCAACATCACAGCTACTTTTCCAACAAAGTTTTTCTGCAAATTAAATCTACGTTGGCCGATGTTGTAACTTCCATCAATGAGAAATGCAATATCAGCTTTACAGTCTGTGAATGTCCAAAATAATTAGACTTAACACCAAATAAACATCAGGATTTTGCTTTGCAAAAGTTAAATCTGTGGGTTCCTACCTTTGTTTCCAGCCTTTTTATCAAGTGGCTTCTTAGGTCTTTTACCTTCAGTGAAGGAAACAGCATGGATCATTTAAGAGCAATAAGATGAATAGCCAAAAGTGAACCAGAAAAAGCTCAGAATCCAAAAATTAAATTGCATCCTATCTGCAGTAAGAACTGTCAAGCAGTTTAATTATTAAACTTGCATCACTACTGCTTTGCTCCTTAGAGAATACTATTTTTCAAATGAAACAGTTTAACCTTCCTTTCTACACCTGCCTAGCTGATTACTGAAATGTAGAAAGCTGGGTGGGTTCCTGTAGCTCACCATCCCAAGTGCTATTTCTCAGCTAGCAATCCTGTTGTACGGTGTGCAGTTTTAATGGTTTGGAAGCAAACTGTGACTTCAACTGTAAAGCAAAGGGTCTATTCACAAACAAGATCCAAATCCAGTATTCATACACCACTAGCCTTCTTTAAAACTGATCCAGCCTTTAACTGGCAGCATTTTCTGTGGAGAAATTCACATAACATCTGAATTTCTGCTACATAAGACCTGACAGCACTCAGCTGTTGAGTAGTTTTGTAAGAAAGAATGGATTGTCTGCCTTTGTCGCTTACTAGGAATTAATATTGCATGAACTCATGAACGCTTTCCTTCCTTTCTGTTATTTGTATTACTTTTTAAAACTCATTCAAGTTTTTCCTAGTTTACATGAACACTACTGAAGTCAGAATCAATCTCCTCGATAATGATTGATTCCTCTTTTTGCTGATGAAAGATATACTGCAAGAACAGGTATTGTACATATTTTCTTCATTAAAAATAAACAAATCCTATGAAATGCAGCATTTTAGTTAGGGATTCATGTGCTGTAGCACATCTTATCACAGGAGGCTTCCCTTGTTGCAGAGATCTCATACCTGTAGAAGGACGCGCTGTTGATACTGCTCGCCCAACTGCTTCAAGTGCTGTGTTCTTGGTACCTGTTAATATATTAGAAGAATAAATCTACTGTATTTACATGTATTAAGATGAAATTACAAGTGCTTGAAGACTGCTATATTTCCCATAATCTATCTTCATCATCTGTCATTAGCTACTCTCTGAGTAGGACACTGGCCTAGACAAATCCTTGGTGCAATTCAGTATTGCACTCCTTGCTTTACAGGTAATAAACTTCTCCTTTGAGCTTCCGCATTTGAAACAATAACAGCTGATAAGTAATTACAGCATATCTAACTGATGAGAGTTTTTGAACTATAGCAGACATTATTTCTAGCAGATACAATCAGGACTTTGTCTGGAGGAGTGGATTTCACTCACAACCTCACCAAAAGCACCTGTAATTCCAAGTTCTTAGCTATTTGTAATGTACACTATACAAAGATTGCTAGTATCTTGGAGATAGTAGGTTGAATTTTAGCTATGTAAACAATAAGAATGCATTAGAGATCTGCTTCCCAAACTTGGAGAGAATATACCAGAAAACACATACACTTTAATATTTTTGAAACCACAACAACATATATAACCACTAGACTTCATTATACATTTTTATGAGGGTGGTTTAACCTCACCCAAGTGGCAGGGTGTGATAACCAGTTCACAGTCAGGCACAGTATCTCAACTATGTGGACAAAAAACTTCTGAAAAAACCACTGTGTCACACTGTAACTTAATGACCACATCACGTCTAAGTTGCCATTATTGTTGTTTTTGGAAGGTCAGTCAGTGTTCTGTTTGCAGGGAATGCTGCACAAGCTTTTTGAGGGGCCTGACAATTGCTACCACCTGCATAAAGGCAGGCAGGGGGAGAGAAGGGATAAAACTATATGGCTGGAAGCAGTAGGAGGACAGGACTGCAACAGCAGGATCAAAGCACTGTCTTAGATCAGCTTAAACTGTCATGGAACTTCATTACCAACTGCTGCTATCATGTCATTATATTGTAATTAACTGTGATCCATTTTTATGTATCAGCTTCTGCTACAGACTAGCTAGTCTAGCTGGAGGAGTGTTTTACAGAAATTGTGCAAAAATGAAAATAAAATTAGTTAAAACTGAAAACTTTTGTTACTACACTTCAGATAGCAATCACATTTGTTTATGCATACAGGAACACTGAAGCAGTTCCCTAGACTGTTAATATTTCAAATATAGTTTGCAAAATAATAAGTGTGATCCACCTACGAGTCACTGAGAAAGACGAAGCCCATCTAGTGAGCACCTGAGACTGGATTCCATTGGCATTTACAGCAGGGTAGTTTTCCTGTCCTGGGAGAGTCTGTACCCTTACAGCTCCTCCTGCACTGGTGATCACTCCACTAAGATACAAAAAAAGTTTTTATAAATCAGGCATTTTAATCACAAGAAAATGCAATACAATTATACCATCATTAGCACATCGGACACTAGCCTCCTGAAAAAGATGCCATATAGGCAGGTGATTGTGTTCAGGCTAAAACAAGCTATAAATTGCTGAAAAGACTTTTAAAAGAAACTATTCTGCAGAGAAATTCAGGAAATTCTAAAATTCTGGCAGTGTTCAGACTGACACAGATGAGTGATAGTTCAATGGCGTATCGATTCCTAAAGCAGAGAGCTTCAGAAAAATATATTTGAGCTCATTATGCCTCATGAATATTTGTGACTGAAACAAAATTCAGCATACTTAACTAAAAAAAATGACCAAAGCTAAGAAAACTGGGAAGAAAAATTGCTCTTTATAGTGGTAAAGGATATGTAGGATAACTTGTTGTGCAACTACAGACTGAAGTCAGAAATTATAGACAGCAGCTATCAGATTGCTGATAATTTTAAGAACAGAGCCTAAAGCATATTATTCTTCTTATTCACCTGTAATAAACATTAAATGTGAGATCTGAAATGAATTAAATAAATAAAATGCAAGTTAATAACTCAATCCATGGAAGACTCCACACTGTTTTCAGTCTGGACTTGGAAATAGTATATCAACAGTACATGTAATTCAACTGTGTCATTTTCACTGACAGAGATTTAGAATAACATACCAAATTGCAGCTTCAGATTTTGGAATACTTAGGTAATGTTTAACAAGTCATAGCTATCTTCATTAGTTTAAGCATACTGCAATGCATCCTTAATATACAGTTGCAATGGATTAATTAAAAAAAAAATCCAGAACAAATACCAAGAAGCTTACTGGTTAGAATATTTTATAAAGTCATATTCAGTATTATAAGACTATTATAGTCCTTAATTCCTTACTAGAAGGCTTAGTTCGGAAAAGTAGAAACGACAGGAAAACTTGTAGCAAAATCTATGGAGGAATTTTTCCAAACCTTCTGAGTTGAACCTAAAACACCCAGACCCTAGACAAGTTTTTAGAGGTCGTAGTCTAGTTCTTAGAGAAGGCCACTGTCATTTTTCCCTTGAGTTTCATTTCGTGACTCAATGAACAGATTTTGAGATTGCCTACCAGATCTGTCCTGCCATCTGAGACAAATAAGGGAACAGCTAGTTTGAAGAGCTTGCTGATGCTTATGGGCTGATGATCATGTGAATACCCAGCAGGACAATAGATTTATGCATTTAGGAAAGTTCAGGGTTAAAATCAGCTGAGAGAGAACTTCACTGTTTTTGCAAGAAGAGAGGCTGTTGTGGTTGGTTGTATTTGGATACCTCAGGTGACAAGAACAGGCATCAGAACCATTCAGATCTCTTTTGATGTGCTGCTGAGGAACGGTGGTTATTTTTAGAGGCCAAAATTCAACACTGAGCTTCTCTAAGAGGGAGTAAAAGGTTGATGCTTTGTAGTACTTGGGCAGGTACAGTACCGTGGGAGACAAACAAGCATTTCAAGACTACTTAAACACAGCAACGTGTGCCTTCGTGTTTACTCTTCTCCTCTGTTTGGCTTCCCGCTTGAAAAGGGATCCCTGCCTAATCTGATTTAAAACATTGTGAAAGTAGAATAATCAAGACCAGAGTTTAGAAAATCTTGCATGTATTTCTGGTAATATGAGCTCTGGGTAGCTGTGGTAAAGGTAGCTTCCATGTAAATCTCATCGTGGGCTGCTGTTAAAATACATTCCTCATTCACAGACCTGATTTGCATTTCTAAATTGAACTGTGGTTACATATATTTAATTCCTGTAGCTTGGAACATTATCATAGTAGTTTCAAAATATACAGATATTTTCTTATCCAGGAAATACTGTATACAGTATATAGACAGAGGAGCTTTAGCAGAGTTAGCCTGAATAAGTTTAAAATCTGATTATAAAGTTGGCAAATACAAACAGCACTTTACAGTTCTTTAAAAAACAGCGAGAAAAAAAATCAGACCAGAGCCTCTAATTGGTTATTTTTAAAGGACAGGAAAATTCAGTAAGGTAAAATTAGTTTTGGGAAAAATAAACATATTAATGTATTTAGAATATTTCAGTCTAATTAGAACATAATTTTCTTCTCCAGTACCTGTTTCTCTTTGGCATTCAAGCCTTCACTAGTGTTTCAGTCTTAGTGGATAAGGAACTGTGTGTCAGAAATAGACTATATTGTGTTTAATTGGAACAGTTCCTAGTTTAAGTTTATACTTGCAATTTTAGTGAAGCTACTTTGGGCTTGCATCAGCATACCTGATCTATGCCCAGGTTAGCTTCTAGGAGAGCTTAGTATCTCTTCCCCCTTGCTTTGCTGTGGACTTGCAACTTTGAGCACTGGCTGATTTAAATTCAAGAACACATCCATAATGAAAGCTCAGCCCAAGAATTATCCCTGGAAGCTTATTTTAGTCATAGGGTGACCACTTTTTTTCTATTGGCCTTTTCACTTTGATCTCCATGTAATCATTCAGGGTGTGGGGAGGGTGGATCTAGACAGTCTCCATCAGATTTGGAAGCTCTCCACTGAAACCAGAGTAGATTTGCTCCTTGTCTATTTATTTAAAACATTTCATTCTGCATTTCATCAAAAGTCAAAAGCCTAGACTGCCTTCTGAGGATACACTATTTCCATATAACAGGTCTGCTATTTTTAATGCAGGTGGGGGGGCTGATATTAGGTGTGAATATAACATGAACTACATCTGTCTGACAATTATTCCTCTTTTCTTGCCATTTTGTTCTGTAGGTAAATTAACAACTGTTAACATGTTTTACAATTTCATTGGTTTTACTTGGGATATTTCTTCCAGCAAAGCTTACTCAGAATGTATGCTTCTATATGCTGAAATGGAATAAACCATATTGTCAGCCTGCCTTTGTATTCTGAATCAGATTGGCAAGTTTCTTTCCACAGCCTTTTAAGACTGATTTTAAAAGTGAGATTCATCTTGTGTTGATCTGCAGTGGAATTTAAACAGTGAAGAAATGCCCATGCGTTTCCTCAGAATGATTTATGCCATTACAATCTGCTTTGATTTTCACTACTGTTCTCTGCTCCTGTGCGATTGACTTCCATGCCATGGCTGTTTTGATTAAACTGGAACACTGCAGATTTTCCAGGAACAGCTTTCATGTCCTTACTCGCTGTGTTTCATGCTACTGCCAGGGCTGCTTGATGGCAACTTTTATATAAAAGCTCCCAGTCCATTCTCTTGCCTAGTTTCACTGTTAATAACATATTATAATTTATCTCTAAATGGTATTTTTCACTCAAAAATGTACACAAATTAAATGGAAAAGCAGATACATGAGGAAGCAATCCAGTACCTCAGAGCACACTAGCTCAAGGAAGACAGCATACTGGCCAAGGGCAGCAGAAGATATAGGATGGCCTAATGAAGGATAGGAATTTAATGTAAAACATACTTAGAAATCTGAATTGAGATAAACAAGCAGATGGGATTGAAGCTTTTTAGAGCCTCATGCACCTCCTCAGATTGCAAGAACTGTTTATTCTGCACCCTCAGAAAAGAGGAGCAAAGGCAAGCCAGCTCCGCACAAATTTGAATGTGTTTTTCAAGGAGCCTGCACATCAAAGCTGATGCTTAGCCCACAAAGAGACTCTTCCAGCTACAGTAGATGACCTTTATAGATGTAACTGCAGTCAATAATCTTTGCAATAGAAAGCTGGAATACCATCTCCTGTTAAAAGAAGAAACACAAGATTTTCACCAGATGAAAGTCTCTTTCCTCTGGGTAAATTTTCCGTTGTTTCTTAGAATTTGTAAGAGTGCGGGCAGATTTGGCTGATGGAGAGAGCACTTTTTGCAGCATGCTTATAAACTGTTGACTTGTTTAAAAATGTTGGAGATGAAGCCAAGTAGCTATTCCCTTAATTAGGCTTAGTTCCAAGTGTAAGGTAAGGATCAGCCAGATAAAATTGTCTAAAGATAATGAAAAATTTTCAGTGAAATAGATTGTTTTTTCCCCTCTTACTGTATAATAGTGTTAGAGTGAAGAGAAATAGATTTGCACATAGACTATATGTTCTATGCCAAGAAAAGGTCCCAAGCCCAAGGGCAGCAGCACTGCAACTGGGCTGTTAGAAGTACATATTGAGCTGATTTAGTCTTCCAGAAGCAAAATGTTTCTCAGAAACTCGTAGTATGTTTTTATGCTAATCATTAGGCTTATCATATACATTTATAGGTAGGCTGCTTTTTCAGCAGACAGGAGAGAGCAGGAAGATGAAGGCCTGCCATCCTACTTAAGAGCATAATTTTGACCCGAAAGTTCCTGTTCCCATTGCTAATGGAGTGCTGGCTGTGATACCAGCTGGCATCTCCTACAGGGCCCTTGGACAAAAAGTAATCCTCACAGACTTAAGACAAGACAGCTGAATTAGCTGAATTCCCATCTTCCCTTCCTACTATCAGCAGCTGCCCCAAATTCCTTGCACATTATCTGCCTTTCTCCATGGCTCCAACGAGCATCCTCCCCTTCTCCAAAATGCAGCCTCCTACTGCTGCCTGATTGCCTTCAGTCACTGAGACAGAGCCGCTCAGGGTCTCACGCCAGCATCCTCTGGCCCCTAGGTTGTGCTTTTTCTGCCTCCTCTGCACCCCTATCGCTTTTGGCAGGAGAAAAGGCTCAGCAGCAGAAGCAGGCACTGTACCAAAGTTTCCCAGGGGATCTACAGCTGCTCAGAAATCCCTCTGGCCAGACAACCTTTTCGTCTACATCCTAGCGAACACTAGGGCAGCTCAAGGGCCATCATCTGTGTGTGTGGTCACTTTGTAGCCAGCTTGGTAATACCATGATATGCTTTTGTTACACTAATTCTGGGACCCTGATATTTAATTGGAAATGGTTCCACCCTAGTGACTATTTAGGAAGGTTAGGAAAAGCTTTACATGCTTATTTAGCATCTAAACACTACCACATTGGGCTAGGTCTCCATTTAGTGGAATTGGCACTAGAATGGAACTGCTCAAGCTGAGAACCTAGTCCTTCATTTGACCTTCTGATTATTAATCCAATTAATCACTCAGTGGTAGATTTAACTCAATTCTTCATGCCTACATAGTGTCAGCCTGGTAGGAGGTTCTTCATTCTTCCCCCAACAAATAAATCTTTTATTCTTCTGCCCAGAAAGAGAACAACATTAAATAAATATTCTGCTTCCTGAGTGTAATTACACATAAAAGAAGGAGAGAAAGGGGAGGAAGAAAGGCCAAATATAACAAAGTAAGAGAGGCAGAAAGCTTTTTCATCTGTAGTATACAGAATTATTCATAGCTGAATTCTTCTAAACTCCTTACATGCATGATATAGTATTTTCTTGTGTTAATAATTGCCTCACAGTAATGGAACTACTCATAGCAATAAGCATTACTTGGTTTCTATAAAATTAAGGAATCATGCCTCAGTTTGGACCTGGCACACAAATTGGAGCGTATGTGGAGGGGGGAACAGACCCATGCTCACACAATCATTTTCAGTTTAAAAATGAAAAGCACTGCTACCAAGACTGATGCTTCTTGAAACAGTGGATAGTTGTCTGACTGTGCTTTCTATAAGATAACAGCAACAGTCATTGTAGTGGCACAGGCCTGGTACTCAACAGTGCTTAAGGTATAGAGCTATGTTGCACTCACTGTGCAATGTCATGTAGGGTATACCTAGTTTTAAACTACATGTAGTTGTTCCAGTTATTTGGGAGAAATTTACAAAATTCTCAAAGCACATATCTAGCAACATCACAATAACAGCAAGTTACAGTGATTACCTGTTAGCAATACCTTCTTGGAGTTACTTGGACATCAATATAGTTTAGCCATTACAACACGGAACAAGAAGGAGCAAGTATTTTGTATGTTTTTGTTGGATGTTGCAGCCTGCACTGAAATTAGCTGAGAACTAAACAGCCACTTCCTTTCCCCCATTCAGTCCTTTACCAGCACTAGTATTCATGGCTGCTATTAGGTGCAACAAAACCAACACAACGTTCTAATGTAGCAAATTGTGTTTGAGTATGAAAGGCCAACAGCACTAATAGCCCCCAACTTAAAGGTAGTCTTCAAAAACCAGCGGTTCTCCTAAATATAAGATTTTTACCTATATTCTGCTCTTTAAAATGCTTTACTACAGCTTATCATACTCAGAAGACTTGAACATTCCTAATTTACAGCCTTACTGAAAGACACAGATTAGGACAAGTGTATTTTAATCCCTTCATTGCTGTTAGAGCCCTTGTTCTCACAAGGTCTGTGGAGACAGGTTGTTAGATGCAGGCTTTACAAATGGGTGCACATTTCATTAGTATAATTTATATGAACACTTAGTATGGAAAATGGATTTTTTTCTATACTCCTATGCTTCTGGGCTGGAGAACAATAATATACATAATTTATAAGGTACAGACTCCAGTGAAAAGCTAAGTGATGTATAAATGCCTGTGCTTTATTATATAGGAGAAAACTATGCAAATCTTGAAAAGAAGTCTACATTTTCCATTTCTTGTACCTGTTCCTTTTGTAAAGTATTTCCCAGCTGTGACAGAACCAAGCCCCGCCAGCTTTCTTGGTGCGACTTCTCTAACCCAGTCAGTTGCTACTAGCATGGGATGTTCAAGACCACTGCCTTGCTGAACTTATTCAGAACTTTTACAACTTAACACACTTAAATCTTCAATCCCTTTGGAAAAACACCTTGACAGCAAGAGCTTTTCCCCCTTCTCTTTAAGTAAAGACATCTTTGGCAGCCAGTAAAGAAATGGAATGTTAAAATAAATGGCTACATGACTAAATACAAATGTTGTCTTAGAAAAAAGACAATGGGAAGAAGTCTTAGTCTTCCTACATAACCTTTTTTAAAAAAAAAAAACAAAAAGGCAAACACACCACCACATCCACATATTTTCACAAACTTTTTGTACATATACCTAAACTAGGAAAACTGAAGACCTGTAGTTTAACTTTTTTCTTTTTTAAACACTCATGAAGACAGTTAAAGCACACTGAATGGAGAGGCATTCAGTCTTTACAGAAGGATTAAAAGGAAGCCTGTTCTAGCAATAAAACACACATGGAGACATGTAATTATCTTTGAAACTAACTCTTAAGCTTTAAAATCAAATATACATAGACCCCTGACAATACTGCGCAAGTTCTTTCTAGCTGCCCCTATAGCACCTTAGCTCTTAGTCTCCTTTATAGCATTTGAGAAGTTCCTGAGTTTCTACACAAAACCCCCTCTTAAATCCCATTTTTAAAAACTTCTTTTTAGTTTACTTTGGAGTTTAAATACTATAAAACTAGCCTGAATTTTTGAAGTATTGTTAAAAGTTATAGTGTTTTAATTGACACTTTAAATAAGTTTCTGTACAGTAATGATAGCCTCCTAAATATTCTTGAAAATGCTTAGTATGTATTTTATGGCATTTAAAGTATCAAGCAATTAATATTAACTCAAAACCCCCTTTATTTTCCTCCTTTATCTTCTATTTATTTCTTTGTAAAATGTTAGTTTTTAAAATAAAAAATACTGATAGAGTTGAGCGTCATACCAATATATTCTGAAAGATTTTCTTTCTGTTGCTTAGAGATAAAAAAAAGATTGACACTATTCCCCCATTTCTCTTAAACACTTTGTTTCACTTAAGCTTTTAAGAACAGTTTCAGCCTTTCTGCAAGGTAAGATGGTGTGATTTTTTTTGTTTGTTTTAACTGTAGTTTATGTTAACATGAACATACCTAGCAGCTAAATAAAACTAGTTTTAAGCAGTCCAGTGATGATCAAAGTGGTTCTGGATAACTTATGTTGTAATCCACAGATGATAGTGAAATCTCATTCATAGGAATAGGACATTCAAAAAGGTCTCTAAGAGAGTATGATACCTCAACATAATGATTTGTGTTAAGAGGACCTCTTGAAACCCAAGTAATTTAGATTATATGCTCATAGTATTTAAATATGGAATTCTCAGAAATTAGGAAAAATTTGGGCAGAATGATCTAGTCTCTATTTTTGTTTCAGGATAGGATCAATTATCGTTATTTAGTCATTCTAAACAGAGGGATGGCTATCTTTTTTGGAAACTGCACTGTCTATTGCAGTTCCTATAATATCCCAGGCCATCTATTCTCTGTCCTTGTTGTTAATCCAACTTTCTAATTTGTGTCTAATCTCTAATCCAAATTTCTGTTGCTGAAATGTCAGTCCTATCTTAAGAGTCATAACACCTTACAAAGTTTCAAATCTACTTTGTGGTAGGAAGCATACTGTGAAAGGTCCAAGTGAACAAGTATGTTGTACAGCCACTTAATGTATGAACTTAAAAATCCTCCTTTAATAGCCAAAAGCTTTCTCAAAGTATTAAAATCAAAGTCTGAAACTCCCTGTAGACTGACAGTCAGGAATCAGTCTGGCTTCCACAGGCATCTGAAATAGATCTCACTGTCTCCAGCTGGTTTTGTCCAACACTTCATCATTAAAAATTGATCCAAGAGCAATTTTACCTTGCAAATAAGGAATTCTTTGCCCTTCCCCAAAAAACCCAACCCCCCAAAAATCTCCAGATAACCTCAATTAGAAATCTGCTAGCCCATTTTCCTTCCCCTGGGGAATTATTATTCCTTTCCTAATGACATCTATTTAACATGGGTTATCTGGATATTTTTTAGTCTTTCATTTCCATTTGATACAGAAGTGAATTCAGCTAGATACTAGTCTAATTAAGAGATCATTAAGTAGACTAACACCCAGCAAGCAACTGTCAGAAAAGAACTGCTGTAACAAAAAACAGTAACACTGATTAGAAGTAATAGTCTATGGACCAAATTCAGCCAAACCACGGGTAGGTCTGTTGGCACAGGAGCTTAAAGTGATTTCAACAATTTCAGGAAAAAAAACCTGACACACAAGTAATCTTACAGTGAAAGTCCGTCTGCTGCTGTGCCATTTTCAGAGAAAGTGAAAGCAGTTTTCAGGAACTCTTAAATGCAACTCATAACTTGCAAACCACCCAGCCATTCTCTTCTTCCCTGTTCTCTCTCCTGCTAATGACATTCCTATTGAGTTAATAGGACTCCTGAAGTCCAGAAGGAGACTTAGTATGATGGCATCAAAAGGCTAGAAGTGTGGCAAGACTGTATAAACTTGCTTAACACATTGATTAGCAATCATCTGACTTACCTGTGTATGGCAGCTCCGCAGACACTGGAAAGAGAGGCATAAACTCCATCCCCAAAGACATAAAATTGCCACAGAGGACAGTTTGCTGGGCAAAGGACATCTTCTGTCTCCTTTCTAAGGTCAAGTCCTCTTGTAAAGCACGTAACAGCAGTGGAAGCTAAAGAAAAAAACAGAAATACCTGTGACCTGAAGATCTTATGGGTTTGTTGTTTTTTGGTTTGGGTTTTTTTTTAAATCTCTCCAATTTCCAAGCTTAAAGCAATGTCTGAATTTGACATTAGGTACCATGTCTCATCTTATGCTCCAGTATGTCTATAAAGACATCTTTGGAGCTTACAAATGAACAGTTATGACAAGGAAGAACACACTTCTAAATCACTTATGGGAAAGAAGCAGCAGAAAAGGTGGAAAGGGTAAAAAAAAGGCAAGCAATACTAAAACATTACAATAATATCCAAGGAATATTACAGGAGGAAAAGCAATTCACAGCTTTAAGTTTACTGCAGAGATAGAAGGGTACAGAGAAGACCTTCGAGGGCTGGTGGAACACAGGAATGAGCAGCACTCTCCAAAAGTTAAATGACTGACACCCCCCCAGTCATCTCCAGCCATAAGACATCTAAGAATCACTTGGGAAACTCTGAATCTTCTCCCTATAGCATTCGTGAAGTAAGTTGACAGGAGCATTTCCCTTAGCCTCTGCAATGAATCCTACTGAAGCCAGTGAAAAAAAAATATCTCCTGGCTCTAGTAATATAGTAACATCTAGAACATTCATATCAATTCATTGCAGTGAAGTTTACATCATCATCATTCTGCAAAGGACCATCAGATTTACCCAGTGAGACAGAAGTTATTCAGCTGAGGCATACACATTTCACAGAACTCTGCCTTTTTTTTTCCTCAGAAGTTGCTCCTCAGATTACCATCATTAAGCTTTCACTGTGCTTGTATGGGTGCAATGTAGGTATGCAGACACAGATTTACACCAGTATATAACTTTGCTTGGCAAATTGATGCTTTCTCTTTCAGAAACTTAGATGTCATTATCTTGGATACCTACTACCATCCTTCTAGTACACAGGAGAGCACATGCAGCTGGTCTGGTAGCACACCAAATTAGGGCTTTGGCTTACATCAACATCAATTCAGCATTTTAAGTATCATGATTGGATATTTATTCTGAACTTCCTAAGAGCACATCTTGCCCTTGCTGAGCACTAGAAGGTTCAAGAACCCTTTATATGTACTTGGAGTATTACTTTTCAGAATACTAAGATGGGAGCTGATAGAGGCTGGCCAATGTATCAGTGCATATACCACAGCATTATATCCCAAAGAGAGTATGTTTCAGGGATCAGTGATCTGTCTCTCACCTGCTTCCCTGCCCACTCTTTCTACTCTTACCCTAGAGTTTTACAGACCGCAACATAAACTGCTTGTATTTGAAATTACTTTGGGCATACGCTGTTCCTCATCAGCAGATGGAAAATATCATACCTCCTGCTAATCCCACTGACTTTAGAGCTGAAAAGCAGAACAGTTACACCCAGAGCTGCACAGGGAATTGTGTCTGTTCATTCTGGCTGCATAAGTCAAACACATGTTCATAGACCATACATGTAGTTTTAATCTTAAGTATATGTAATCTTCGTTAATGCTGTACTGAAATTATGTTAAGCTACCTAAGCAGCAAAGATTTTTCACAAAGATGTGATGTTTATCAGCACAAAGATGCAACTTAAATATGCTATGTCTATAGTCCAGAGTAAGAAAAAAGAAAGCAGTAAATACTTCATTTTTCCCTTCAAGATAACAAAAGCTATCTACCTAGCAAGATAGTGTAAACTGATTTAATCTGATTATCAAGCATCCTAAGAAAGAAGCTTATTTTAAGACTTCCAATCTTACCTACTCACCCCTCTCCGTGTTTAGCCTTATACATTTGCCTTAAAAACAGAAGTCTGAAAAACCAAGCAGAATCACCATGCTTATACCTAGAAGCTCCATGTGTTCATTGTTAAAAGTGCTATATTATTAGCACATTAAAAACAGTAAATTTGCTTTGCTGTTTGAGTCCCCTTATACTTTCATGAAAGTTCTACAAGCGTGTTAACTAATTACTGGACACTAATCAAGTAATACCCACCGAACAACTACTAGCAAGACCAGCAGAATAAATTGGCAGCTGGAAGGCTGGATATCCTTGGAGGAATCACTGCAGTGAACATCACTGGTAGTTTCTACTTGCACAGTACTGCTTGCACTATGCACCCTGCAACATTTTTTCCAGCCTCTAAAAGTAAAGACGCCACAGCAAGTTTTAATACCTGTCATTTCTAGTGTACTGCACTTGACTGGAATCCTTCGCAGGCTGTGCATGCAAAAATAATCAGACATGTCTGGTTAATGAACCCTTTATCACTTGGAGATCTGCATTTCCCTCAGTACCAGGTACTGACTAATTACAGTCCTATGTCAGACTAACATTTTACATAGCACAGAAGATGGGAGGAAAAATATGTTGCTGTGTTTTCCCTGGCTATGAAGACAGAAATCCATTTTAGCCCAGCCATGGGATTTTTTAGGTACTGGCAGCCTAAAGACTGTCATGATCCTTGTCTACTCCATGAGAGGGGGGCTTCCGAGGGAAGGAAGCAAGTTGCTGCTGTGTGAACTGAAGAGCTGACATACTGTAGCTAGGGGCTTCAGCAATTTGTACCTTAGCTGGATCAGCACGGGTTAAAAAACCCCACACCCTTCAAAGTACTGATGCTGATAATTAAAAAGCAACAATTTCACTTTGGTTTTATATAAGCTATAATTCTATAACTGAGACTAACATTAGGAATGTTAGGTGCCATGTCAGAATGAGAAGTACTGGGTAGCAAAGTTAAGACTTACAATATCAGCTCTGCAGTGGATTTTGTTTGTTCTTCCCTGTTAGTTAATGCATCATCAGCTATCCAACCCATAAAATTGCAAGTATTCAGTTGCAAACAGGAAAATGTATTAATCAGGTTTGAATACTAGTTAATATAGTATAGTTCTTTGCCAGCTTACATACTAATCATTCTCCCAAATTTCATATGTGATATTACTATTAAAATTGAAGGTGGCTGTTTTTCTTAGTCTATCCAAGATACCTCATCATAGAAGAAACTGCCAAAGACCCATAAATATATATATAAAAAGAAAATGAGATAAACCCCATATGTTTTAATCACTAGAATTTAAGAATGCAAGAGCAGTAACAGTGGAGGCATTTCTCTGGATACTTATGTGATCCAATATTCTAAAGCCATGTATTTTTGGAAGAAGGAAAAATAAGCTTGTCATTTCCAGGAAATTACTCAGTTCTAGACTCCTACGCATGCTGGACTCTGATGAAGATCAGAGACATACATTATGTGATATAAAATTAGGCCTTCAGAACTGTAATAAAGTGACCATCATCCCATTCCGTCAAAACACACACTCTAAGCCTCACAGAAACATGCTACATCATTGTACACCATTAAAACAAAGCATGAAGAAACTGTATTTCTTCTTGATTTAAGCTGCATCTAAATATAGGTATGAATGTCCTCCATCACTATTGACCTAAAAAAGAAAAAAGCAAAGGCTTACTTCTGTCCTAAAACATCCAGCCAAAAACCAAGCTTTCAATCATTCATCAGTTTCCATCTTTTGGTGCCTCATCCCATGTACTCTGATTTGCCCTGAATAGCTGGTTTTTTATGCCCGTCTATAAAAGTTTTCAATTTTTCACAGGAGTCACTAAGAGACTCCAGAAAAACAAAATCAATAGCCAAAATCTGAGCTTTTCTAGTCTTGAAGTTTCCATGCATTGCTTTGGGAAAGCAGAGCTTGTTTATGTAAAGGGAAGAAAAATCCCTATGTATTACATATGTTTTTGCATGTTATGTTTTTGTAGTATTACAAAAACATTAGGGATTCCCAAGAGCATAGCTTTATGAGTCATAAAAAGAGAGAAGTACATCCCTATTATGCTTCTTATTCCTTTCAGTATTTAGTATTGTTTCTTTGCAAAACAGGAAGATTTGAAGTCTTTTTTTCTTGAGGATTCAAAAAAGCCTACTTTTTATATCTTATGCAAGGAATACTCCCACAAACCTTACCCATACTAAAAAAAGATATAAACAAGTATAGTTGTACTAGTATGTATTTTGGAAAACATGTTTATAGATTGTGTATTAATGTAATCTTAAGTACATACCCTGATCTGGACAAGGGCAATAGGATTTTTCAAATGTAGTCAGGACTATATCATTCATTTCAATCCGAGACTCACCATTTTCTGATCAACTTAAGGTCACTTACCATCACATGCCAATGTTCACCCACCCATACAGCCCTGCATATGGTAACCAGAACTGTTGAACTTGGTAATATTTGTATGCATTTCAGGGCGAGTATAAGGAAAGGTTTAAGATCCTTTGAGATCTCTGAGTAGTTGTGACCTAAGTACAGTAGACTTTTGAGGAAACTAATGTTCTTTCATTACTTTGAACAACAGAACTTGAGCACTTTTATAAACATTCCTGCAAGCTTCTAGTTCAATAACCAAATGCTGCTGAATTTCAGCTCAGAATAATGGCAAGAGACAACACCTTACAGTAACTGTTCATTTTATATTACAAACACATCCTGGTACCATTATTCCATTTTGCCAATATTCCCTTAAGTTATTTTAACTGGTTCCAGATAACTGCTGTAATCTGAAGGTTCTTCTCCAAATGTGGGAGGAAGCATTACAGAAAACTTTTCACTTGTTTCCTGACAGACTGTCAGCACTTCATCTGTAATGCACCTGTAAAATAAAAAGGAAAGGAATTGGGGTTGGAGGAGGTTTTCTATTGCTGTGCATTTTTTCCCTTCCTTTTTTAGCCATAGCAGTCTGGTGACATATAGCTATTATCAGTTTGGCACAAAAGAATTTTCCAAATGCTTGACTGAATACAAGATGAGCAGCAAATCCTGCTTCCTAATGACTGTGAAATCCTGAGCAACTATTCAGGAAAGCTTGAGGCCACTTACCTTCTGCAGGCCAGGCCTGCGTCTGGAAACACATCCTTCTGGAAGCTCCTGCCCTCCCTTGGTGAAGGGCTCCGCAGGACAGGGCAGGCAAACCGCTTGCGTTCTTCTGCCACATTTTTTCTCCAACTGCTTCATCTGGCTCCTGCTTCCCATGGATTGACTCTGGCTCCAGGAGAGCCAGCTCTCCAGCAGCAGGGATGTGGTCTGACGGGACACTGGGCAACAGGCAGCCCCTGCCCTGCTAGACATCGCAAGTACGTTCTTTTGCTTTCCAGGTCAAAATAGTTGCCGGGCAGGCTTAGAGAGTTTTAAATTAATTCCATGGTCAAAAAACATGCCGGAGATCCTCAAATTGCCAAGCACTGCGTGAGTGCCTTTATAACACACAACACACTCCCACTCACTCTCGCCCTCAACGCGCTCCTCGGTGGGGACACTTGTCACCACTGCTCTTCTTCAACCTGAGGGTCACTCCGTTTGGAAGCGTTCCCAGGCATCCTCCGTGCCCCTCGGCAGCCTCCCCCGGAGGGCCCGGCCGGCCCCCGGCAGCCCCCCCCTACCGGCAGCGGCCCCGGGGCGGAGCGGCCCGTCCGCGGCGTCCCCCACGCCCCGCGGGGGCTCCCGGCGCGTCCCGCCGCGGAGAAGCGCCGAGCCGGGACCCGCGGCCGGGCGGCCCCGGGCGCCGCCGCCTCCGGCGGGGTGGGCCGGGCCGAGGGGGAAAACCCCGCGTGGGAGCGGAGGGAGGAAGGCGACCAACTCACCCGAGCCATCGCTCCCGCCGACGGGGCCGGAGAGCAGGAAGACGCCTGCGAAGAGACAGGGAGCGGGTCGGGGCGATGCTCCGCGCCCGTCCCGCCGACCCCGAGCCGCTCCCCGCGGTACTCACCGAGGAGAAGGGGGGCCAGCCACATGGCGGCGGGGCGCGCCCGCACCCCGGGGAACCGGGACCGGAGGCGAGAAAGGAAAGCAGAGCCCCACAGCCAGCCGTCCGTCCCCTCCGCCCTGCTCCAGCACCTCCGCGGAACTGCGCAGCCAGCGGCGGCCGCCGCGCCCGCTTTAAACCCGTCCCGGGGCGCATGAGCACTGGGGCGGGGGCGGACGCGGGGCTGGGCGGCCCCGCCGCCCGGCCAGGCCCGCAGGTGCTGCCGTCCCTCCCCCACGGCGCCCCCCGCCCGCTCCCTCCACCTGGGCACAGCCCGGACTCCCGGGACCGGCGCCCCGACGCCGCCTCCAGCAGCCGGGATGCGCCGCTCGCCCCCTCCCCGGTGCCGCCTGCCGCCCGGCCCCGCACGGGAGGGCTTTCCCATGCCTGGCCGCGGCGCTTTGCCTTCCGACCCTTCCTCCCGAGGGAAAGCCGGGGGCATCCCGGCCGCTCCGCCCCACCCACCCCGGCGGCTCCGCAGCCCGGCCGTGCTCTCAGCTCGTCCCGCGGGGCGCTGCGAAAGAGAGAACTGGGGAATTTAAGCCTAACTTAATCTTTCGAAGAGATGGAAATACCCTAACCAGCGTTACTGTATCGTTTTGAACGTGGTCTGAAATGTTAGCGTAGAGATTACAGGTACCCACCTTTCCTTTAAGCAAAACTTTGCTTGAATTAAAGAAAAAAAAAACAACAAAAGAAAACCAAATTAATCAAACAAAAAACTCCGCTTCAGAGCCTGCTTCGTTTTCGTAGTTCAACGCATACGTGCTGGTGCGGGGTAAAGTGTCAGCCGGCACGAGTGTGAAACGATCCCATCACTTGTGAGCGGGTGGGAAGGGGGGCAGGAGCGCGGGTATTTCAACGAATGCCTTAAAATCGCGTTATTTGCTGCCTGCCGGCATCCGCCATTTAACTTCTGCTGGCACGGCTGTTCCCAGAAATAAACTTTCAAATACAAATAAACTCTCAGAATCCACAGGAATTGGGATGCTAACGGATTTGCCGGGGCAGAAGGCGAGGCGCGGGCACTGCAGTCAGCGGCGGGAGCGAGCGGGCGCGGCGGCAGCCGCCTTTCGGGAGGCAGCTGGTCAGCGCAGCTCGCTTTCGGGGGGGGTAGTTTGTTTTGGTTTTTTTTTTTAATACATATGTATAGCTGGTGGCATAAAAATGCGCATCGTGAAATATCTCTTCTTACAACTGAAAACAAATATATCTAAGAATTCTGCGATCCATTCAGAGATATGCCGCCCATAACAAGATAGGAAGCAGGACCGGGTAAGTAATTCATAATCAATTTTTTCGGAGTTTAATTCAAACAAAGCGCAGAAGCGGCGAGAACACGACCCCCACCCCTCCAGCTTTGATCGTTCCAGAACCACATTTTTATGCTTCCCACACAGGATAAAGGTGGCGATGCTTCTCCTGCGGGAGCATTTCAAATGCAAAATTGTTCAAGGCAGCCGGTGCAGATGTCGGGAACTTCTGCGGGCGCTTCTCTCCACTTCTCCGGATCCCGAGGGCTTGTTGAGGAGTTCCTGATGGCCGTCAGACTCCCTCCTCAGCTAGGGGTTTGCCCCAGGGGGCCGGTCATCAGCTTAAGAGTGGGCAAGGGCCGCTAAACACCGTCTCCCCGAGCTCGTCTGCCCCGAGGTGGTCCCCGCCGCTCCAGAGGGTGCTCGGCACTTTCTCGGTATGGTTCACACCTGCTGTCGCAGCCCTCGCTTCACGGCTTTCTGAGAGCTGCGGTAGCTTGTTTTGTTTTGTTTGTTGGTTTGTTTGGGTTTTTTATTATTTTTAAAGACAAGATTCTGGGAAGCCAAACGGCGCGTTGGAGAAGGTGCCTGCCCTGCGGCTAGCAGCGCCGGCGGCGGGGCTGCCCCCTTACCTTCAGATCGGGGTGGTGAACAGACCCCCCCCGCTCCCCTCCCGGTGCCCCCGCCGACGCCCCGCCACTCCCCCGCCGGCCGGGCTTCAGGAGGCCGGCAGGAAAGGGGAGCTCAAGCCCAGCCCTGGGGAGCCAGGGGGTGTTGGCTCGTCCAGGGCTTGTGTCGCGTCTTAGCCGGTGGCCAGAGCAAACTAAGCGCCAGAGCAACTCCTTTCACAGGGGTTTCGGCGCAGTGACACGTCCCGGGAACATCTCCCCCGGCGGCTGGGGGGAAGGCAAGAGGAACAGGGAGAGGCATCCCCTCTATCCCGGGAAATACGGGGAACGCCTGAGCGGAGCGACAGGGGCCGTCCTTCCCGTACAGCCCCGCAGAAACCTCTCTGTCCTCTGTGTGAAGAAAGGCTTTGTGCATAAGACCAAAAAGGACGGAAGAAGGTACTAATTAAAATTTCAGCCCGACGTACCACTTGGCGAGTGCCCCGCCTTGCAGTTCACTCACTGGGAAAGTACACTCACCTGTCCTCACTGTTTCCCTCCTTTCTTGACATTTACTTTTTCTGCGATTCCCTTCATCTTCTGGGGTTTTGTGTTTCTGTCTTGCCCCTGCATTCCTTTCAGACCTATGATGCTTTTCGATACGCTTTCTTCCCAAAGGCTACTTAATTCATCCTCCAAACTGCTTTGCATTGACTTGTGCATCACCTTCACGTTTATGTTTAAGAGATACTGAGCAGTGGGTTTGAAACTGTGCTGTCCTGGGAAAGTCATTAAGGTGTTGCCATGAATGCCAGTACGAGACAGGCAAACCTGTGGCAGGCTGGCAGAGCACATGCGTGTGCCTGGCTCTGGGCAGCCACCTGAAACAAGGCTCCTCGGTGCCCTCAGAGACAGGTGATCTGAAGGGACCTCAGAGGGATGTGGCAAATGTTACCGTGCCTGCGTGCACAGCCCTTTTTCTGACACCCTTGGGTTCCATTTGTTAATTCATACCATCAGCGTTTGTGAAACTTTCGTTTTTGTTTTGTTCCTGAACTCTATTGGCTTCTTAGTAAATCAAACAGAAATGTACCCACTTAGGAAAAATTCCTAGAATAATAAAAACATATAAGCCAGAAGAAAGCAAATGAACAGTGGAAGCAGTGCCTAAAGCAAAGATTCTGTAACACTGGCCTTTTTGATCCTCTTTGAGCTGGGCGACTATGGCCTCACCACAGTCCAGGGCAGGGGAAAAGCTTGTTTATGTATACATACATACATGCACACATACATACAGTGTTAAGCAGCACCAGAGCGCAGGCTGGAGCTCTGCCACTGCTCCTGCGCCACTGTTGAAATGCTCCCTGGCAGCCATTTGGCCCCATCACCTGCTGGGCTCCCAGCCAGGGCTCAGCGCAGGGGTTACTCCAGCCCCCAGAACTAGGTCACCTCCTTCTGGAGGCAGAGAGCTCTCACACATATGGACAGGCTCCAGACCACGGGCAGCTGGCCGAGGCCCACTGGGGCACATCAGCAGGGCTGCAGAGGCAGTAGGCACCTCACCTGGCATTGCATGGCCTGGAGTCCTCCCCGGGAACGCTTTCCTGCAGAGGACTTCTAACCATGGCCAGAAGCAGCCTGAGCCGTCCTCCAACGCGCTACCCTAGCAGACTGAGCACTGAGGAAGCAGGTAGCTACGTGCAGGTCTTTCCTTTTAAGAGTTCAGGCACAATTGCTAACAAACAGTTCCTGACGGGCAGCAGACCCTCATCCTCCTGCAGGTTTTACATTTCAGATTAACAATCTGAATCACCAGATGTGAGTCTGTCTGCTCTTTTATCAGGGTTTTCCCTACGAAGGGGCAGAGGACCAGCCACCTCCCATCCGTGATCGGTACTGAGCTCACCTCTGCCCTGTCCTGTTGTGTGCTCTCCCTGTCTGTTGTGTGAAGGCTGGTTCTTACCATGATCTGTGAAGAGGCTATTCAAGATAAAAGAGACTTTTTCAAGATAAAATTTAAAGTATGTTTGTTACTGTGGATTCTGTTACCTTATTAATTTAAATATTATCTCACAAGTTTCACTGACACAAGGATAAAAATGAAGCCTGGGGACAAAATAATAATGATAATAGCAAACTAATTAAAATGGTCTTCATATATGAATTTTAAAAACACATATAAAACTCTAAGGATTATTTCAGAAGTGGTTAATGACTCTGGATTAATTCTTGGATGCCTAGCTTGGGATATCACGAAGACCCTCGTTAGCCGAGTGGTGTATTTTTATTAGCATTTTGAAAACTTTTTTATATGTGCAAACACTGGGGACTCTTAAATAATCGACAAAGACAAGTGGAAGTGGGGCCCCAGTTCCGTCTGCTGCCCGTTTGCTCCTTTGTTTCACTTCGGGTAGCAATGACATTTTGGGCAGGAGCCAGTCAGAACATCTTCCTCTTTTACCCTGAGAACTCGGGATGCTTATCTTAGGGTTGAAACCCAAGACGTGCTTTCTGGAAACAGATGATGAGTTCTGACCATTTAAAATCCTGTTTCTGCAGCTAGCACTTCTGGTCTGAGGGCTCACCCGTCTGTTCAGTCAAGAGGCCAGAGATACTGCTTCCTATTTCAGGGGCACACATTTCTTAGAGGCATATGTAGCTATGGGTAAGCGAGGTGCATTTTTCTGCCTCATATAAACATTACGTTAATCCTGAATGGGAAGCGCCTGCTCAGAGCCTGCCTGTAGTCATATGGCTTTGTTGGATGTGTGGCTTCTGTTATTCCTGGCTCTGCAGTTGGTGAACATGCTGTTCCTTCCACTTCCTTCAGTAATGGTCATCTGCACATTTTGAGGGTAATCCAGGGCACCACACACACACGCGTGCGCCTCTGTAGGCATTCTTATAAAAATGAATTCTTTGTCTTTCCTTCACACGTGCTTACATTTGCACACGCTATTTCTAATGCTTCATAAATGGAAAAGACACTTTCTGATTGACTTTATAAAGTGAAGGTACAGTGAATTCAGTTTATCCACTTTAACCCCTTATATTTGGAACAGAATGGGACAAACAATATTTCTGGGTCAGAATTCGAATTGGTACCTTTTCCCTTGATTGCTGAGATACATGAAGAAAAAAGAAAGAAATGAGAAAATATTCATAAAGATGCACCATATGTGAAGGCCCTCTGTGATGTACATTTATTGTTATTCCAGAAAAGTATATGGTGCCAAAACTAACCAATGTCTGGCCATTTTGACAAGCAGAAATATGTCACTGATGGATTGCCCCGAATCAGAATCATGCAAAACCAAAACAAGAGTTATGCTTTTTTATTTGCCACAGGGACTTTGAATATCATAAACTAATGAAAATCTAACCTAACTACAGTTTACTCATTGAACAAAAAACCCCCCATGTTTTTGCTGACTGTTATTTAATAATCTATAAGGCTGGTTGAAGACAGACGCTTACCAATATCTAGAAAGAACAGTCGTTAGAACACCTTTTATTAGAGTCTTTTGTTTAGAATGTTTTTAGCAAATTTTAATAACAGCTAAGTAAACAGATTGATGATATCTGTTCCCGTACCATTCTATCTTTATTTAATACTAAGATTCTGATAACACTCAGAGGTTTTAGAAATAATTGGGTTCTTGTTATGTTCAGTGCAATACAGACTTGCAGAAAAATCATAGTTGAACCAGGGAAGCTTATAGTCTCTAGAGATAATGTATCTTTTTTTTACATCAAAGGCACTATTGTCTATCACTATAGTAATGAAATTTCAGATTTCACATCAGCATTTCTCACAGAAATTTGTGTGTTTTTTTACTATTTCATACATATATACATTTTGCTGATTTAAAAAAAATCTACCAATTTATGTTGTTGAATCACTAGTTCTTACATTTGGAGTTTGATTTATGCTCCAAAATTAATCTCCTTTGGGGTCGCAGTCAGAGCTCCCACCAGTTGGTTGTAGACTTGGCCTCTGCCTTTTTTGCAGCTGAATTACTACTCATCCTCAGCAAAAGATGGGGTTGCAAGCATTTTTCTCCCTCTGTATTAGCTTTTAATTTTTTTCTTTTTTTCCCTTCAGTAGTTACTTGAATAAATTTTTTTACTGTGGGAAATATCTACCACAACACTGATTTACCATAACTCCAAGCGATGCACCGATAAAACCACAACCACTCCAGTAACTGCATCTCAGATACAGAAAGGATGGGCAAGGGGCAGAGCTGAAAGTAAATTGCTTACATTTTTCCTCCTCTGAAGGCAACGGTGAGCACCAGCCTTCATTCTTTCTGCAGAGGGAAGGAGCTGTGCACAGTGTGTGGCATCAAGGAATGATGCCTGAGGATGTCTGGCTTTGCCTGGTGTCTAGTTTTGTGTTAAGTGTGAAGGGGTGCTTGGTAAGACTGCTTAATCTTGCTTGAATCGGCCAAAAGCAAGACTTTTCCATGTGCACATTCTTTGCAACAAAAAGGATAATTTTAATTTTGAATTATTCAGAAACCCATCCTTAGCTGGGTTCATCACTCAGTGCTGCTTGGGCAGATGGCTGGAGGGCAGCCACGGATAACAGGGCAAGTGCAAAGATGCCACCTGCACATGGATGTGTAGAATGATGGTTTCCTTGAAGGGTAACAGTCTTGGTCTGGATAGCTGCGTATAGCCACAGACTGCTTCTGTTGGTGGAAAACACATGGTTACCTTTGGCAGTGAAACATTGCTTTTCCGAGGACTGTTTAATACTAAGGGTAGATGTTTTTAAGGTTCTCTAAGTGTGTACTGCAGGCTTTTCGTATTTCACTCTCTACTGCCAGTCTTTCTTGTGGCATAGTAGCAGCACGATCATTTTGCCTCTTGTGAGGCTGCTTTTTGAGCCGTTTCAGTGTATGTGTTGGTATAAGGGGAGCCGAGCCTGGTTTCTTTTGAAAGAACAAAAGTTCGAGAGGAGAAAGCAAACAATATATTGGCCTCCAGCTCTACCAGTTCTAGTCAATTCAGAGAGATGATTTAATATAAGAGGAGTATTCAGCACAGTGTTGGAGTGAAGAATTAATTTCTTTAAAGCTTGTTCAAGTGAATGGTAGTTTTGAGCCACCAGAGATTTCTGGATTAGTTTCTTCTGGTTCAATAATGATTTTATTTCCTTCTTTTAACGCTGTATTCTGTCTTGGTAAATGGGTCTTAAAAACTTATTCAGATCATGAAATCAAAAGAGAGGAAATATTTTTCCCTCCAAAAGAGCAGAGACTAAAGGATAGAAAAAACAATGCTTCTTTTATTTTAAAAAGTCATGCTGAATGATGAATACAGATTTTCACTTCGGTGCGAACTTTTTTTTTCCTGTGCCAGCTATTGATAGTTTGCATGAGATATAAAATATTTGGAAATAAGAAGCAGTGCAGAAATTAGTGGCTGTGCATTTTTTCCCACGGAGAGAAATTTTGAAAACAGGTGTTGCTGTAACCCTTTGCAATAGAAATTTAAGGTACTGTATTCACATACAGATGGCGTATTTTTGTAGGACTAGGATCTCTCTGAACTGCTAAGTTTGGAAATGTTGGGAAAAATATTGAGAGTAACACGGGTTATGATAGAATTACTGGAACTGTTTAAGATAACAAAGTTTACCTTGATGTCTCTAAGACTCATGCCCTGTAAAGGATTTAAGGGCCTTAAACTAGTACGCTTTGTTCTCAGATTTTTGTTTTAATTCCTTCTGCTTTTACTGGTATTTATTTCCCTTCTTTTGACACTGTTGTCTATGTTGGCTCTTAAAATCTTACTCAGATCATGATATCAAAAGAGAGGAAGTATTTTCTTGTATCTTCCAGCTTGGCAAGGAGGCCAGTTAGTTCTTAAAACGCGAGTGTGGCGTGGGATTTGAATTTCCTATTTTCTTACCTCAAGTATTATCAGCATTCACTATCCCCGAATTGCACACCTATTTGTATAATCATGACTTTTGCTACTGTGATTTAACTTCTTTTTGTAGTAACAATTATGACACAGATTGATTATTGTTAGAGGAGTAAATAATAGATTTTTGATTAATATCTGAGCCAAAATTTGAAGCATTTTTTTTTCAGTTTGATCCCAAATTAATTATTTTGTTTTATTCTTTTTTCACATAAAAGTTAAATATATGGAATAAATATGAAATATATAGTATATATTATTTATATGATCTATTACATTAAATAAATGGAATTATGAATTGAAAATGTGGCCAGTTTTATTTTAAAGCATCAGTAAATCCCCCTGCTTTTCTGAAATGAAACATCTGATTTTGACATATTCTAATACTACTATTAAAGATAGAAAATCTGAATCTTTTCACCAGTTTAAATCTTACTTTGTAGAACATGTCCCTGCAGTTCTTGTTTCTGAATAATTCATTATTCATAAAAAATAAAGTTCCTCAGCTGTTCTTGCAGTTTTATGCATTTGCTTGTCTCTATGAAATAAGTTCAGTAAGAAATGTCTACAGGTATCAGTTGATATAGTAGGTGGTTCCAATGCACAAAGTAGAACAGGCACGATGAATTTTGAAACTCAGTGTGCGTGAGGCAGTCAGCACCTGTCAAGAAGGAAAAATTAAACCATCAAGGAAAATTTTGTTTTTCAAAACTGTGGAGAAGTAATGAACAGGAACATAAAAAATATCAAAAGCTCTATTTATACCTTAAGGGTCTTGTAGCTATGAAGGTAAAGGGAGAAAAAATATGTGATAGACAGGAAAGTATGGATGAAATATGAAAGACACAGGCATAAATCAGTAAATGGAAAGTGCCAGTCACTGAGGAAGCCTTGAGGTTCCCTGGTGGGTGCCCCTTCACTTTTCCTTTCCAAGCAAGCTCAGTCCCCATGCAGGGGGGCGGACATTTGCTGGGGTAGCTGTGCATCCCCCAGAGGGTTGCCCGTCCCCAGAAACCCAACAGCCCGACCCGATGGGCGGCTCAGGCTGCTTGGGGTGGGACGGGGACTTTGGGAGTGTGCTTGATCCGTCAGGGAGGCTATCGCTACACCTGTGTTGGAGAAACCACTTTGCGAAAGTGCACCTGGAAAGAAAGACTTTTGGTTTGCCATGTTTGAAAAGGTCTTCTCAGCAGGCATTAGGATAACAGTTCCCTGAATACCTGGTTGCTCAACGAGGCCAGACCTGAAGCCAAGGGGACCTTTGAGTAAGGTTGGATCCTTACTTAGCAGGCAAAGCAGTGATCAGTACAAACAGGTTAATCTGTAGTTAACACTTGTGGTGCTCAAGTGTCCACAAAGCCAAGTACTTTTAGTTTTTCAGCTGCCAGTGGCAGGCGTGGCAGCCTCACATTTTTTTCTATGGATTTGGCTCTCCAAGACATCTGCTTTTATTAGCAGCAGTTGGTCTCCCCGTAATGAGGTGGCCACATTACGGCTTTGTCAAATTTCTTCCCAGGAAGGGTACTTCGCGTTCAGGTTTTCTGTTTATGTCACACAACTTCACACAAAGAGCTGCTACATGCCTCAGAAGTTGATTTATTGCAAGTGCTTCTTGCTGAGAAAGATTATTTTTATTTTTTGTGAATATGCATCTTTTTAACTTTTACAGGGGAAGATGACTACTTTCTCTAGACTTTTTTCTTTTTTATTTGTACAGTAGCCATTTAATTAACATTAATTTGTTAAATTCAGATTAAGAATGTCTTCTGGGAAATGATGCTAAAGGAATGCTTAAATGTACTTTTTAAATGTTTCTGATCTAAATGCCAACGATTTCTTAAAAGAACATTAGTAGGAGGTCCGTTCTTCAGTTTTATAAACATTTTTTCACCTCACTAAGGCCCGCAAAACCTGGGATAAGGCCAACGTAGACCAAAAACAAGTTGGCTGATACATGTGCAGAACTTAAGGCCAATATAAATGCATCTATGAAATGTATGTGTATGAAAAATCCAGGGGAAACCATTTGAAGAAGACCACCAACAAATAGAACATAGACGAATATTTCTTTCATGTGCATGAAAGAGAATCATTGCCGAGATATTTAGACAATTGTATTTGTACATTGTAATTTACTATATAGCAGGAGAGAAACCGGTGTTTTGCTGCCATTTCTAGTCTGAGAGCTGTAAAAAATAAACAGTAATGCCACGTGGAGAGAAACATAGCAATTTTTTAAAGAAGCTGTCATAAATGAAGCAATTGTTAGAACACAAGAAATATGTATCTATATTTATGATGTTACTTTGTAGAACATCTCTGAAGAAATGTTTAACCATTTAGCAGAGGTTATAAACATTTGCTAAGCTGAACTGATTAAATATGTAAGCTACCACTATGAATGCTGAACTTCATCAGACTTTAATAATGTATTAGGTGCTTGAAAGGTATCCCAAATATAAGAAAAAAACCAACTTCCATCTGGTAGGTAGAAAATGAAAGTGTTGTTAGTAAAAAGCCCGGGGGCTGTAACCCATAGTCATGTTCACGTGAGTCGTTCTGAAGTCTGTGACAGTAAGCACTGTTCTGCCTTAGCAAGGATTGCAGATTTGCACTGTTTGTTAGGATTAATTCTGTATTCCGGCTTTCAAAAGGAAATGTCACACTAATGCCAGCATTTATTGGTATCCAGCAAAATGTAGAGACAATGAGTCCTTGCTCTTTCAAAATCAAACACTCTCTGAAGCAATTCTTTCCCCAGAAAGGGATTTGATCTCATTGTCGCATTTGGCACATGCAAAGCCACATCTAACCATTTTTTTTCCGTGCTTCCAGGAGAAAAAAAAGCCCAAGCGCAAAAAACCCAAACAAACAACCTCCCCTCACAACCCCAGCTACAAAAAATATATTGTGCTGTGGCTGTCCCTCCCTTGCCGAGTTTCCCTGTTTTGTCCTTTGTTGTTGGAGATAATGCTTTCTTTTAATTTTGAAGAATTATTAGGTACATACTCTAAGTATTTCTTGCATAATGACCAACTACTAGTTTATTTAAAATTCTCTACTCAACTTTAAGTTTTTAATTTGTAATCTTGCAATTCATATGCATACATGTGTAATACTGAGTTAGCTAAGTTAATCTTCTCATTAGGAAACACAGTGATAAGACAACATTTTGCGGGATTTTGAAGAAAATAGGAGATATATGGTGTGTTTCATAGCGTGAGTTTTGCCACATACTTTACATACAATGACGTATTGTACAAATACAGGATGACCCCATAGTGATGTCAAGCCACATAAACTGTGATACACACAGACACCATCAACTGGTAGAAACTGTAATGACTAAAATGGGAGTGTTGGCTATTATTCTCCGGGGAACATTCATTGCCACCTTATTTTGGACTGCAAGCCTATCTGATCATTCAGAAGTTCATCACCTTTGGCTTTCTCTGCAAGTAATACGGAAGGCAAAGGAGTAGTACAATTCAGATGTGCTTCACTGGCAACAGAGGGAATGAAGGGAGCCTAGCTTTCCCTTAACTTGGGAACCCCTTGCTAGTGTGGTTGATATCTGACAGAGGGAAGAAGATTAATTTGGGAGATGACAATCCTCTTCCATAAGCAAGTGCCTTCACTGGTCTTGTGCCTGTGACTCCATTTACTGTTTCCTGCCATGCCAGCGTGACCCAGGGATTCTGGCCGGTCATGAATATCCTGTCTCTGCAACCGGTAGGAAGCAAAGCATGGATTTCCATCGTGTCTAAAGCTGAATTCCATGCACCACCACAGAAAAGGTTATGGAAAAGGCAGCTGAGTGTGTGAGATGATTTTGCATTGAAAGCTGAAATCGGAGTGGTGGTATAGCATCAGCCAGATGACAGTGTTCATATGCTAGGGATAGAGCAGATGATGGTGGGTAAAGGAGCCGTCAGGAAAATTAGAGATTAATCTACAGGTCTTCTGGTGTTATATAGGTAATGGTGGACTGGAGGAAGTAGTTTGTGCATGTGAGTCTATGTACATGCACTGGCTTTTTTTGTGGGGCATTAAAAATCAGATATATGTACTTATATAAATATATATGTCTACACATCATATGTAGACATGTATTTATAAAGTCTGGAAACTACAAGGGTAAATATGATGGGTTAGCAGAAGAGTTTCAGCATGTTGATTTTAAGGATAACAGAGCAAATAGCATGCAGTGAAAATGTTAGCACTGAAAATTTTAGGGACAAAAGAATTTTCAAGAGTATTAGCATTGTAGATGAGGCCCATTGCTACAAACTTGTGCTGGAGCAGCAGTTGGTTGCAGATGTAATTTTTTATGTCTGATGTTGCTGTGACAACAAGATGTCACCTGGAGTTTGGAAGAGGAAGCAGTGAACTGTTGGCAACGAGGGTGAGACCAAGTGAGGAAAGCACAGAGAAAGGAAGAGGCAGAGAATGAGGTGTTGAAAAAAGATGACAAGTGGGATACAGAAGGAGAGAAGAGGCAGGGAAAAGAGAACGAGCTGGGTAGGCTGTATTTGTTGATTCTTTTGCCTACTTATCATTTGAAACATTGATCTTATTCTTCTCTCCTCAAATGCTTTGAGGCTTTTGTCCAACCAGGATTTACAAGAAGGACTAGGCAGAAACGGTGAATATTTATTGACTTAACTGGAGTATAATATGGTTAACAAGGCAAGAGACTTTCAGCTACATGGCAAAGAATCAGGATTAAATAAAACCCAAAATCCTCTCTGGCTGCAATATCAATTGCAGATCAGTCTCAGAGGGTGAGAGTTGCAAAAGCATTAAAAATAATCTAAGAATAAAGATTAAAATAGCTAATACTAATGTCCTGTTTAGGTAGAAGCACCAATTGAACTGCTTGTTCTTACAGCTTGTTTTTGCAGCCAGTCCTTCAAACGGGCAGCCAGGGGCCAAATGACTATTGAAAAACGCATGGAAGAGCTGAAAGAAAAGCCAGTCCTAGGATGTTATCTTTTCTCTCGCTGCTGCCCTCTGAGCTAGGAAACTTCCTCTTTATTCAAAATATTCCTCATAGCATAGGTCCCAGAAGCCTGGAGAAGAGATTTTCTTCTGAGAAAGGATAGGACTCATCTATCAACAAATAAAGGAGAGGGCTTCTTAGGAAAAAGTTTGATCTTCCTCCTTCCAGTGTTTATTGTGTTTCTCATGCAAGTGCGTAGACACCTCTTCAGTTTCTGTGGGTGGGAATGCACTGACAAGTGTCAAGTACAGCTCTGCTCTGCCGTTTTTCAGAGCAGTGCCCCTCTTCATTCCCGATGGAAAATGGCTTCTTTTTTTTTCCGTGCACATATTTTTACTTTTCTCTGAAAGGTACTACTATTCCCTTTTTGTGACGGTATCATTAGAAAAGTGGTCTAGAATGTGCTGTGTTACTAACGCTGGAAGTAAGTGCTTCTGCTGTGGATAGCTGCCATGCAGCTTATTTGCAGAGATTTCTCTTGTGGCTGTCTATGGCACACGGTGACTTGGCTTTGATGGAATCCTTTAGAAGAGGCACTGAATTACACTGAGAGGATAAAGAAAGTAAGGAAAATAGTTATTTAATATTGCAAGAGAGCTTCTCTGTCTGTATATTAGGCCACAGGGGCACAAAAAGAAAGGAAAAGTATTTTAATGATTTTTAAGCATTTTGGAGCATCATGGTTCTCTCATGGGTATGACAGAAAGACCTGTATTCTCTCTGCTGCATGTATCATACATGCAATTGTTAAACACGGATGTAGTATCAAACACTCTGCTTTTAGGGGCAAAGCCAGATTAAAGGGTTCTCTGTACTCCAACCCCCCCACCATGCTGTTGGCAACTCGTCATCCTGCACCACTACGCACCCCCACGCGCACAATGGCTTGTGAGGCCACCCTGACATGATCTGAAGGGATCTAGGTTAAAAATAACTCTCCAAAAGGGTTATTTTCAGCAATCCGGTTTACCCTGTGCTCCCACAAGCAGTTGTTGTGGCATAGCTGGAGGGGGGAAGCTGCAGCGGAAGAGCAGGACCACGCAGCCGGAGGTGGGAAGGAACAGCTGATGCCAACATCTTATGGCCTGACGCTGGCAGTCCCAATTGCAGGTGGACTCTGCTGCCATTAACACCTCTGCAGCTATGGGTTTGATGCTGTTCTTGCTGAAAACAATAGGCTACTTTCCACTGGTGTTAACCAGGGGCGTGAAGGAGGTGGTCTTCTCCTCACATCAACCCACTAAAAATGCAAAGGTCATTCGTTGTCAGATTTTTTTTCTCTGAGAATACTTTGCTGTATCTCTCCTAATTAAGGGTTCTACAACTATCTTACATGAACCACTCTTTTCTATATTTGCATATTGGATTGTTTGTGTCGATTGCATATTTACATGTAAAATTAGAAATCTGCAGACAAAAATTAGGAATGGAGAATATTCTGCCATAAACCAACACAAAATTCACTTCTGATTTGAGTGCACAACTAAGCAGATGTCTTTAAAAATTAGTAGAAGTATTTGGATGTTTTTAAGAGAGTTGAAATCTCAGCTGAGTGGGTTTTCTATGTCAACAATTTTTTTTTGTTTCTGAATCACAAAATAAAAGATGTATAAAATGTATAAAATTATTTTTTAAATAGTTTTTTAATTTACAATTTTTAAATTTTAGATTTTAAAAATAGAGCTTTTGGGCATATTCCCTCAGTCACTTTTAAATTAACTGAATCTAGTTTTTGAAATGTTTATTCTTTTGGTCTGGGACTCATGTCTTGCACGCCACTTAAGTGTCACATGACAGATTATTTTTATAATATTAAAACTGGAAATATTTATGTAGAGTGCACTTGACTGGGAATAGAAAGCTTGTGAAGGTGTGTGAGAACAGGAAACATGAATTCACCCAGTTTGGGTGGGCCCTTAGTAAGCAATGCCTGCCCTCCAACCTGACCAGCTGGACAGATTTAGAAACTACTGTACAAATTGAAAGCTTTGGGCCCAAAGAACAGGGGGAGATGTATCTCATCATCTCATCTCATTATGAGTATTAAAAAATAGGTAGTCTTTTAATTTTTACCTGCTCAGTTATTTAGTATGAAAATACTGCTTGTATTAATCTTGTTATGAATCAAGAACTGCCATAGCTTCCAACTCTTCACTGTCTCAGTCTCATGATGACAAGGTCTGGTTACACCTTCTCTCCTGGACCTCAACTGTATTCATTCTCAAGCTTCAAGTATAAAACTCTCCTGAATCATTTTGATATCATTAAACCCCTTCATCTACTCTCTGTCCTTTATCTGCTTCTGTGGAGGAGCATGGTCATTCACAGGCACGTCTTGCACTTGGATCCAAGGAGATGAAATTTCCTCCTTGTGGTTGCATCAGTTGCCTCCTCCGCATTGACCTGTTTCACATTTTTGCACAGCAGCCTTTTCTCCATGGAGAGACAAATTCCCTTGTCTCCCCATATTGGCATCAGGTTGCTCATGTCTGCAACAGCTGTATCCTCCTGATGATATGTATAGACCGGTCAGAAACTGATCCTGGGGATTAAAAAACAGTAGGTCTTGTGTTTGATAGGTGCCAACCTACATGGGGATGAGTTTCCAACCCCTGACCACCTGTCACTCCCATCAAGTGCCGTGGGAGTTAACAAGCCTTACAGGATTTGGCCCAGGAATAATGGGAGCAATTTGTAAAATGGGTTGTCAGATGTGAAGTTCCCCATGCAAACTGTTAGCAGTCTGGAAAGTTGTGTGCAGAAAAATTGAGTGCTGATGGAAAACTTGGACTTTATGCTGCAAAGCTGACAGGGTATCGGTGTGGGCATCAAAATAATTTCTATGGTACTTCCATTGAATTTCAGCACTGTTTAATCAGAAAATTATTTGAAAGCTATACTAAAAGTAAATTAAAACAAAAAAACACTGGTAAAATTACTGAAGTTGCAGTTAATATGTTTTATTATACTTGGAAAATTATTCAGTAAAAATGAGTCTCATTTTACTCTTTTGTCATTATTGGTACTGTGATATAGCTTCAGAGGTGGGAGAGTTTGCTACCTTTTTTTAGTACAGATGCTATTTCATGGAGGGAGCAGAGACATAGGAAGTTATATTTCCATAGCCTCTTAAGAATATATTAATGATAGAAGGATCATGGTTCTTTTTTAAAAGGAGGATAATGGCTAGAAGTGGAAAGTTAAGCATCTTACAAGTATTATTGAAGAAAGAGGTCTATGATGATGCCGTTTTGATGAGGCCATTACAGTGCCAGTAATCTCTGCAAAAATAATCTCTTGACAGGCACTCACAAAAATGAATAGAAGGAAGCCAACAATCAGTTATAAAATACTGCTTCTAAAAACACATTTCTAACACTGATCTCTTAATTCAAAACAGCAGCAGACATTCCTGATTCCCAAGAGCATCACAAAGGGAAGCTCTGCAATCACATAGGGGTGATTCAGCAGAGACATGGAGTTTCTGGTCACGTAAGGCAAACTGACTTCAATGCGGCTCAGGTATGGTCGTCGCCATGATTAATTATAGTCTGAATTTCAACACCACACTTCACTTTACTTTGCTGAAACCTGTGGCCCATCTTCCTTAGTTACATGTGCCTCTCTTGCTCCAGTTTCCTTCCTGGAAAGAGCCGACCAAGTCTAAAGCTAGGTGACTGTAAGTGTATAGAGATGCTTGCAGTCAAATCCAAACTACCCACTACATGCAAGCTGACTTGCAGCCTGACGCAATCCAGCTGGATCAGTAAGCCGTGAAAATCTGTCAGGGAAAAAGGGAGAAGGGGAACAGAATGGGTCTAGTTCAGATTCAAACTTCACAGCGTACACAGACATGGGTGTGTTCCTGTCCATAGAAACAATCTGAACACCTATGCGAACACACCCATCATTAAAAATACAGCTATCGTCTACATCTCCAGAAACCTAACTCAAACCTTACAGAGACTTTTAACGTAAGAGAAAAAGGTTTAACTTTCTCAGCTTATATGAAGATTTTCATACTTTGTTCTCAAAAGTAAAATCCAATGACACTTCTCTTCTTAGGCTTCACAAATAGAGACAGATTTATATGCAAATGTTCTCTTGTAACTAATCCTAGAGCCCTGTGTCTGCCAAACTGCCAGAACTTCACCCAAAAGTGACAAGGCTTGGCAGAGCAAGACATACACACACACACACACACACACACGCACACATATATATAGGTTTACAGAATATTCTGCCATCATGTTACTCTGTGGTCTGGAAAAGAGTGGTGCTTGAAAGTTTATGAAATATTAGTAAGAAACTCTTAAATTATAACGTAGATATATTCTACCACAGAAATTAGAAGTAATTCACAAAATATTAGAGCATGTTGTATTTCTCCTGTGTTGGTGAGAGGTACAAAGTGATGAAATAATGTATTTGCAACAACACTGAAAATGACAAATTTCTGCGGTTTTCTGATGATCAGGACAAACTATGATTTCTGACAGGGCCAGATGGAGCTGTGGTCTGGATCGGCAGCACAGATCCTTATCAGCAGTAAGGAGGCCTCTAGTCTTGTTGGTCTTGATCTCTTGCAAAGCTTGCATTAGTTCTTTCTGCTGAGCCACGCAGCCTGCTCTTGGGGAGATCAGAGCCTGTTACTAGCTTTGCTAGTTTTGGGAAAAATATCAGCTAACCTGTTTATACCTCAGTTTCCTCATGTCTAAAACAAGGATAATAATTCTGTTTCCTGAGGGTGCTGTAAGGCATCAGGGCTTGCACATGTTGCTGCTGTTATTATTTGTGAGTTTGGGACCAGCATGATGGAAGTTGTCTAAGAAGCTCAGAGACCAGGCAAAACCTGAAAACTTCAAACATTTATTTATGCTCTGATGAGAAGTAATTTTTCTGTTAACTACTAAAAACCAGACACTAATCAATTTATTAGTCAATCCTTATGTATACAGTGATGCAAGTTTGATTCCACATTGCTGGCTTTGATGGTTCCCTCTGAGACCAAGCAATCTAGGCTCAAGAGCTTTTCCCTGAGCTTTGATCTTTCCAGAGCTCCATGATGTACCACTGATGTTTATATATGCTTTTCTGTGGGTCAGGTTCTGTCTGGTCCAAAGGATTGTTTTCTTCTTTCATGGGTCAGCCTCAGTTCTGGCTTGTCAAGGGATGTGAAACCAGCTGGGTGTCACCCTTTCGGTGCCAGCCTATTCCGGCTTATTCAGAACAGTGCTACCTGCGGTAGATTGTGTGCCAGTTCTCTGATTCCTTCTGGTAGTCATGGACTGGGTACTCTTAACTTCGTTTTAATGATTTTTATGCACCTATGCCAAGCAAGCAGATATTACAAGATATATTTTGCTTCCTACTCTAAATCTACCAGTCTTGTACTAAGTCTAAGTACAGGACAAGCAACAATAAAGGCAAATAGACCTTCAAGCTACATTAACATAATCTGATGAAAACACTATAGGAATGTAAAATGTTTGTGTGGTAGCATAGGAACATAACATTACAAATAGGGATAGAGAAAACTTAGTTGAAAAGTACATTAGGAAATGAAAGGTCATGAGTGCTTGAAATGGGATGGCATACAGAGCTATGACACTTTGCTACCTGTTTGGGTACTACCATAACCTACTTCCTACTTTGGCGGGGGCAGGGGGAAACGGCTGCATCTGTACGGCAGAGCAGTTAATCTCTGCACATTTGGTCTCTGTTGCATCCCATCTGTGTCTCGGGCAAATTGCGAGCATGTGCACTATCCCATCAAACGTCCTGTTTTCCTGCAGAAGGAAGTGGAAGCATGTCAGCATGGAGGAAATAAAATCCTCCCAAACTGATTCTCCTGGATAGTCAGTGAACCAGGACTGCAGAAACTCACTTGCCTAATGCATAGCTGTGCCCCCAAGACCAGGACTAAGGAGTGCACTGTGGAACAGAACTGCTCTACCTTGCAGATACAGCCAGTGAGAACTATATCGTGGCGGTGACTTACCTCACCTCTTTGCTTCTACTGAACTGGAATTCCTCCCTCCCCCCCCCCCTTTTTTTCCTTTCGGTTCAAGCACCCCACGTGCAAACATAATAGCTGATCCTTACCCAGCAGGAGGGACTGCAGATTACTTGATCTCAGGGCACACAGTCTCAGCTGGTACAGATGGATATAAATGAAGTTCTAGCAATTTATTTCAGCTGAGGATCCCCTTTATCTGCTAGTTTGTTCCATAACCTTTTCTGTAGTTTGGCTAATCAGTTTCTTTTTCTTTTCAGCTAAGCAAAAGTCTCTCGGCTCAGACTAAAACCTTGTGGCCGAAATTACATTTTCCTGCTAAGTCTGTGTTGAAATAATTGCTGTATCTAAGGGTGTTCTGAAGATTTGGATGTAAACACCTCACAGTGAGTCAATGTCTGTTTGACTTGTTTTATATCATATTGCACTAAATCTGGTGACATTTAGTCATTCTAAATGCACTTTTTATGCAAGTAGAGGGTGTAAAATATATAGTCAAGTATGGTAACTTCTTATGTATTTGGGTGTATTTTGGTGAAATAGTATACCTGGAATAAATAAATATAAGTGATGCTTAGATTCCTGCCTCCCCCCCCCCCTCGTTGGGCCATGTAGTGAAAAGCTGTAGTATTCCTTCCTGTTATTTCTCTTTTAATCATGTAACAGTCTTAGAATAATTGGAAATTAATTTTGGTAGATATCATAGAAAAAAATTTTTTTCAAATGGTAATTTTGCAACATTCATAAGCTTGGGTAAAAAATTATTTCAACTTGGGAAACTGACATTCATGACAGTGATAGAATCATTTATCTGAGTCTTTAGGTCCTTTGGTGCTTAAAAATTTCCACAGCTGATATGATTCCCACAAAATGCTTCTGTCTATAAAGGCTAGAAATCATATGCTTAGAAAAAGTACATTTAAGTATTTTAGAAGAAGGCTTGAGAAGGAGTAACATGGCAGGAGGCAGGATAATAAGGAGGACTAGAAGAAAAGAGCAGTAGGAAAAGTTATTAGATCAGTCACTTGTTTTGCTGATTTCAGTTATCAAAGTGCTACCGTAGTTGTCTGTGAAACATTCTTTTATATAAAGCTTTGTTTCTAGTGGTGATTTAGCACCTCAGCTAAGCAGTAGCTAGAATTGTTGACTACAGCCTTCTATGTGAGGAGAATGTATTGGGCTGTGATACCTGGGAAGACGGGAAGGAGTAACACTGTGGCAACATGGGTGCTTGTAAATAAGGAGAGGGTGTAAATGGAGCTGGTTTGTTTTTTGCAGAGAAGCTGGGGAAGGATCCAAGAAACATTGTTGAGTTATTTTGAAGACTAAAGGATTAGAAGGATTTTATTATAACTGTACCAATTTTGGGAAGTTTACCCAGCACATAATCTTTAAATCTTTCTATTATGTTTCCCAGGCTGGTAAAGTAGATGGAGAATTTCAACAGCATGTTTACAGGTGTGAGGGGGTGCTAGTGAAAAATAAGCAGTTCTGAGTACATTGGGGGGGGGTCTCTTTTAATCAGTTGTATGCTGTGGAAAGGAGTGAGCCTTCTGCGTGGCCTAGGTGTATCATCGTGAACGGGACAAAATGAACAATGGATGCTATACCTTCTAGTGTTAGGCCAGGTCCATCACTCTTCAGATCCTTGTAAAAGTCTTGCTATAAACCTATGAAAACCAAATTTCTGGCTTCTCTGGGGATGATTACTCCACCTACTGTACTGTACCCTGACATGCCTCTGATTATCTCTACCTGAATGAGAGCTCTGCTGGCAGCTAGCCAGGTATCAGCAGAGCTGCCATACCAGAGTCTGCTTAGAGGGATGGGAGATAAGTAGGAGGGGGAGAGGCATGCAGGTGTAAATCTTCACTGATTAGAAAGATGAGATCTGCATCATGTGGCAAATACGTGATCCAGCTGTTACAAATCAGCTTTACCTGTGATCTACCAGCTGCTTTTCAATTAGTATCATCTTCAACTCCTTTGTCACCAGATTTCATGTTGTCAGTCAAAATGCCATTGAGCCACGTGCTTCTAAAGGGCTTCCTATTTGAAAGTGACAATGTTGAAATAAAAATAAAACCATTGCAAAGGCCATGTTTTAATGGGATTAATTTTTTGTTCAGTTCAACCAAAGTCATGTTTGTTTGATTTTTCATGAGACTGGTCCAGGTTATGCTGTGACACTGTTAGTTTTATGTCACATTTTACTGCAATTACACCCTTCAGTCAAACTATTTACTGAACACATTTGGTAGAGGTAATTTTACTCTTTGAGTAAAAAAGATAAGAACATAATCTAAGACCAGTGGGACTGCGGGAGAGGAAAAAATGAAAATTACAGTTTTTCAGAGTTGCAGGCGCTAAATCCAGGCCAAAGCCCTTCGAGATCTTTGGCTCCGAGACTTGTCTTCTGGAGGGATCTCTGGAGTACTGTGTCACCAGATCTATTCTGGTTAATGTAGAGATAGCCCTTAAATCTGTTGGGTTTTGCTACGTGCTCTGAATAAGGCTCCATTTTCTGAGGTAGGTGCTTTGGATTAGTTCATACCCTTCTTGGAAAGTCTTTTAGTGCTGATGGAAGCACTCTGCAGAGCACAAAGGGTCCCACAACTCCTCATCTTAATAAAAAAGCCTTGTTTAGCATTTGCTTTCCTGCCTTTTTTGTGCCCTGTGACCACAGCAGTGTGGCATAAGGGGTTAAGCCTCACAGTTTTCCAGACTCTTCTTCGCATTTGCTGCATCCTGCTGTTGTTGCAGCTGGTTACTGCTGTGTGACTTGCATGACCGAGCATCCCTCGGGGCTGCTGACACGCTCTAAAGCAAAGGGCTCTGAGTGATTGATGGCCTGGAGTGCAGGATCACTGGTCCCTCCTTAACCCTAGACACTGAAGGCAGATGTCCTTGCCCTGCATAAATCAGCTCAGCTCTGGCTTTTTTTCCAGAAAGATTTCTTTGCGGGGCCTAAGCCCTTGTTGACACCAGCCGCCTTCTGAGTAGCTGTCAGCTATAGCAGTGGGAGGAGAGAGAATCAATGCAGAATGTGGCAAAGGGCAAATCCTTTGCAGTGCCTGGAAGCTCACATGGTTTTGATGTTAAATCAGACAGGAGGAAAAAGGACAGCACTTTGCAGGGTGTGTTGAAGAACAGCAGCAACAGGGTTTTTCTGGAAACAGAAGCAATGTGAAAACATTAGATTTTAATGTGCGCTAATGCCAATATTGCCCTCTGACAACAGTGGAATAGCTGTAGATCTCCTTTTCTCCTTGCATCTCCCCAGATACGTTCGTCAACCTCATACCTAGGCCATGAAAAAAATTTAGGTGGGATTGGAGAAAATGAGTCTGTGCAAATAAAGTTATTCTTTATATTCTGGTTGTAATATCTGTCATAATGGCAAGTAACTTCACTGACTGTGGCCGCAGTGTTCATGTTATTAAAAATGTACTGTTATTGTTATGCTCATCAAGCTTTAAGAGAAAACAGAGCATTTTTAGGATGTGGATAACTCCACATTCATGAGCAGCCAGAAAATAATTGGGCTTCGGAAAATGGTCGTCCATCCTTATTTCACCGCACTGTTTGTTTATTTGATTTTTGCCTCATTTCTCAGTGACAGTTTGTTTGAATTTTGGAATTACATTGGTCCAAGATTATTATTGTTAGTAAATTATTGATAAACTCTACCCTATTCAAACAAGTTGTGAAGAATGCTTCTCATCTGACAGTCTAAATAATAACTGCTCCTCAAGCAAGAGCTGAGCAAAATTCTTTGTTGTGATAATATCTACTCAGTATTTTCAAATGAAATTTAGGAACACTATTTAGTTTGCTCAACATCTAGTAATAATTTTATTTGAACTTTTAGCCCCCAAACCACTTTTGCTTTATTTTACACATGATTTAAGTTAACACCCCTTTGTCAGGTGTTCTGGAAGGAATCTTTCCTGATTAACTAAACAATTTTGCTCCTTAGTGCCCAGGCCTGTCCCTTTTCTTTTCCATATACATTTCTTCTCAGATTTGTTCTGCCCGCTGAATTTTATGTTTCCTTTTTTGTTAGCTCTGGGTTTATTTTTTCTACACTTACTCTGGGCTTAATCTTCCTTGCCACAGGGCTGGCCAGAAAAGTCAGAGGCTGTATGCCTCTGAAGAGGAGGACATGGATTTCCTCCCCCAGAGACTTGCAGTCCTTTTATTTCTCCCCTTTTACCAGCCTGAATTCCCTGTAAGCTCAAGCTTTTGGCAGATGAGAGGGAAAGAGTACCTTATTCTTGTAATATTTCTACTAGCTTACCTGTTAGGAAACTAATCTTCTTTTCTCTCTCCTGTGGTTTGGGGTATTAGGTATGAAAAATTTCTGCAAAACAGTATGTTAGGCTTCTAAATAATTTTGCCTTTTTTTTTTTCTTCTCCATTCACTTTGCAGGGACTGACCTTTACCTCCATGTTTAAAATTGGCTTTTCACTTTTCATATTGACTGACGTCACCGTGACCAGAATAATTAACCTGATACATCTGCAGTCTTTCACTAGGGTTCTATTTTATTTTATTTTACAAAAGTTGAGACAAATTAGAGAAGGCATTTGGGAAATTTTCCTGCTTCAGAAAAATAAGATTAACTCACTGCTTGAACATTTTCCGAACTCCCTTGGCTCATCATATCTTCAAAATAGCTTGGTATAGGACTTCCAGACTAGTACATTGACTCAATCTGTTAGCTTTGGCAATGACTAGTAGTGTTGAGTAGGCTCTTTTCTCACTGATAATGGTTAAGCGGTTGTGGTTGAAATGGCTTTGTTGTTAGAACAGTTTCCACACAGGGAAAAGGATCTGAAAGGCTCATAAACAAAGCCATGGGTAGTAGCAGTCATCTAACTCTCAGTTTTGTGGCACTACATAAAAATTCTGGAAATTCTGCAGAAGTGTCAATTTTGTTTCAGTGTGTTTTTAAAGTTTTAGTTTTCAATGTAGACTGTGGACCCTTTATCTTCCAATTTTGAATCTGTGAGTATTACCCTTACTTTAAATTTTTTGGATGTGCCGTAAGCTTTTGTGCACAAAGCAGACAAACAGAGCGAGCAATTGATATCTTGGATAAAGATTAATTTTGTGGCAACATTGCAGCTGTGGAGTGCCAGGGATGCAGCTTGTAGAGCCCGGAGGGTATTATTGACCAAGTGCAGGGTGCAGGAGTATGTGAGGGTCAGCAAGATACAAAACAGTGTTTACCTCTAGAATTTTACCTTTGCCTGGTTTATTACAGTTAAGGCTTTAGAGTGTAACTTCAAAGCAAATCACTTGGCCTTTTCAATATCGAAGTGGTTCGAGGAGGGCAAAAATTTCAAAGTACCCCCTTCTCCTGTTCCCCTTTACGGCTTCATTACATTACTGATTTTCAGGCTTCAAAAAGTGCAAAATTCATTGGCCTCCTGGCAAAAAATGGTCTTCAAACTTAAGTGGTCTCAAACCAGTCATGCTTTAACCTTAATGAAAACTTAATTGAAACAAAATATTTTGGTGTGGCGTAGACTGGTCCCTCTGTCTGGTGGCACGTGGGGTCTCTCTTCCAAAGGCTGTGCAAAGAATACATGCAGAAAAATTAATTGTTACCTCTGCTTGCTTGAGAGATGTATTTGAAGGCAGAGGGTGTATTTTAAGATTGTCATGTCTAATAGTTCTTATTTCATGTGATTGAAAGATTGTGTTTAAGATACTAGTAGAAATTTAAATAAAAGTATTCCCATACGTGGAGGCTGATTTTGGAGGGAGGGGGGAGGACTTTCTACCTGAAACCTGTAGGACTTCTCAGGGGTAGACGCTTGCCATTAGGTCAGTAGAGAACAGTTTGGTGTCTTCCCCTGCCCTTACAGGTTCTTGCTTTTCTCCCAAGTTGGTTTAAATGGATTTTAATCCTCTGGCCTTTAACTGTGTCCTGTAGTATTTTAGTGAATGCCAAGTGGAGACTTGTAAGTGAGAAAGAAAATCTGCTTGTGAAAAATGGCTGGGGACTGAGCAGAGAAAAGGAATTAGAGTGAAAGAGAGACCTTGGTAGAGTCATTTGTCTGGAGAAAATTAGCGAGTAGCAATGGGCAATACCATTAGCCTTAATAGTGAAATAATTTTAGTATGTCTCCTTAGTTTCCTAGAAGTAGCATAATAAAGGCTGGAATGGCAAAAGCCACAGTTAGGATTAACAAGCATATGCAGTTTGCACTTTCAAGAAAATAAAAAGATGTTAAATATTTACTTGCATTTAAATTGCGTATCTTTTCTGTCTGTCTTGGTGGTGAACCTCAAGGACCCATTAGCAGTGGCAACTGTCCTTTTGAATTTTGGGTTTTCAAAGTCAAAGTATTTGGTCTTTAGAAGACTCAATATTTCTGCTTTTCTATTCAACTGTGAGGATATAGGTATATTTATAACTGGGCAGAGATATATATTGTACTGTCTTCAGTGTTTGCAAAAACATAACTCTGAACTCGCAGTTGGCATTGCGGTTTTACTTGGAGAACACGTTTGTGTGATTTAGGCATGTATTATAGGAATTTTCAAGAAGGGCTCAAGTTGGGCTGTTACCATTTAAACTTGCTTGATTTTTTTTTTTAAATTACAAGGTAGGACCCAGATGTCGTATCTACAAAGTGTCAATGAGATCAAATGCTCAAATACCGTAATTGTAAGGACAAGTCTTTTGATTGTGGCTTATGAAAGATTGATAGGTTGGACTAAACTGTTGCCACCAGTCAGTGGTGGATGGAAATCTGCCTTAGAACCAAGTTCTGGGCTGCAGAAATGTTTTGTCTCTGAAGCTGCTGGTACTGACCATACTAGAGAGGCTGGTCTGGGTGGATTACCTGGTCTTCCTAATATGACTGTTGCTGTTTCCTGTGTTTTGTTGACTTCAGTTGCAGCAGAATTAAGATAATGATGAGCACTTTAAAAAAAAAAAATTCTGTTTTTATATAAAGCATGTGCATGTTTTAGTAAAATCAAAGTAGTCTGTAAATGTCTAGCTTTGACTTCAACTTACAAGCCTTTAGAGCATGATACCTGGTGACAATGAATACAAACATGCAGCAGACGTGGTTGAGAATGGTTTTAATTGCCCTATGTTGTTATTAAACATTTAAGGTTGTTAAATTTTTTTTTTAGTGAACTATTTGCATAGATACCAATACTTGGGTTTTTTTTTTATTAATGGAAATAATTAAATTAACTACCAAAGGTTTTAATAGCGGCAGCAATTTATGCACTTGTGTAGTCTCAGGCCAACTAAATGGCAGGACACGGTGGCTTCCTGTGTGTCAGCTTGTTGCAGTGTGTGCACGGGTGCTTACCAAAGAGGCGGACAGAAGTGGAGTCTCCTCAGGAGCACGGGCACCGCAAGGGGATATGATACACAGCTGGGCAATACCCCGTCCGTGTCAGGACTGCTTCACCCTTCAGACAGGAACTCCTGTGACTTGCATCGTGGCTGTAATTTGTGGGATTTTAAATAGATTTAGCTCAGCTGATTATTCTCAAATGTTGGGACTTTTTATTAGAAACATGATGCATTCAAAAACAAGTGGTGTTAATTCAGGACTTTGGATAACTTAAGTATCTTCAGAGGTAGCTCTACAACTTCTGTATGGGCATCTTTTTGTAAGGGCACTGCTCGAACATGACACAGCTTGGTGTGTTCAACCTCAGAATGAAAGTGCTCTTTTCCAAGTGTTTCTTGTGAGCCCAAATAATAGTATGACAGCAAGTAATGCTGACCACAAGCAATTTTCTTCATAAACACCTGTCTGCATTTCAAATTATAGCATATGCATTTGAATATTTTACTGCTGCTGGTGCTGAAGAGAGATTTGAAGTTACATTATTTTAATTTCATGCTGTAAAGGCATCGATGATGGAGCAGCATTAGGACAAGGGTTTTTTGGGCAAGGGTTTCTCAGGCAGTGATAGGCACGACAAGCACCGAAAATAGTTCAATTCTATTCATGTGAAAGGTACTGGTCAAGCACGGAGGCTTGGCAGCAGTATGTTTATGGTGGCCTATGAGTAAAATAATGCGTTTTGCTGCCCACAAACCTGCATAAGCCACGGGTGCAAGGAGGCCACTGACCACCTACAGCCTGAGCACTGCGGAGGTATCTGCAGACTGGCCATGTGGCCTCTCCCAGGCTTGTTGTTAGAGAGAAAGAATTAGATTGGGGAAATTCTCGAGTTTCTTGCTACTTAAATAGAGGTTCATTTATTCAAACTTCTGGAAACTAAGTTCGTGCTGAACAACTTTGCTTAATTTATCATAATGAATAGTGCCATTGCTTCTCAGTGAAGGCCCATTTCAAAACGAAAGCTGTTTAAAGGTCAAATGTAGTTTATAGCATCATTATTCACCTCATGTGTTCATTCTTGGGGAAGTACATTCAGGACCTGATTGTTGCAAAAATATTTTTGCAAAGCAAAAGCTCTTTTTCTACATGCTAGAACTGTTAGTTTTGAATTGAAGTGAAATACGTTATTTTACTAAGGCTGCAAAGCGATGTACGAAAAACAGATGATTAGTACTGTTTGAGCGCTTTGATTTAATAAAGGCCATTTTCCTTTTGGAGGTACCTTTCTTGGCCTCCCGCCCTTCTTCCTCAAACAAAAGTCTTTAGCTACACATAGCTTACCAGCTTAAGTACACTTCAAAAATGGTAATTTAAAAGCCCTCTATAGCCAAAATAGCTCTGTTCCGGAACAACCCACAGCATGGTCTTTAAAACAGAACACCCAGCTACTAAGCTGTTCTATGTCACCTCAAAACATCTGCTGGAAAACAAGGCTATAATAGATACATTGTTCTCAGATACTCTTTTTCCTTTTTTTGTTAAGTCTTGTTAAATAGCCAGTGTTTCATTTCAGTAGAATAGGGGCCTTTTCTCTTGCAGTAGGAAAAACTTTCCTCCTACAAGGATAATTCTGTATGCGTGCGTGCCTGTACTTTTACATCTTTTCTTTTAAGACACTCCAGTTAAGAGCTAATCTAACTAAAATCGTGGCTCTTTACCCCTCTTAGCCATTTCTTTCCTACCGTGCATGTGGCTCTCTACTTCCTCCCCATTCCTTCAGTGGCACCGATGCTCTCACCTCACTCTCTGAAAACGGGCGCTGTTCACATGCGTGGCTGTCGTGCATTTTCCCTTTGCTTTTCGTACTGCCACTCTGTCTGGTGTTCTCTGGGGTCTGTTCTTTATCCACACCCCTCAAAGCAAGTACCATGTATTTCCTCGACAAACATACCCTCTTCTGCAGTCCATGGAGCAACAAGACTGTCTTATGGAGGAGATGACCGGATCAATTGGGTGCTTATGCTATGGCATTGGCTTCCACCCACAACTCCCCTTCCCTCGCTCCTTTAAAGTAGCGTGTAAAATAAGCTGAAGTCTGCGTATTCTCAAGGAAGCTTTGTAGTTGCTTTTAGGTCTACAGGTCTAAAAATTTAGAAAACAAAAAATAGAAACTAAAGGTAGCTTTGAGATTCAGAGAGCTCGTAACCCGAGAGGACACTTTGAAGGTAGTCAGCAGAGAAGGAATGTCCTGAGGCCTATCATTTTATTCATCCTTTGATCAAGAGTGTTTGCCTCTGAAATGGCAAAGTTTAAAGACTATCTACAAAAGCGTCTGCTATGAGCCAGTCCCTGAGAAACGACTGTGTCTGTAGGCAAACTGGAAATAACATTTCCGCTGCCATATGAACTTTCAGACAGTTAAATTCTGATCACAGTGTGGAAAGGAAAAAGGAACACTGAGTTATGAAAAATACTTTTATTAAAATTTAAAAAAAATCTATTTCAAGCTAATTGCATTCCATTTCAAGTATGGCTTATAACACGTACCTACCAGTCACGTTTAATGAAAATAGCAAGTAAAATAACTTGATGTCATTTGATTAGAAATAATTTTATTTTAATTCACATAATCATGTCAACTCTTTTCCCATTTCAAAACAACTAACCTACTGACTTCTTAAATTTAGACACCTTCAGACCTTTCAAGTATCAAATACAGTAAAGGTACTTGCATAAGAAAGGCAACATATTAATCTAATTATAACAGCGATGTGGAAAATGTTAAGATTCCTAAAACTGTGTTTTGTGTTTAATCATTAAATTTGTGTCTGCCCTTTTGTGTGTGGAAATATATTGCACATCTGCCACTGTAGTACATGAAGTACTGACGTTTCTGATGCGTTTTGATGAATTTGGGGATGAACAAAAGAACACACAAACCAGCGTAAGATACCACAGGTAGATATACCTTGAGTGTTGGTCTTTGATTATTTTTCAAGAATTTGATTCACATAGAGTTGCGTGTTCTTGTAGGAGTACCAGTCTCTCCAAAAGACTTGGGAACCTGATTGTGTGCATTGCAAGGCAGCCCGCTGGCATGCACTGATGTTGTGCTTCCTGTCAAAGTAGCCGTAGCAAAAGATGATTTTAGTTTATAGCCAACTTCTGTCTGATACACGGACCTCGTTAAGATTTTGTTTCCTTTCCAATTCAGGCTTTCCAATAAAAGAACAACAGGATCAACCTAATGTTTTTAATCTCCACTTTTTTTCAGTAATTTATTGCCAAACCACTATATCTTTTGTATACCTGCAAAGTTTTATACAGTGGAACTGTAGCTGCGGCAGCAAACAATGTGCAAGATCTTGGAGCCACCCGTGGGCATTTGAACTGTGTTTTCATTGTGCTTGCAGCTTCAGTTGACAACAGATCTGCAAATACTCTTTGGGCAGGCAGCGGTCACTTTTCCTGGTGTTCAGTACAGTGCCTGAATGTGTGAATTTATTCACTAGTTCCTTGGTAGCTGATTCTTCTAGTGAGGAATGCCAGTGTGTCCCCAGTCTCATTCGTGGCTCAGCAGGATGTGATTTTTGGATGCTGGAGTCTCCTTCCCAGCTGTGTTTGGTGACAGATGCTACCAGCCATATGTGGTCACCGGAGGTTCATGGATCAGTGCCCTGCTCTTGTCATGGCCATCCTCCTGTGGAGGAGAGAGGAGGAAGGGAGAGAAGTGGCCCCTATCCTTGGAACATCCACTGGGATGGGGCCCACTGTAATTGCCTGGTCCTTTACTCATGGCTACTGTGGAAAAAGCGCGGGAGCCTGTGTAGCGCGCCTCTGTGTGTGTGTAGCGCGCCTCTGCAGACTTGCTGACTAATAGCATCACTTACTGTCCTGGCCTTTCATTTTAGGGGAGAATCTCCCTCTTGGACTTGTGCTGGAGTCCTTTTATGATCCCTTCCCACACTGCTGCCTGAACGATCTCTATACCTTGATGCCTTGGGAGGGGCCTGATGCTCAATTTTCCCTTTGTAAGACAGGCTGAAACCCCTTCAGTTATCGGTCCTTACCTGTGGTCACACTCAACAGTGAGTATTTAATATTTGACTGTTCCAGAGCTTTCCGTGCACCAAATAAGTTAGCCCCAAGACCTGCCAGCCCCGTGAAGCCTTCCTCCTGCTTGTTTCATCCCAACAGCTTCTGATCTGGGGTTTCACTTGGCAGAAGGAAGGTGGCTCATCTGGACCTGCCTCTTCCATAGTCCCTCCTGGCCCTCACTGGTGCCAGCCAAGTTCCCTACCCAGACAGCAATGCTTTCTGTGCTGTCTGGCTTAGGCCACGGCACTGGGCCTTACCACATACTGCTCCCTGGCCTTCGGAGGTGCTGGAGTTTGAGCAGCCATGGAGCCCTTACCATAGACAAGCTGTGTGCTGCAGCGCTGAGGTCCAGGCTGCGTGGCGCTAAGGCTTGCAGCTCTGGCAGTCGCGAGGTCACAGCCACAGCCACGGTTGTTCTCCAGTGAGCGAGGGAAACTAAGATGGACATCAGGATGCATCTGCGAACTGCAATCGGTCTGCCATCCCTCTCCAGTTTTACCTCCATTGTGAGGAGGGAAAAAACCCAGAAGAAACCTGTTTGAGAAGTTGATCTTGGACACAGTGACTGCTCACATACAGATTTCTTTAGGATGCAGCTGCAGAAGTGGAAGTTTTCTTTCATTTAGGAGCACTAGGCATGATCAGAAAAATTGGAATATTGTGTATAGAGGGGGTAAATTTTGGGGAATCGGTAAAAACACTTGAACAAAATGGAATCCCTTTAAGGTAATAATTTTAGGTAAAAGGAAGAAGGAGACTAGAGGAAGACTGCCTTTTAGTGAATACCCTTTGAGGTAATTTAGCTTTTCTGTTGTCATTGTGAAAAAATATACCTGAACAGCACAAAATGTGACATATTAACTAAATGACAGATGCATTTGTCCTTGATTTCTTACCGTGAAAATTTCTGAAGACTGCACTCCAGGTTTCATTCTTTCTGGATCTAAGTCAGCCAGGGTTGCGTTTATTTTCTTAGCACTGTTTGCATTCTCAAAACAACTGTTTATTAGAAATAGGTAACAACGCAAGGTCATCTTGTGCCCAAAGATTCTTCTAAATCTCATGTGTTTTTCTTTCAGGAACTTTAGATGTACAAATATTTATGTGGGTTTGGGAAGGCAACTAGCTGCTTCCTTTGAGATATCAATACGAGCATTTTGGGGCTAAATCCTTGTCTCTGCTGGGACACTGGAACAGGTTTCTAAGGCCCTTACGTAATTTACAGCTCATGCCAGTGTTGATGAATGGACTGTAAAACCTGTCAGGCTCTGTAGAAAGCCTGGCTGGGATACTGGTGAGCTTGGCACTTGAAGCCCAGATCCTGACCAGATAGAGACTGCACGTACGGAGGCCAGGCCAGAATAATAGTGGAACAAATTACTAATGACACCTAAAGGAGGAAAAAGAACTTGGAAAACATAATGGTTTTGGTGTTCATGGTTTGATTGCCACAATTATAAAACTACATCAGTTTTCATCAGGGTTTCACTGACTGTTTGACTAAGCTGGATCCTGCCCTAAAGTATGGGGACTGTGCTTTTGATCATTGGTATTGCAGTGAATCAAGAGGGAGAGGTAAGGAAAACAAGGCAAAAACTTAATTCTAGCTAATAAGTGAGAGATTTTATCATTTAAAAAATAATGAACTTGCTCTGTAGAAGGGTGACCTCTTTTTGGTTCATCTGTTTTCATGTTGGTCCCTAAGCCTGCAGAAATTCAGTTTTTCCAGCGAGGAGTGAGTGTGGCTCAAGATGTGAGCGCTCACTCCTCTCCCTGAGATCACTGGGCTGATAACAACGCTGCTTTTCCTTGCACTAGGCAAGGCAAGGTTAACGGGCCCGATTCTGCCCCGGGGAGAAATGTGGTCTGCAGAACCATCAGAAAGCCGGTGCTGGCAGAGACTTGTACAATTTCGCAACAAGAGTGCAGAACAACCCCGCAGCACTCAGTGAGGGTCTACAAAGCGTGTTTGTCTTTGACGCTTACTCCTAGAGATTTCCAGTTTGTTTGTTTTTCTTCCCTCTTCTTCTTCAACCTACCACATGCTCCTCGTATGATAAAGGTGACTTCCAGACTGACAGCTATATAAAAACCACAGAAGGTAGATTTATAGAGTTACCTTCCCCATGTGTGTACTAGTGCTTATCTTCATGTTTGCTTTCAAAGAACGCTTCAGAGTGTGGTTACAGTGAGGGAAGGCTGGCTAGCCAAAGCTTGTTTCACTGGGGGGAAAAAAAAATATCCCCAGTACTGCAGCTGGACAGCCTATCATGTTTGGGAGTAGGTATCTTTCCTTGTGAATGACCAGTTCAAGCTATATCTGAAAGAACAGGGCCCGTAGCTGATTAACAATCTATGGCAAATGGATTGATGTTCTAATTCAAGGGTGAATTCACATCCCGGCTGGAACTCAGTAGTGTAGGTGTCAACAATCCCAGGAAAGTGAAGCCAAAGATCCTCCTAGAGGACTGGGGCATACTGGTAAGGGAATCTGAAGAAACTATTGCACCAGCAGTGTTTCACTTACATTGCATAAAAAAAGAGAAGGTTTATTTCAGTGCTAGCAAAACTGGCAGTATGATTAGCTTTGCTAATGTATGAGCTCTACACAAAAAATCGTGTGCTTGCCTGTGAAACCTTTTGTGTCATAATACATCATCTTTGGCTGATATCTCTCCCTCATACGGCTTTGTGACCTGATCTGATCGTCTTTGTTACGGACACATAACAGACAACACCGATGCATAAAAAAGTGAACAAACAAGTAGGAAGTCACCAATCATATGGGACTTATAGATGGAAGAAAATGTTGCCCTTATTCAAACTATTTCATATGGTGCATATCTGTGGCCTAGAAAAAGTGTATAAACATCGTTATTTGCATTTGAAACAGATAAAAACTGTCTGTGTTGATTTATGTTTTAAAAAGTCTTTTGAGAGGTATATATCCGATTGAATGCTTGGATTCTATTTTTAAAGCGATTTAATGCTATGCTTGCATTACAATAAACATTTCAGAGCAGAGCTCCTGATGTCATTCATGTACAAGGTGCCAAATCTGGCATCTTATACAAGGTGTTGCAATGATTCTCCTTGTTAGAGATACAGTAAGAATGGAGAAGGCTTTGCCATTGTAGCTGAATATACAAATGGTCCCAATTCATTTCAGGGAGTAAATTAAACAACAGCTTGGTGAAATCCACCACCACCACCAAAAAAAAATAAAATTATTTGAGCAGACCTGTGTAATTTTAGTCCCCAAAATTAAGTAGGAGTAACCCCACTATTTGTTAGAACTAAATCTTCAGTATAATTTCAAAATCTTTTGAAGGTCTATATGTAGAGGGAAGATATAAATGTATTTGGGAGTGGGGCGGTTTTAGCTTTAGGAAACACTATGGAGAATTGTATTGATATCGGGTCATTACTCCTAAATGCAAAACAAAACCTCCCAGCAAATGTGGAAAGAATCCACACCAATTCTTGTTAAGGGAAGCTACATGCCTCTCTGGCACTTTATTGTCATCCAGGTTAATTTTCATCCATTTATTTTCATGATACATACATAATACAAGTAAGATTGTCGAGCAGTAAATAATAGTTACATTGCATGTCTATGCTGAGGTGCTGAAAAGTAACTTTCTTTAAAAGCATTATGCTAGATTTGCTAGATGTATTTGGCTAGATTGCCAAAAAATGGGAATGTATGGGCATGAGATGGGAAGACTGAAGTAGGACTCGGGCCCGATAGCCCTCAGGCTTTTGGGGATGTGTCTGGTTTCACAAGATAAAGATCATGCCTGCATTGCCAAACCAAGAAAGGCAGCCTATGCGATTATGAGAAGGAGCGGGGATAAGTTCAATATAACATTTTAAAAATGTAAAATTGGGTCCTGCTTGGTTTTCAGAAGGGGAAAGGCACTGGCAGATACAGGGAAAGCTACGAAGGTCATAATTAGAATTTCAAATTCTTGTGGCAATTGAACTACCTAGGGGTTTATAATTCTAGAAAGAACATTATGATGCATTGGTAGATTAAATATGCAGACTTTTGGATGCCTTTGAGGGAGGGCATGCGTGTCTCTGACACATGACCACACTAAGGAGCAGAATATAGCTGAATGTTGCTGAAAATTACTTGAGATTTCTATGTGGAGTAGGGTCACTAAACCATTTCCAAACAAAACAGATGTGGGTCAAATTATCTACTGATTCACTGCAATAAAATTATTTTCTCTCATCTCTGAAGTTATAGAGAAATCATTGTCACTGTGGCTAATTTCTCTGTCGCACTGGAACACTGAGCAAGCTCGACTTCCGATGAGCCAGAGCCAGGCGTCAGCAATGAGTAACAACTCATGGCTCATCCAACCAAAGAGAGCGAGTAGGTCTCTCCACCGACTGTTGGTAAACAAGGGATAGGAGGTTGTTTTGGCCCAACACCTTTTATTTCAGATGTGAAGAACTTAGCTGACAGTTTTGAGGTTAGTTCTTATGTACCTACTTACAAACCTTTTACTCTTAGGATTGCTCCAGTCAACGCACTGGGCTCACCATTAAGCAAGTCCATTTTGGACTATATCATTTAAGTGAAAAGGAAAGTGCTGCACTTTTTTCAACTCTAGTCATGGCGCTTCATATGCAGGGTAGTGCCAGATCTGCAACGGTGAATGACAGCAGCCTTCCCGTTATCCAAAGTACTGATGTATTTTGGGAAAAAGCTGCTATTTTACATTCCATTCAGATTGATGTAAACACTGTCAATTGTAGCAAAGTTTTCTCCTAACATAGGAAAGAAATACTCACTTGTATCAGATAGCATTATACCAGTAAGGGCATTTAAATCAAGTAGTGGTCCCCAGGGGTTTCTTTCTTCCTCATTCTGATTATTTCTTTTTATTGTTACTTTTTAAGTGGCCAATTCTGAAAAACAAAGGCACTAAATTCATCATTAATTCACAAAATAGCCATCTAAATATTCTAAAACCTTCAAATTAAAACAAAAAAGCAAGTGAAGGGTTACTGTTTCAAACTGTGAAGTACTTCTTAAGTGACAAGTATTTGCAAACATTTGTAAGAGTTGTCTGTACTTCCTGACAGGCAGACGTGCCAATTTTCCACAGCTGAAGACCAGACTCCTTGTTTTCTTCCTGAGAACAAGGACAGCACTTGAAACTCAGCCTTGTGCTGCTTTTTCTTACCTAGCTGGGAAGGTAGATCCTGAGACAGAAGCTGGAGCTGGAGTGCTGGAGGCCAGCGCTGCCTGCCAGTCCTGGCTGTCCGTCAGGCTGTCCAGTGCCGTCAGGCCAGTCAGCCCTGCCTGAGGCTTATTAACGAAGTGGAGGCTAGGAAAGGTCCAAAACTCCCTGGTCCTGCATGCAGCCACCTAAACTATTGATTAGCAACGTGAATGCTGCTGGTACTATTTCACTTAAAAGCCTTGCTGAGCCAGGCATAACCCCCCCTTTAAGCGCAGGCCTTTGCAGGCCCTTTGAGGATGTGAAGGGCGTAGCGACAGATTATAAATGGAATAAGCTTGCCAAAGCGCCAGCTTACTTTTAACATTGGTTGCCTCTAGGTAAACCGTGGAGAGCCGCCTTGTACAACCTTCTACGTTCCTAATGCCACAAGAGGTAGTCGGGGAAAGGGCCACGTAACAAAAACCAGCAGGCCGTAACTCAGGTTGTGTCAGAAGGGAAGCAGCATAAGTACACTGTTACGGAGACAGCGTGGTAAATCTGAGATTTTCACGGTAACAGACAGCTTTAGGACTACTAATACAACAAAAGCAGAAAATGAGTTTGCAGGGAAAAGAGAAGAATGTTTCAACTACTAAAATTGTATTTATTCTTTTTTTTTTTAAACAAACAAAACCTGACTTGACCAGTGCACGCTCACAACAGATCTGACGATCCAGCTATAAAGCAGGGCACAAATGAAACCTGTCTCCAGAGGCAGTATAAAGACTGCCAATTAAGTTTTTGAACATAGCCATCAAAGCAATTTCTGCTCTCCTCACATAGTTTACTGAAACTTTGCAAATTTTGTAAGCTGTGTTTTAGGAGTGCTTCTGTTTTAGCTAGGCAGGGTCCATCATATCACAGGCTGCCACAAGATCTGGACAAGAAGTCAGCAGATTTTTCAGGAGTCTACTGTCAGCTGCAAGGTTAAACCTCTTTGGAGAGGAAGCACAGTTTTCTTGGGGATGGATTATTTCAAGCTCCTGGAATGAACTCCCACAGGAAGCAATAAACACCTTAAATGTCACTTTCTTTTCCAAACGCACTTTGACCTTGTTTTTACTAACAAATATAGTATATATAGGGAACTAGAATAACAAAACTGCATTTGACACAGTGAGTCCTTGCTGACTGAAGTATGGGAGGGTGCTCATGTACAACAACTATAATTAACACCACAATAAATATATTTATTGACTTGGCAAAGTTAGAATTTTATAGTAGTAATGTGGAGTAGCTTACAACACTCAGCTGAGATAATCAAATAACATTATTACTCTTCGGATACATGGTCTAGATTATGCATAATTTTTATTGTCATACTTCTAAGGAAAAGACCAATTGCATTTCTTGTATAGATGTGCTGAAAAAAATCTAGCTCGGGGAAAAAAACGTTGCTGAAAAATTTACAGTAAGCCAGTAATTCTTATGATCTCACAGTTTGTTAGTAAATGCACAAGTGTTTTCTTTTCACTTTTTGAGTATGTTAGGCCTGATTTTTGAAGACATGTTATTGCTTCACTAGGAGTAGTGGTGTTTTCAGAGGGGACATTTCTAGAGGCAGAGACATAAATCTATGAAGAAATTTTGTTACCTCCTCTCAATTCCTGTACGGGCTCTCCAGAGCTATCATTACTGGCAAACTTAATTATGCCATGAGATCCTTTAAAGTACTAAACCACCCCCACCTAATGCAGTTGTTAAAAACTGTATTTTAAGTATGTGACTAGAAAACAGTTAAGAGCTGTTCTGTGAGTATGACTTGGTTTCTTCCCAGACATAACATTCAAAGCAGTTACAATAAAAAGTGCAGAAGAAAATTATTAAAGATTTTACAGTTTTACAGTTTGAAACTGTGACTATGTAGGCAAGCAATTTTCTCTTAACCTTAAGAGAAAAGCTAAATTACTGTATCAGAAACTTGTACTGAAGGTAGCTTCAAGTACATCTTTGGACCATCAAGCAAAGACTCCACAAATCTAAGTACATGTATAATGACTTTGGTAAAATAAAAGGGTAAGAACTAGAAGTAGTAGTTCTCTTGCAGTAAGAGTATTTGTCTGTGATCCTAAAAGACAGTTTTGTCCTTTTCAATTTTGTTAAATAAGGATAGTCTGGCTTTCAACAACACATCTCCTAAAGACAGACTCGGTCTTTTCTTCAAGCTATTGCTTTTTTTACTGTAACAGAAACTATATGTAAGGACTTGAAAATGCTATGCTTTTCAGCCAGCTCTGTCATATACCATAGCTAATACTGCATTTAGAATACAGTAATGTGAAACTGACCCCCACCAAAAATATAGCAGGTTTTAAGGTTTATTTCTGAAATGTTAATATACACCATATTAATGAAACGGGTTTAAGTTTTAACATAATGACAAAATTGTAGATATGAAGATATCTGAATGTTGTAACAATTCTCTGTTGTCACACTGCCATCCAGGTAACGGTGCTTCAGTCTTATTTCTGGCCAAGTTGGGACAGCTAAACATGAAGAGACAGAAAACCATTAGGTTGCTAATCTTATTCTTTCAGTCAAACTAATATCCAGTTCATACAGTATATATTTCTGTCTATGAAATTTGTCTCTTACACCAAAATGATGCTGGTCATAGAGTATTTAATGCATACTCTCAATGGAGAAGATCTGAGGTTCAAATCTTAAAATTTGAATAAATCTCAGAGGGAGAGGTGCAGCCTGCGCGCTCAAGTCGACAAAAAAAGTTAATTAAGCTGACTGAAGAGTTTGAAGCTGATAAGTACCCTTTATCTCCTTCAAGTGCAACAAGAATTAATTTAGTTCTTTAAAATGTAGTTTTGAGTAACAATTTATTCTCATTTTAGTAGGAAGTAAAAGCATAGGTGGTGACAGCTACTGAAGGCCTGTTATTTACTGACCACCGTGAATAATTTTGATTTTGCATTTGTATTGGAATGAGGCACAGAGAAGTAATGGTGATGATAATATTTTTAAGAGCACTGAAAGACTGATTTTAGTATAGGTATGGACAACACCTAGCTCCCACTAGGCCACTATTATAAATAGCAATATTTAGGACAAAGGTTTAAAAGATCACGGCTGAACAGCAGTGTTTTACTTGTCGAAGTTGCTAGGATAGCCTGGAAAGACTATCTACTGTTTGTGAAAGTATCGAGAACTGAGTCTTTTTTTCAATAGGATTTATGTTAAGACAATTATTATGAACTTGTTCACCTGCATTCCCTGTGATGTCACATTGACAATACAGACTCTCAAAAGTTAATGAAAAGTAATGACTCCAAACACCCGTTTCCATGAATTGACAATAGATAACAAGAACATGCATTAATCTTTCATAAATCAGTTTGGTTTTTTGTAAAAATCCATGGAGAGATGTCAAGGTAATTAAGTCAACACACAGTTATAGAAGTAATAAATATTACAGAGGTAATCAAAGGTACCTACCTGTTTTATAAACTGTGTAGCATTAAAAAGTTCACTGCAGCCATACAGGACATGTTTGCCTTGTTTACCCTAAAAAAAAAGAAGACGGGAAGAAATCTAGTATTTAACAGAGTAGCAGAAGTGGTTTTAACTAATTGTATTAAAAAAAAAAAGTCTTGATGATGTTGAAGTCCTACACATTTGGCTGGAAAAAGGATAGTTGTTCTACCAGAGAGCAAAAAAACATGTAATTAGACCAAGGTGGAAAATGGGAGACCAGAGGCAGAAAGTAAGTGGAAATACTGGGGCATTTTACACATTTAAACTTACTAGAACATTAAGTTCTCTGATGTATCTACGAAGCCATGGGGAAACTAACCACCTCACTTGAGCAAACCCTACCCTGTAAAATAACTGGGCACTGTGCTAAAAACAGTAACACCTTATTTACTGTTTCTGTTGTGTTAGAGCCTGAAAAGTTCCATCTGTAAATCAATCATTCCCATATGATGACGACGCTAAAGCCAGCATTTTTTTTGTAAAGGGATTCTGAAACAAAATATTCTGTTGATTTCAGTCTGATGCATAATAAACCAAGTTTTCAGTTTAACAGTATTCGCCTGGCAGTAAGGCTACCAAAGTGCTATATCGGCATTTTGGAAGTGAGAACCAGTTCAATACATAGTTTCAGATCGCTTTTATTTCAGAGTTGGGCTAATAATCCCATGGTTCCTCAAAGTTCAAGCATAGGCTTGAGAAATCTGGTTCACTGACAATTACCTTGCATTTTCCTGTATTAGTTAAGTAAAACCTAACAGGCCTGGCTTTGATCTAAACTGGGATTTTGACAGATTCCAATTCTAGCAGTATGACTGAACAGCATTTGTTTCTGTCTAGTACAAAATAAAAAAAATTATACAAGTAATTGTGAAATGGGACTGTTGCCTTCTGGGCAGCTCCAAAAGACATTAATGTACACTTCCAGTCTGTCATATATGTTCTTCTAGAAGTGTAACTTTTAAAATGTGTATGCTTTTAATTAAAGTTAATTACTTAGTCCATTCAGATAAAGAGCTAGATTTCCAAATAAGCAGTTTCAACTTGGCTCCAATAATTAACAACCGAAGAAAAAATAACCTCAGTATTCTTCCAAGTCCAGTACTTTTTAATGACTGGAAAACTATGCTGGATTTAAATTTCTTCTTATAAATGATAACGTCTTTCACAGGTGGATTGGAACAGATTATTAAGCAGTACCTTCCTAACCTTCTACAAAAGGAAATTAAAGGACATGCTAAATACTTTTCTACAAAACAGTGCGCTAGCCTCCTCTCGGAGGCTCCCTATGGCTTGCGATTTTGATGACACACTTTCAGCATGCTGAATTTAACTGTGCCTTAAAATAAATATATTGGCCAAATCTGCCTTACTGACATTGTAACTATTTGCTTTTTCGTGATGTGAATTAGTCTGTTCTAGCACAGAACTGCAAATAACTGGATTTGAGGGTTCCTCTTAATTCTCCTACAAAAACCCCAGAATGTCAAAGCTGAATGAACATTGCTTCCTGTTTTAGAAAGTTTTAAAATACTTTCTCTGTGCTTTCAGAGGCAAACTGGCAAAACAGATAGTGCTTAGAAAAATAAAGCAGTGAATAAAATCTTTGTAGTATCTGCTTTCAAGAACAGAGCTGTTGATTTTTCTCTTTTTATTCTGGAGGAAGACTGACTGAATATCAGAATAATTAATAAGCTACATCTGTTGAAAGAACAGATGCTGGAAGCGTACCACATGGAAAAGCAAATTTTATTGGGTAAGCCTGTAAGAGTCACCTGGGAGAGCCAGACAAGTCTCTGGGGGGTGGCAGGCAGAATTAAGGTGTTCATTAACCTTTCTTGTGTTTTGAAGAGCAAACAGCTAAGTGGAGTAAAGGTGAGGGAGTCTTCCCTCTTGGGAGGTCATCTTCCACTGTTCAAGTGCGCAGTCTGGTTGGAGAAACATACAGCACCCTTCAGTTGTGACAACTGATGGAGAAAACTTGTCCATGTGTTCCAGAAGAAAAACCATGTCCACTTCTGGCTCTCCAATAAGATCTAACAGTATCATTTCTGTAGGTTTCAGTTTCCTCTGCCCGCTCCAGCTGTCTACCAGATGACCTCCTGTTTGCCCTCTTACTCCTCCGAAACTCCAGCTTCCTGCCACTTGGAAGGGCTGAGTGTTTAACTTGTCATCGTACAAATGCTCTCTATATGCACCTATATACATATATGTATACACAGCAAAGCTCAGCTCTGTCAGTATGCAGCTACATATCGGAGAAGCGTAGTAGCCTCTGTAGGATTCAGGGGCTTATTTTAATAGGAAGTAACAAATATACACCACAAATACCCATGCATCTTTGGAATTGATCTAGCACCTGAAGTGGCTTCGGGTAAACTAAGGAGCAAGCCAAAAGTTTGTCAATGTGCTCTGCTACAGGCAGATGCCCCACTGAATGCTATGATTAGTTATCAAGAATAGTGATAAGTGCTAAGCTGAGCCTATATAATTTCTTAACTACATTCCTCTTCCTCTCCTTTTCCCTATCCAGACCAGCTCTGTTCCAAAATGTCTGCCTGTTAGAGGGGGAAAACAACTCAGCTCACATGTTCTGACTTAACGTTCTTCAATATTTACCTGGACATAAAATTCTCAGGTGCTTGTTTTGTAGAAGTGTTTTTCAGTTACTAATGCTCCATATTTATTCTTTTGTGTCAAAAGCCTCCATCCAGTCTACCACAGGACAGGATAATCATACCATGAATGAGGTTCAGCTCAGGAAGGAAGAATGGTACGTTGCTGCTCTTAAATAATTTATTACCTACTTCAAAAATGTTATCAAGGTTCCTTATGTAATTATTTTTTTTTTTATTTCTGGAAAGCGCTTGAATCCCACCCCTGCCCCCAAGAACTGCAATGATGTAGTTACTTTTCTCCATCCCAATTTTTGGTATGCATGAGTTTGCTGCTAGGCTGGACAGCTGGAAATAGAAAAACTAAATCTGTTTTACCAGCATTACATAGTTTGTGACATATTTTCTTCTTTGTGCACATGACACCTCTTATGATTTCTACACAGAAGCAAATGATGCAGCATAACAAGAATGAGCTTCTATTAACTCATTAGAAGTTTTCACTAAATGTGGGTAAATAACTGCTTAGATATTGATGCCAACCTGATCTTTGCTTTGACAGATAGCATAGTATTTGTACTATGCTGGTTTCTGAAACAACAGACTATGCTCAAGTAAGGTTGTAAAACAACATACTGCTAGCTGTAGGCCTTGCTCTGAACTGACTTCATGTTGCTAAGTTGCATACAAAAAAAGCACTGAGGTATCTCTTTTGTGAGACTGATGAAAACTAGAGAATTCTGAGCAGTTTCTCACTTTCGAGGCTATGATACGCTATAGCTGCTTTATTTAACAACAGCAAATGAAAACTAGTAACAGGACTCTAAAATAATATGAACAGCCAAACTGACAGCATTTGATGTATCAGTACAGAAGACAGGTTAATTCAGTTAGCTACATCTGCTGACAGTTTTCAACCATGTTAGTGTGTACGAAGACAAAATAAAGCAGAGTGCAGTTTGTTTACTCAATTCAAAAGTGCAACATGAGCAAAAATACCATAAACAGTAACTCCTTGTTGGTCTGAATTAATAATCCATATTTTCTACTGGTTTCTTATGTACTTTTTCCCTAGACTCTGTGTTATAATAAGGATAAGTCTAAATTCATAGACTTAATCTTCTCAATACTCAATGTTTCAGAAAACCTGCTAAAACTGGTTTCTATCAGTAAGTTATAGACTATAACTGACAGAAGTGCACATACCTTTATGTAGTCAATAAGATTTTGATATTCAATATAGTTGCCTCCTCCAACCACAAACACTATTGCCTAAAAGGCAATAAACGCACAATCAGAGTATGCATTCAAATTCTTAACAATTCAGTAGTAAAATATATATCAAATCATTAAACCTACAGCAAAAATCATCCTAATCACACTGCAGTCTAATAAGAACTGGATACAGAACCACTAGCTTCCTACCTGAAAGAAGATAATAAAAGAGTTTTAGTAGGATGCAGAATAAGAAGCTGAGAGCTTTTAACGTGTCACTATCTTCTACTAAGAAATATTTGAAACATATGCTGTTTCAACATGTTACTTTTTTGTGCAGAGATGGCTCCAGTGTCCCTAGGAACAGTTAAAATATTTCCATGGATGCTGAAGAAGTAATTTGGGACACAAATAAAATACTTCTCTTATAAAGGAAAACACTTTTTCATTATTTTTCCCCCTCCCACTTCCTACTGGTAATAATCTATAATATTACAGGTAAAGGTCATCAGTATGTTCTGGGCTATGTTTAAAAGAGAACAATTAATGAATAGGAAAAGGAGACTTAATACTTAGATCATTTTTGTTAACATTCACTATCCAAAATTGTTTGACTAGACTGTATGAATTTTATACAGACTTTGTTACTACTGACATTTTTGCTATGATCATCTGCTAAGCACGTATATGACACCACATGGTACTTTTTTTGTTGAGGAGGATAATTAGGACATTTCAAGAGAAATCTGAGACATTTGTTTATTGCCAAGGCAAAGATTTTGCTTATGAAACTTGGTAGTAAGATCAGATAAGTAAGACTTTTAGTATTTGCAAATATTTATGTTGAAAAATACTGAAAGTTACTGGCATTTGTATAAAATGACATCATTTGTTGTTTTGCTCCTTTTCTTTAAGTGCAGTGACTGTTTAAAATACCGTCACTTAAATTGGTGGCCAACGCTGCTGTTTAAGGCCAGACAAGGGATTAAATCTAGAGAGCATTCTAAAGATCTGGTATAAAAATGGGGGTTTAAAATTGCTGAGTACCCAATTATGATATTAATAAATCCCTGTAATTACCTCCAGAAGAATTTTCTACATTTTTTCTCCAGTATTAGTTAATGCTTACATAGTGCTTTGAAGATGAAAAGACTTTTTCAGAGTAACAGCTAATTATAATTAATACTAGATATAATTAGTTTAAGTGGTTTTTGCAAACAAGACCTCTCGTTTTCTTAATCATGATCATCAGAAATGACTGGTGCTTCAAGATTTTTAACACATGAACATTGAAAAATAATTTCTATGTGACTTACCTCCTGGAATGGATTTTTATTTCTTGGAACTGAGCTATAAAAAGAAACACAAATCAACTACAACTTCAATTTTATTAGACCTTAATATAAACATGCCAAATAAGTATCATGTATGCATCATATTTATGGAACACTATATAATATTATATAAAGATAGAACTAGAACAATAATTGCCTTTCTGCACTCATTCGCCAAGTATTTTATTTAAATGAGTTGTTATGGAAAATCGTTCATTCTACAGGACTGAATGCATGAGTAAACAGCAGTTTTACTTCATCAGTTTTAAGGTTGCTGTCTGAATCATAAGCTTTATGACAACACTTCTTTTACAGCTTAAAAGCTCTAACTATAGTGCTGCTACTAGGAGCAAATACAGTGAGTAAAAAATTTCATCAGCATTAGCACAGTTCATGACAATTACAGTAATCCTGCCTGCTGGAACCTTAACCAGGCAAGCCAGGCAGTTTGCAAGGCCTGCATATATATAGTTACTGGTGCTTCAAAATCCCAGAAACTACTACAGGCAGCAGGTATGTGTTCTGCTGCCAGGTGTCACAGCAACAACATTAGGATTAAAATGATTTAAGGAGGAAGAGGTAAGTTACAGTTTGGGTGGTACAGACTCTTCCTCTCCATTTGAATATACAGTCCCAGCCACGGGGAGGCAGGGAGAGGGGAGAAACCCCCTTTTCTGCATCACCTTGCACCTTCAGGAGGAAGGGAAGAAGCAAAGAGAAAGCTCTGAAGGGTCAGTCTGGCCTCCTGCCCTTTGCTCACATGCTACCACTACCGTCCTGCCCCGTACTGACCTGCAACCCCAGGCTGCATCTTATGCTCTAACACAGACTAAAAGCACTGCATTATTCTTTTCAACTCACCTTTTCCCTTATTTCAAGAAGTCTTCTCTGAGTGATCAACAATCGACTCAACACAGATTCCAGTATATCATAAAAATAGGTTTTAAGAGGGAATGGCTATCTCTAAGATGTTGTTTTGATCTGTCATAAAAACTACTGACTGCCCGTAAGTAGAACCGTTACCCCAATTCTCTTGTCATTTGAATAGGATATAACAAATCCACATACATTTTGTCATCCTTTCAGAGGGCAAGGCCTGTTTATACTTGATGTAGGCTTTACACAGGATATAAAGATACTGTTTTGCTAAGACTGAATTACAGTAATGCAGTTCCTACATGATTTTAAAAATAGCAAGTATAAACGCCAATATTTCTTAAAACAGAACTGGGTTAGAAAAAAAATTAGTAACTTTTAAATATAATTCCATTAATTATGCTATTTGATGTAGTTATTTTAAGCTAGTAATATTCTGTCAAGCCAGCTAACCTATGTTTTTTTATCTTCTACATAAATAAATAGGATTAGACAAACCCCTGTATGGCTATACTAGAGTTTTGCTGTCATGCTCAAATATGATTTAAGGAATATAACTTGAGTTTATATACAAAACCCAAACAAACCCCAAACCAGAAATTAAAAGTTCTTCCCTGTGACGATTATCACAGCTACATACAATGGCACGCTTATGAACTTCTGTAAATGCATATCTTCACACTGCTTAAAGCAACCTAAGAACTACCTACAGTGGGTAAAAACGCACATTTATGTGAGAAAAACCCTTCGACTTTAATCAAACAAATCTTAGCACTTTTGCACAAAATCTTCCAAAAATGCTACAAAAGCATAACAAAACAATGAAAGTTGCAATTACAGTGAAACATAAAATACCAGCAATTGTCTTTTCTGGTGCTTTCAAAATTTACTTATCTTTGAAATTATATAGTCTGTAATAATACTTTCCAATAAAACATATATTTAATCTGAAATTTGTTTCCTATTACTACTTCTGCTGTCAGGAATATACTTTCCAAATTTCAAGAATAGAGGAAGCAGGGGCAGATTTTAACGCAAATAACTAAAACCAAGTCTGGACCTACTTTATCCATATTCATCCTGTAATAAAACCCTGCACTTAAATGAGCCAATTGTTTTCTCACAGATTCAATGACAATTATTTTTAGAAGGTATGTTCAAATTAAGTATCTTCTCTGTCTGGGATATTAGAGGTGAATTTATCAGCCACAGTTATTGGTCAAAAACATAAAGCAAAAGATATAAATTTATAAACCTCTAGCGTAATTTCCCCTCCTCTCTTTTACTGGCAAAATAAACTACATCCCACTCTCCCTTCACATGCACATGAATATAAAATGTACACCTGCCTATATATGAGAAAATGCAGTCAATTTTTACTGATTCTTTTTTGCAAAGTTATTAACAAATTACTAAAGAAGGGTTGCATTCAAATTAAAATTTTAACTGTTTAAAAACAAAAAAGAAATTTTGTTGCAGTATCTGATGACTATTTAACTTAAGAGAAAAAGCACAAAATTTCAAAGAAACCAAGCAGTACAACTATAAAGAATTCTAACATTTAAAGAATTCTAACATTTATTATTGCTAAATCCTAGTACACATTCCTGTGACGGAACAGATATAAGTATTAGTGGCATGTTCAGTCACTGGAACAAAAGATATTTTTTTTCAGTGTTATAAAAATTTGTCCAGTTGATCCAACTACCTGTTGTGAATTCCTTCAACACCAACTGTTTTGACTTGGAATTAATGATTAAAATTAATTACTTGTAGTCAGCATGTAAAATAAAACCCGATTTCTTACATTAGCTTTTTCACAGGGTACAAGCAAAACTCCTAGAGGACTCACCTGTCACTGCCTCGTAGCATCTTGGGGTCAAAATACCGGTAGTCATCCGTCTCCTATTAAAAAGTACATTTTTATCTCAAAAGATTGGAATTTCAGCTTACGAATTTCTGCTTGTATCTATTACATTAAACATCATTCAAACCAATGTAATTTCCTATTTAGCAGTCACATTGTTCAAAATTAATTGTGGTGTCCACTAATATTTATAGTATTTGTACATAACTGAACCAGTACAGAATAAACAACTGTGAGAGCGCTATGAAGGGCGCTACTGAGCTTTGTTTTTCTGGTTCATCTAAAATTCACTATTACACACTTTCCAAAAATCGCACTGGTTGCATAATAAATCCCAAAAGAAAGGCAGTATGCAGAGTCAAAAATTAAGGTGTTACCAGCGTTAGAGGAACATCACATGGTTAGTTACGAATGCTAAAATTTTCCAAGTTACAGAGATTTGCTACTGATTTAATATTCTAAAACAAAACATTTCTATGATAATGAAGGCTAAATAATAGATAGATGAAAATCTGCCTCCCTTTTCATTTCATGATTTATGACTACTATTAAACCAAAATTAAGCTCTAGAAATGAGTTCCACAAGAACTTGAAGTCTGACTGGCTAAACTATACAAAAATGTTTTTTCCTTCACACAGAACACTGAGGCACTTTCAATATTTTTGTTGGCAAAAAGCAGAATTTTTGTCAATTGTTACGGGTGAAAAACAAAACTTCTCAGTAACTCCTTCTGACAACTGCTTGGCTTTCTTCTGTTTCTATACTACATTTCATCCAGGTACTGTGAAGTTCAGTTTGTGGATAAACTGCATGCAGGACTACGGCTGATTTCATCTGGGTGCTTACATGCAAGATCTCTGTGTTTTGATGATTCTGTAGAGCAGAAGTAATTCTTCTTGAGTAGTAGACAGATTATCTGGGGAATTTATTAGAGCTCACAAAGCATAACTATCTCTAATACTACAAAATATTTAGTATACATGTGGTGGTTACACACACAGAAAATAAATCTATTTGATATTAAGGACTTTTATGTAATTACATAAAATAAGTCTCTTATCCTCAAGTTTGGCTTTTTCAAAAATTTAATTTAGATCTAATTTCACATTGAACCTCTGTAAAATGCTTTTATACGCTCCACCAGGAATTTCAACTGCATTTGTAAAGTCTGCCAGCATTTTTGATTTTGGCAGCCTCGTACATAAAGGTGGTGTAGAGACTTTGAAGTAATGAAAGAGCTGGGAATGGACAGATATTGGTAGACTGAAACTGAGAGGTATTTGAGAAGCCTTTAGCTCAGATAAAGAGCTGCGGCTTCCCTGCTTGGTAGAATGAATTACAGATAAATGCCAGAACTAAAATCAGAGTTTTAAAAACAGCGTTACAAACATTTCCTCCTGAATGTATTACTGCTGTGTATTTTCACTGTGGGCTTCTGTAAGTAGACACATGAAAAGTGGTAAAGCAATAGAAATGCGATAAGCTAGCTTTTTGTTGTTGTTGTTTAAATACACCATTCCTGCTGAAATCAGTTCCAAGGGTGCAGGGAAAGAAACCCTACTAGATTTTATTTGCTTTAAGAAACAGCCAATAAAAACAACAGAATAGCAGTTTCCTTACACACAAATGAATTTGTGACCTCCCCAAGCAATTCAAGAATAAAATCTGTACTTTTGACATAATAAATTTAATTTTCAAGTTTTCAAATTAAAATGGGAAAAGAAAGTCCTTGACTTTCAGTCTGTGTTTGTTTTTCTGCAGAAGCTAACATGACTGTTTGGACTAAGGAAATCTATTTTTAGAAGTTTTTCTTGTAATGCATGAAAGATAATCACACAGTATATCCTAAGCCTGAAAGATACCACATTTACTGAAAGGGATGATATTAAAGGTTTACTTATCAAAGACTGTCCTTACTCGAGAATCAAGCCATTTTGTGGAAGAACCTCCACAATTCTACAGTAAGTGGTGGTCAATTCCATACCTATGGGCTAAAATTTGTATAGACATGACAATGTGATATTTTGTGTGTGTGTGTGTTAGGAATATTTAAGGTTTTAATCTCTAGCAATATCAAACCAAAGCAACTCTGTTATTAGACTTACGAACAAAACATTCCTTTATGAAAACATAATCCCAAAAGCAACTGCTTAAAAACCTGCTTTGACCAATAACTGTTACTATTAAAGAAAAACAACTTCATCAAGAAGAAGTGTAACTATAGTTAAACAATCTAGACAAATCTAAAAAATTACAGGGTGGTATTATTGCCCATAAGAACTGTTCTATCTGTTCCTGCTTCTGAAAAACTTGGAAAACACAGGTTTAGACTCCTTTGTCCTTCCTGGTAGCCGTTTTTGCAAGACAAAAGAAGCAGCAGGGCCAAGTAACACACAAAGTGATTCACAGACAACCCTACAGAGTTTTGCACAGCATATCATTCTGAATAGGTTTAAAATTTCAACTGACAGTATTTGCGAACGTTGGTGGTACAAGTTGTACATTTCGTATATGTACTTTGTTGTTGCATTTCATATTTAGAAAATAATATAAATAATTTTAATAGTTGTTTGACTTCTCAATAATCTGTTCTAATCCTGCATTACAACTTTGGTCTGTATGTACATTTCATACACTGATCACTGTGGTTAGTAAGATTCAATGAACTATGAAGGAGATTTTTTTCTGTGTGGTTAAAAAAATAAAATCTTAAGCTCTTTTTTCCCCTCCCTTTGTATTTTTCTTGCAGTGAAACAGTCTTCTATTCTGGGGAACGGAAAAGAGCCTCAGTCATCAGAAGATGAACAGAGGCCACAGTGGTGTATTTCTACACATTTCCCTTTTCCAGATACAATTTCACTTCTGTTGATGGTACAGCAAGACTAAACATATTCCACAATGACTCTCCGGCTTGCTCCTCTTAGCTGAAACTTACGCAAAAAGTTGCTGTCCATTTTCCTGCGGGTTAGGAGGATCATCCTTTAGGGTTTGCCTGGTCTCCTATGACTTGAAAAGCAGGACTCCCTGTTTTGGGCCATGAATTCCAGTCTCTGACACAGCAGTGAAACACAAAGCCTCTGTCTGACAGACTGGCTCAATCTCTGCTTTTTCAAGTGAGAAGATCAATGTTTTCTCCAAACTATCATAGTTTTCTACTAAGTGAAATGTGACAATATTGTCAGCAAAAAAACTCCATATGACTTGTAAACTTTTCCAAATCAATCCCTAAACTTGTAGCCTGAGGAAAGTAGTGTTTATTTAAAAAGAAAAAAAATTATTTCATTTTTCACCTACTTGTAAATTATATGACGTTTTTAATCTCAGCTTTCTGTATTGTGTTCTGAGTGACCTCTACTGGTTGACTAGATAAAATTAGCCCTGTACATCGTTCCAAGTCTTGCAAATAGGGATAACAACCCACTGCCACTGAAAACAGTGTCATTTTCTTTGTTAGGAGAAAGCAAATTTTCTGCTAACAATTGTGTCATGTATTATCTATGAAGTACAGTTTAAGACAAGACAGGATTACTTGCATGTTGATCATTTCCATATTTTACCACTATTTATCTCGCTTTACATATAGGTAATACCTGAAGGTGAAAGTGGACTACGAAGAATGTTTTAAATCCACTAACCAGTGTGAGATATTACAATTTTATCTGCCTGACGCTGATGTCATTAAAACAGGAAGACTGATACGATGTGGCAAACATATTAAAGCTTTCTAAGTGACTGTTAACAGGTGATTTTTCAGAACAAATTTGTGTGCAGGATAGTTGTATGCAAGAGTTCTGAAGAAACAAAATACATAGTAAGAAAAAAGACTGCTTTGACTATACACTATGTGTAAAAAGGACTTAGGGCTCTTTTTAGCTGTAAATTCTAGCAAGTGTCTTGACTAGCTAAGATTTAAGTGTTTGAAAAGTTTGTAACTTATGTAAGTCTGAGTAAATTTTCACAGAAACAAGGGGAAAAGAGGACATTTCTGACACAAAACCAGCTCTGCTTGCAAACTGAAAGACTGCACAAGTACTGAAATGTTTTCCTCTAAATAGCAAGGCTTCAAAGGTGTCAGAAACGAAATTTTCTCTAACAAACCTCTCTATAACGACTTTACTTCTGAAATTGCACTCTTTTAAAAAAAATCACCTTGATGCAAGAAAATTCCAGCCCACAGTTTAACTTCTAGAAATTTAGCAGCAACAGAAACTCAGTATAGCACTACAGTAATAGAAGCTCAGAACAGGAAAAGACCTTAAAACCACTAGTTCCAGTAAGACATAATAAATTGTCGTTGCATAGAAAGTATTTTTACACAAAAAAAATCTTATGAAGTAGTTATGAAAATGATTCTACTCTTGAGATACAGCATGATTAGATTTAACTCCATTATCATGAAAAAAAATAGCCACAGCATATTACATATCATGGCCTCAAGATTTCATTTGTTCCACCTTTTTCCATGTGAAGGCAGTTATACTCACAGGGTTTGACTTCATCTCCATAAGGTTGTCCAATATACGTGTGACTGGTAGATTCTGTAAAACATAATGTGAAACTAATGGAATGCTGAAATACTTACTAAGGATTATTCACAGGGCACACTATTATTTATGAAATAGCTTAAAGAGCATTTGAAATACTACTTTAAACAGTTTTTCTATTTTGTAAAGGTTGAGCATTTTTATCATCACCTAAATTGCCTTTCTGTAGAGAAAATGCAAACATCTGAGGAGCATCTAGCTAGAGGATGAACAGAAAGTGCAAAAAAGTGTGAAGATAGGAACAGGGTTGTATTTAGGTATTACTGATATATGCAGACATCTGATGATGTATGAACTCTTATTAAAAAATACTTTGCAGTTTAGGGAAAGAATTTGAAAGCTGAAAATGAGAATTAAAGGTGTGATGCTAAAAAAGAACTAATGTTGTCAAAGAAATGGGTAAAAAATGCAATCCTGGCAACAAATGTTTAGATGAACTGGAAAGGAATAAACCAGGGTGAGATTCAAGATGACTTTTCCTGATTTAAGATGGGAAATATTAGCTTGGAGAAAAGATCTGAAGTATTAAACAGTCAAACCACTTTAGTTGTAATAAACTGAGGGACAGTTTACATAACAAAAGATTTAGAAATGTGTCTTGTTGACAGAATATATCAAAAAAGGACGATCTACAAATAACACTGAAAAACACTTAGTAAAAAATCAACGTACATCCCCAAATGACCAAATGAGAAATAAAAAGTTAACTTTAATAGAAATACCACAGACCTACATCAGGCTTAAAAATATGAGGAAGAACAGCATTTTACTTGGCTACCCCAAAACGCCTGGAGAAGGAATTAAAAGCCAGAAAAAAAATCCTGAAAACTTTGACATTGTGGCTTCTTACTCACTCAGAACCCAGAACAAAGCAAGCATTTTTGTCAAGGATAAGACTAACTTGTTAAAGCCACACATGTTAAAAGAAATGACAAAATGTTTAACACAAGAAAAACAGGAAGTCTCATTTAAAATATAATTATTATCTATTGTTACAAGTAATGGTTTATCTGAAGATCTCTCTAGAATATAACACACAGGCAAGCTCCATATTTAAAAGTTTCCTCAACTATATTTCATGACACAGCACTGACTTGTAACTGTGCGATGCAATTTGTATCTAGTTACAGTGGAATTCCCACAGAATTCACTTCATTGACTACTCTCAAAAAGCCAGAGAAACAATTTTTTAAAACTTTTATTTGATAACTGATACTTTTCATGCATAAATTATGCGTATAACAGGATGACTAAACAATGGTAATGATTAGGTTAACTATGTCAAAAAGATGCACATTTAATTAAAGATGAGATTTCATTTGATTTAGTTCTGATATGCTGTATTTCTAAATTCAATTCTGGTTCTTCCACTAATAATGATAATACGACAAACGATATTTTTCTTAGAAATTTTCGTGTCAAAGTATTACAGAATTAAGATTTTTAACTGTAAATATTTATTATCATCTGCTGAAAATGTGTATTGAGGAAAACAATGCGTCCTCTACAGGGCAACAGGTTTCTGGGAAGCACAATTCAAAATTTCAGCTACAATGAGTTATACAACCAGTGCCTTTTTTTTTTATTGTTTTGTTTTCTTTTGCAGGGTGTACACTGAAATTTTCATGCAAGTTATGCTCAGAAATATTTTCTAAAGTTAAGTACATATTAGAAGGTGGCCAAGTCATTATAAACACACTTTGATTTTCAAGATTGTGGTTGCTGTACATACTATACTGATGTGGGAAAACAGGGAATGCTTGAATTGTAACCAAACAGAGAATGAACACCTTCAGCCTTGCAATCACTCTGGAATAAATACATTTAACACATGCTGTTCTATATAAAGACACAAAGGGGTTTTTGTGTTTATGCAGGTCTAGTCTATTTCAAGTATTCCACAGCTGCTCTTCTTATAATGGTGAAATCAGCCTTAATCGCACATATTGGAGTCTAATTCCTTACAAATGGAAGTATTCAAAGAAAATTTGAACATTATTTGTTACTTGTCTACAACTGGAAGCTACAATGTCATAGATATACCCACCAGCAGAGGCTGATGGTTTCTTCTTACTGTCCAACTAATTTGACTAAGAGAGAGGTACTGAAAGTTCTTTTTCTAAATGTTCACAGTCCTCACATGGTAGACTTCACTAGTTTTTAAACTTACTTGTTGCTTCAGTACCAAGTTCTTCACTCCTTCCATCACAAACTGTGATCCTGTATTCATAACACGTGAAAACAGACTGCAAAACAAAATAAAGATGATGAGTAAGACCTTCTTTTAATATGCAGTCTTAAGCTTTATGCTGACATCCAATTCCTATTAAAGTCGATGGGACTTAAGTACCAAGGCATTCAACTTGTCATGAAATATATTCTTCAAACCACACGGCAACCAAGTGTATGGGAATACACCTATAATCTAGCAGTCAGATCCTCACCTATCAACAGAAGTCTTGAGTTCTAGTCTTTAATCCATTGAACAGTTTATTTTACAACTGTGCAAGGATTTGAGTGCTCCTTTCAAGCAGTTGTCCTAATTACCAGAGTTAACAGAGATGCTCAGTGTCTCCAGCCAATCAAACAGTAATTTTTCCAAGTGAGACAGCACTGGAACTCTCTCTAACCATACTGTGACACATTTTCCTTATGGCAGTGCATTCCTGATAGTAAAGGGATTCAAATCCTCTCAAGCATGGAAAGACCCAAGTTCCATATCCTGTACTATGTATGGGACAGATGTACCCTTAGCACAATCATTATCTGTTCATTTCATGTCTTGAAATAAATAACTACACCTTTCAACAAGCAGACAGATATCCAGCCCAGGACATCCTAATGAAAAAGTAGTGTTCTTGCATCCCTGATGGTCTCCAAGCCCTGGACAGAATCAGTTTTGAATACACAGGGATGTTCTTATCTTCTGCCGTTGACCAAATAAGGCTTAAAATGATGGCTGTCATATCCATTTCTTGGTGCCGAATTCTTCTTCTATGAAAGCCTGTACATTTAACGTGTGGGTGTAGATATCACCATATTAAGTTACTTTGTGGATTAGGTCACAGATCCCTTTATTTTCCTGTGTGTAAATCCTATGCACTGTTAAGAGGAGATGAGTGATTGTAATTGTCTGTAACTTAACACTTTTTACAAATAGGGAAATGTTTTATTCAGGGCCTTGTACGGCAATAATCACGCTTTCAGTACTACTAAAATAAGCTAAAGGAACACAAAGGCTTAAGAAACTTAATCAAAAGCGTACCCCAAAGGTTTAGCTGTAGTGTTTCCATAGCTGGTTGGAGCCGAAGCCATCTTAGTGAAAGCCCTGTGAAAGCAGGGAGAGAAATCAAATGCTTATCGCGTGGCACATACTGCTGTAGAATGTTCCACTCTGGTCATCTGAAAGTGAAAACAACTTCTGCTTCTCAAACTCTTTCAGAAAGTAACTATTTCTTACATGCATCTCTCCTGTCTGTAATTACAATAGTTAAGGAACTGAAAGGAATTAGGTTTTATACTTAAAAGACAATGGCTTTATTTTGATACCATGTAAAACTAGAATAACAGATAGGCAGCACGGCCCTTTGGTATGAACCAAAAAAACCTGGAGTCTGTACTAGTGCAACTTCTAATTTAATTCAGTAAATTGTTTTGGTCTTGGATCATTAAGTATACTACTATCTGTCATGTTCAATAGTGCTCTGGCATGACTGGAGTTTAGTTTTAAAATAAGATTTGCATGTGTTATCATAACAATGACAGCAAAAAATTACACCAGAATGAATTTTTGAGGATAATTTATGATGTACCAGAAGTAACACAATTCTTTGATGACAATGGTGAGTTCTGTAAAATTACCTAGTTATAGCCTCATGTAGGAGAAAAAAGAAATTACTTACTTCCATTGTTTTATGTAGCTCAAAGGAGCTAGATTACAACCTGCATCCGTCAATGCTTTTTTATACTGCTCCAAATCAATCTGAAATTATGGAGAATTGCAAAAGGTTGAAACCACTCTTAACTCTCTTTATGTGGAAAGACAAGATATCCTTATCTAAACATTAAATAAGCAGTGTAAAGTTATAGCATTGACCAAAGTTAAGAAGTACTTATGGGTCTTAATCCTATCTCCTACCAAGTATGAAAATGTAACTTAAAATGCAATTTGCTGTGAGCATCTCTCGTTAAACTTGACAGTATTTATGGAATTAAATCCTGTGCATTCTCAGATATGGGAACAGTTTTTGTATCAGCATCTTCAAAAAACCTGACTGAATACTGGTTTCTGTAGAATACCACAACAGCAAAAAATAGAAATGAAGAGGAGTTAATATATATTTATAAGGATACTATCTCTTTGCCTAACCCAACATATTTTTTTTACCACATAATATTTCTACAGTATAATAAAAATCTTTCTTGAAATAATCATTGTAAGGTCAAAAGAAATACTAGGAAATTGTTTCCTGGATTATTCAGATACTGGCACAAGAAGCATTTCTTCTTTATTCATCTTCTGGTCAACTGACCTGTCTATTTTTGAATATACAAGGACAGAGTGAAAAGAGTCATATTAACATTTTGTTTTATCTACTGCTATTGAGCAGTGGAGCAGAATAATAGGAAGTATGCCAAGAAGTGTCATGCAGTAACTCTGAATTATATATTTCAAAACAAAACTTTCCTTATTAGTCACTCATATCCTTTGAAATAGTAGCTAAAGCTTTGTGAGCAGATTCCCTGATAATACTACAAAATTTATTGTAAGTTTTAACATTTCCTGGGCATTTCATACTTTGCTTCAGAGAGAAGTAGAAATACTTATTTAGTACTGAGAAGATACAGAAAAATCCTGTGTGGTACAATTTGGTGTTGGAAGCTGTGAAGAATACACATACCTCTGAAGGTGCCTGAGCTGAGCTTATGTAATAGATAAGAAATAACCGCATTTTATCTTCTGGAGTTCCCGCTGCAGTGAAAAAGAAAAATTAAAAACCCTAAAATTGTAACTATGCCGCTATGTTAATTGCCCGTCAGTAATAATATATCTGTACATTCAGACCTTTAGTTATGACAATAATTGTTATCTATAACCATGGTCTTGTTCAGTGTATAAAATGGTAGAAAGGCATTTAGCAATTTTATTAAAAGTTGAGTCAGACAGGCTTCCCTTTTCCTTGTAGGGAATATTATTCCTCATATAACATACTAAATAAGTTATGCAGTAGCATTATGTCTTATTTTATGTGGGGATTGCAAGTATTAGCAGGGAGTAGATCCACGAAATAGGAGATCAGAGAAAAAACATAAAGTCAAAGTCACAGCACATTATTTTTTTAGCTCTATGATTTGTTTATGCAGCTCTGTGGCTGGCTGTACTGAAACACTTGAGGGCTGCAAAAGCACTTATGTGAATCTTTGATCGGGGAAATATGCCATACTTGCAACTTGTCTTCAGGAGGGGTTTCACCTCCTGAATCACCTTTTGTCACACCACTTGCTGGAGAAGAATACTGCTACAAATTCTTGGGTAGCATTATCAATGGCAATCAAAATTAATCTCTGCCAGATGAAGACGATGATGTGGCCATCTGTTACTTAGACTACAACCTACTATAATCAGATTTTGAACACCATCTACTTTTTTCTAGAAAAGAATCACTATTAGTAAAGACCACAGTTTCAAAGGAAGATTTCAGAAGTACACCTTCTCAGAACAAACATTTCAAATTTGTAATCCAACACTTCATTAAAAAAGCTTGATACCTTTTGATATAGTGTACTATTTCATAAAAATGCACTTACTTGTACTTTTGGGTAAGAAAAAGAGAATGTTTTCTGGTTTTTTGTCGTCCCCCCCGTATGGGATGTGGATCATGTCAGCAGGGGATCATCTAACCTAATTTGCAACTTTTTTTCATATGTGAGTATATATTTAGTTTAGTTAAGAGTAAGCACTGTCATAATGAACATTTACGAGTTGGTACAATTTTCTTCTGGGAAATAAGTTATATTAACCTTTACCAAATACCAGTAAGCCAGAAGATCAAGAACTGAAGAAACTTTGTATTATCTGAACCAAAAACCAGCTGTCAAGGTGGATACCCATTTGGTGTACACCTGAGTAAAAAAAGTACTTAAACATTCTAAATATACAGTGTCACTGACTTTAGTTTCTGTAACTGACTTGGAAACTTAGTTTCTAGCTTGTTTCAGTACTTGGCTGATCACTAAGTTTCAGTTTCAACTGGAATCTACTGGTGCTCTATGCCATTTCCCTCGCTGGGCCTATTTACCATGTCTGCAAAACCCCTGGAAGGTCTGTGCTCACAGGACAAGCTACACGACACATAAGCATGCAGTAACAAAACATCTTCTTAAAGAGCATGCTGGGAAGAGAGCAAGAACCCACGGTCTCTAAATGCTTGAGGTTTGCCAATATACTTGCCAATATGCAGACAGGGCAGTGGTTGTAACTCAAGTTTTACAATCCCGCTCTGCAGGTTATTTTGTTCCTGCTGACTGGTATGAGATCATACTGAAATCGGTCAGAGGGTTGTGACATACCTGAGGTTGTGAGGGGTTGAAGTGAGAGTTGATATTATGATATTATGAAAAGCTGAGAACCCATTCTGGTTTCAACCTTTTACAGAAAGACCCCTAGTGACTCCTGCTAATAGAGAATCTAAATATCAGCCAGTGTGTAAAGCTTTGTTATGTATGAACCATATATGAAACAGAAGTTGGGATGCACTGCCCTTAGATGATGAAAACAGGCACGCCACAGCTGGGTCAAGGCATGCAAAACTTCAGGCGAGTCTCTCAGTGAACTGGCCAATTTACGTCTTGCTTCCCTTCTCTACACGTTCTTCCATCCATCTTTTTCCTCACACAAGCAAGAGCTAACTACGTTACAACCCCTCAACCTAACCAAATTCTATGAAACGCCCTTTTTCATTCTGTTGTGAGGTATGCGTGTGTTACAAAACATGCAGTAGGATTCTAAAGAATCATTATTGTTCAGACAACACAACTCCATGCTATACTAATAAATATTGGAGAAGCACAAAAGTTAAAATATTTTGACCTTCGGAAAAAAGGACTTAGGAAAGGATTGTGATGGAGCTGCACAAATTGCCAATATTTTGGATATTACTCAATCGAAATACTAAACTACTCTCTAGACTGCTACTAAAAATCAATAAAAAGCTATTTTCTTTACAAGTTTTATTTATAGCTTGCACATAAGCTCTTTACCAACCCTGAAGTCCCAACAGGTATGGATTTACTGTATAACTTAATAAATTTTATACCAAGTTCAGATTTGAAGTACTCACCATCTGGGTCAGAAATCATATCCAGAAGAGATTTATCCAGAGTGGATTTGCTCATTATTTTTTCCTCATATTCAAAATACACATCCAGCTTTCGACTCTGTTTAAGTATAAGTGTTAGGGTTAACATCTTAACACTGTGAAGGAATATGCATTTCCTTTTTAAAAAGGTATCTAGTTTTAGTTATCAACAGTGTTTTAAAAAAATTTAAAAAATAAATTAGCAGTAAAAATAACATGCACCATTAAATACCTTTATTAACTCTCAGAAAATTGATGCTTATGTATTTCTGATATTGGAAGTCAAAATGCAAGTTAGGCAAGGGATGTCTGACATGCAAATACTAAACTGGAAGAGGAGCTTTACTTTTAACTACGGTTTTGCTATAGCTGAAAATGACATGCCATCATACGTAGTGTTATGCTGTAATCGGAAAAAATAATGTTCAAGTGAATATTATGTCAAATTTATGCTGCAACTCCAGTCTCTCAGTCAACAAGGCAACGACTCAATGCAGATAAATGTGGGAAATTCCTAAATATATTAAGGCATCATCCCTGAGAAAAGTTGGCAACTGCCAGCTTGGGCTGGTACTGAAATAACTGCCTCAGATGAAAGGCTTGCAATAATTTGTTCACACCAAAGATGGAGGACTCCATAATTAGATTATCTTGCTAACCCTGGAAAAGAAGTCTCTCATACAATGACACACGTAGACCATGCTGTGAAAATCCTTTTTTAGGGAGGAAGGCACAGGGACTGCACAAAATTAATTCAGCAAAAGCTTTATGGAAGACATCACATGGCCATGCAATTAATCACTGCATTGCAATACATCTGCACGAACAGCCAAGCTTTGCACTTCTTGACCATCCTATCACGAAATTACTACCTAAAGATAGAAAAATGCATTCAAGAAACTTATTTTTAAAACTGCTGTTACATCACAGATCATCACGAGCATTTGAACATTAAAACATAGCATCACAACAAATGTTACAACTACTCAGCTTAAAAAACCTTAATATGCAGTAACTAACTAAATCCTGGTGTTTGGACACATTGAGCTATATATTGGCTCAAGGAGGAGACCGGCAGGGTGGATCTTCCCCTCGCTGTCTTGGAAGTGTTTCAGCTCCACATCACACCCATTGAGAGACTGAAATGACATTGCCAGAGGGAGGCAAGAGACACCTGGGCTTTTTTGGGGTTAAGAGATTCAGGAAATTTTGCCTGATACTGCTGAGGCATGCAAAACTGCTATGGCACCTTCTAACCCAGTGCAGTGATTGTTGTAATGACAGCAACATAAAAACTGTGTAAGTCTGGTTTTCACATGCTTTTGAATTCTACTAAAATTATTGCTGAGAACACAAATAAGGAAATGGGATTTTAAAAAACAGTTATTTCACCACTCCCTGAAGTAACCATTTCACCTTCTGAGTATTGTAAGTTCATCAAAAAAGAATTAGAGATGAGAATACAAAATAAAAGAAGAGTCACAAGAATATTTTAATATTGAAAGCCTTTGGCAATCAGCTTATGATGCAGGTAGCTATATAACACTTCTATTTCTCATTCACCAACTACTGAACTCATGGAGAACATTAAGAAGAGCAGTTACTTGCAGAACAGCAACTTAATTTAAAGGCTTTGTGGAAGCTTGTAATTACAGCTTATAAAGTAAATTACCATGAAGAGTGCTCAAAAAATGACCACTTGCTACTTTCAGGGGCAGAAGAATGTCTTCTGTTGTTTGTCATAGTGATTATGACTACATATAAGGTGTATGAAGTGACAAAGAAAAAAGAGCTAGAGCTGCTTTGAAGCTGTGTTTACCTTGAGCTCATGTTGAAGCGTAGTTACAGCCAAATTTTTCTAGTTACACTACTGTAAAACCTTGGATTAATCTTGTATTTAGCCAAAGTTCAAGTGATTATCAGTAGCTATGTTACAGTAGGTTAAAGTCTGAATAGAACGGAACTACCAGCCTTTTTCCATGTCCTACTTCAGATGCAATTTGGTATCCAGCACATCAGACACATTCTGCAAGTTCAGTTCTACAGCATCGTGGAGACTATCTTCTGCGTTACAGTTTCCTTACCGCTCTCTGCTGCAATGTTTCTACTCTTTCCATTACAGTAACTTGCTTTTTGTGTTTTGACTACATTTGTATCTTCCTACTTGGAGCTAAATCCAATGTTTTTAAGCTTAAAATATTTTTCCCAGACAAAAGGCATCAAAAACAAAGGACTGTCTTGAAACACATAAACTTCAACTCATTAAGATAAATACATTATTGTTGAATTTGGCAATGCCCATATTATGTTAGCTGGTGAACTAAGACAAATTTATTCAGATGGCATGTAAAAATGTACAACAAAATTCACTAATTCACTATATTTGTTTACAGATCAACTTTTAAACAGAATTACATAATTCAAACATGAGATACTTTCAATTGTAAGAACAGATTTACAGTTGTTAACTTATGTGGAGCGCAAACTAGGTAAAATTCTTCTCAACCCTGTGCAATTTTATGACTGTTTGACTAAGACTGCCGAACAAAACAGACTAACCGCAGGAAAGAAAACTCACTGGTTGTATATATTTGCTATACTTTGAGCCTAAACTGAATGGTACATGTACAGTCACTCTTTTAAAAAATTTTGGACAATGAAGTGTGAACTTAGCACTCGTTGGGGGAAAAAGAAACCCCAATCTGAAAATCCTAAAACTTCAGGTCCTTTATTTCTATCCACAGTAGGGACATCAGAGGTAAGCAGCAATGTAACATTTTCGAGACTCTCTTTTTGATGAGACAAAAGCACAAACTAAACAGAGGGATCAATATGGTGAGACTATTCAGCTGCTTCTTCATTAGACAACTAAATGGAGGTTATTAGCAAAGACGCTAATTAGGGCAATATTTTTCTTATACTGGTTTACTACAAATTAGATGGACACCTAATCAAATTTCATATGGACTACTGGATAGCCTTAAACACTACTAGTTACCTTTTGACAGATTTCCCAGATATGCCACATCAATGAGACAGTTACTTCCTGAAGAGCCAACTTGTCTAAGTAGTGCTGATAAGAAGCAGATCTCCCATTTAATTTAAGCAACAGTAATTTTGCTCACTCAATGACACACTCACAGACATGCCAAGAGGAAAAGCTGCAGAATAGGAGCTAAACAATCCTGTAGATTCAATAAAAAAAAAAAAAAAAAGACAGCAAAGAGGTTCTTACGGGTGCCAAACTGGCAAGTAAAGTGAATAGAAATAATAATAAAAACCAATAATAAAATCAAGATGCATTTACATTTACAGTTATTCCCTTTCTGCCTTCTGCTTTTGATTTCCTACTATGACATCTTGTTCCACGCTAACCTCATTCAGGAGACCTTTCTGGCTGTCAATTCAGGGACAGGACCTGTATTGCAGTTAAAGTGCTACACTTCAGACTACATTGCCTTTTTTTAAAAAATATATTCGTGAAAGCTTTCAACTTAGCATCTTTAGGAACAGGCTGTTAATAAGCCAAAACTTATTTTACGAAAAACTACTGAAGCATATGGGAATCTACCTGAGCACTGTTACTCCAAAATGAACACAAAATTCCTTCTTTTTTAAGCAGAGAAGTGGAGTCAGGACCCACTGAAATCTCTTAGAGGGTCATTTTTGTAAGGACTTGTTGGAGGCTCTCCTATCCTCTTTACAGTACAAAGGTTCTTCCTTTGAGAAAGAGAGAACATGCAGAAGAAGAGAAAAGAAATTTTGTAAGAAGTTACGGGGAGGAATTTCTCACAGATACTGACAGAAAACAACCAGAAATAACAGCCCCTAGAATGAGTGAGGTTGATCAGGTAACTATAGCGTGCTCCTATCACGAGGAAGAGAAACTCTGGGAGAAGGCTACAAGTGGCAGCTACAGCCAGTTGCCTTCGACTGAACTGCACAGAATATTGCCGGAAAGGTCACTGTAACTGAATTCAGAAAAAGCTATTGTTTACTGGAAAGTTACTCAATTATCAGTTCTGAACTATAAAAAAACCAGCCTGGACCACTGTGATAGATATTTCACAAACACATACTGCTTCTGTTCATGTGGTAAGAAAAAATGTAACCTCATTTAAAACAGAGTGGTTAAAACAGTGGAATTCCTCTACAAGATATGAATTTGATAATTTGAAAGATTATTGGCAATCCAAGTCATTGAAACTATCGGGCCTTGAGATCAAGCAAAATTGGACATACATGATAAGAAAATTATGTACGAATTAAGAAAAAAACAAATCCTAAACCAAAAAAGTATAAGTAATCTAAGACAGATGCAGAATATTCTGATTCAGATAATTCACTTAAAAATCTGTCACTTAAATTCATATGTACAGAATTCTAGCAAGATGTTATCTAATCTATCACCTCTCTAATTAATAATTTTAGAAAAGTGTACATGTACACATTTTTATATGCCATGATTTAACAAACTTCAGTAATCCTAGTATTCACATTAGAATAACATGCAAAGATAAGCATCTCTTGAAACTCTAAAGCAGCTAGAAAGATAACCATAATTCTAGTCCTAAATGTTATCTGTTGGGTACAGTCCTTCAGGCACCGGCTTCTTCAGAAAAAAAACAATAAATGCAAAACAAGGATGCATTTGTTCTAAGCACTGACAAGGAATACTTTATGCTTCACTTTGTGAAAAGAAGTGATGCATTCCTTCCACTATTTCACTAACACTTAGATATGCCAGAAAACTGCTAGGACCCCTGAGTATGGGATTAATTTCTGGTTTCCTCTTACTGTGTCTTAGAAAATGATCCAAGAGAATGTGGAAAGCAGCTGTAAACTGAACACCAAAATATGACCACAAGAAAAATTAAATTCGCTTAGTGTATCTAAAGCAGGTTTCATAGCATTCTTTGCACTGATTCTCATAAATGTAGTGAAGAAAAATGCTCTGATACTTAATGCAGTGACAAACCATAACGGACAATGCAAACAGTCTATTTTGAAATATGAACGTGCTTTCAGATTATTTTAAGAGTGAAAATACAGAATAGTGAAGAGCAGCATGGTGTCTCACTAGCTCCTCATGACCAGGCACTTGCCAAAAAAAATTCTGACTTATCCTGATCTGGTTTAATTATTTAACTTTATAAAAAACCTATTAACCACAGCCTCAAGACACCACCAGAATTTCTTTAAAAAGTACTGGCTGAGATATTGCCCTTTCTGAGAGTATTTTTGAGGAATCCGTTAGGTAGCATATCATCCTGCATGTTAAAATTCCACAGCTCGAGACACTTTTTGTAACATTGCTGAGTGAAAAGAAGGGAGAAAACAGACAGGATAAAGCAGTTGGAAGAAACTGCTACATTCATTCAGTGAAAAGGCTTTAACGTAGGTAAATTCCCAACAGAAAAAACCATGTGCTTCTGCATTAGCTTGAGTGTAAAATGGTTTCCTAAATATCTAGAGATGAAGGAAGTGATTCTTTCTAAATCAAAAGATTATACATATGCACACACCATCAATATATTGAAGAAACTGCATGCCCATTTGTCTCACAATCTTCTTTGACAGCTATACAGTAAGAAGGTAAGGCACCCGAGCACTTCACAATACCAGAATTAAGAATCATTTATGGAGAAATGGATCACTCTGCCTGGGAACTCTCTAATAGCAGGCTCCCTGTCGGAGGAGAGAGCTTAAGGGCTAGTGGAGTGCTATAGCAGAGGGACCCTAAGGGATTTCCTTCCACCTCTAGGTAACATGAAGGTGTGTCACTATTGCCTAATGGAGAACAAACAAGACACTGGTGATCAAAACTGATGTGATTGCCATTCTATGTCCTGCTCTGAAAGTTGGCTTCTGTCCAACAAATAATAGATAAAATACTACTGGTGTAGGCCTACCATTACCATCTCAGTATCTTTCTCAGAAAAGTGAATTTACAGAAAAGGCATCAAATAAAATATCGACACTGTCAACGTCTATTTTTTTTTCAATGCTATTAACGTACTGCTTTTAAATTGCCAGATATGAAAATTGGCACGCCTAATACTGGAAAATCACATAAGTAGCCCCTATAGGAATGAGCCAAACATAGAGACACACTTATATATCTTCTCCAATTTTATAAACATGTAAAATTTATTTATTCATTAAAATTCAGAATGAATCCTTTGTTCATTTATAGTACTTTTAAAAAAAATCAGTAGCTGTAATAACTGAGGACAGATCTTATGCACTTTACAAATGTTAAAGGTAGCTTCAAAACACATTGCCTTCCACGAGTTCTAAATAGTATGGGGTAAAATTTTCTAAATATTGATTTTCAGTGAGCCTTGGTACTTGAATCACTTTCAAAAACAGAATTTCAGTGTTTCTGAAAGCCTTATGTATCATTTCTGTTCTCACACTGTGAAAACAGATCCATCTTTCAAGCTGTCCTAGTAGTAACCATAGTCTTTACTTGATACTGAAACCATCTGCAAGTTCTCTGATACAAGAGCAGCAGACAAACAGAAAAGATGACAAGCATCCTTCTGAAGTGCTTACATTATGCACAAGACATCTGACTGCATCCCTGCTGGAAAGACCAGTTTAGTAACTTGCATCATTATCGCCACACTTCTGGGTATCATTTTCGTTGGTGAACAGAAACAGTACCCTTCTGACAAACACATACAGAACAGAAAATCGCTTCAACTGAAGCCATAACTTGCCATGACACATCTCTAAAGTTAAGTGAAAAGATTCCATCATAAACTTATTTTGGAAAGACTTCAACCACAGTAAAGGTTGCAGCCATCATAAAAAAAATAAAAGAGAGTATACAAGTAAATTGGGGGGGGGGGGGGGGGGGGGGGGGAGGGTTTACTTTGCTTTCCATGCAGTGGCATTAAAAATTTATTCCCTCTCACTGTTCAACACTAAGAAATGTTATACAGTGATTTCTGTTAAAGGTAGCACAATTGAGAAGGCTCACTTTCTTATCTAACTTCACCTGCACAAATATATTTCTCCAGGTAAGGAGCACTACTGATAAAAAACTGAAGTTGGAAAGCAATCATACCTTTATATGCTCCAAAACGGCTGTTGCAACATTTGTATGAAGATCAATGAGCCTCTTCTTTTCCAGAAGTTCTGGAAGAGAGCTGAAGAGATTAAATACAAACTAACCTGCTGAGTTGCACAGTTAGTTGAATTGGGTATTGTATACAGTCAGTACAAAAAGATTTATAGAATCCTAGAACCACAGAACAGTTTGGGTTGGAAGGGACCTTTAAAGATTATTAAAATCTAAAATTATAGAATACAGTAGGATTGGAACTATGTATAGATGATAATGATTCTTATAACAGAAGGATGTTATCCACATGTAATGCAGTAAAACAGGTTTTTACCTTGACTAGCAAAATTGTACATATGTGGGTAAATTAATATATGCCCTGCTTACCTAAACAAATACTCTGCTAGAATTATGGCTTATATAATCAACATTTAGTTCATGTATGATACATATAAAAGTGTCAATATCTGCCAAAAATATAATATGTCAAAATTATCAATATTAAATAATAATAATACCCGTCAAATAAACACAGAAGCTCTGGATGCTCTAGAGTTTGTCACAGGTGCTTCTGCACAGAACACAATTCTCTACGCAGGATTCAAGACTGAAACCTTTTCTTTTGTGAAATGGGAAACTGGTGAAATTTACTTTGCAGAAGACGTGATACTTAAGGTGTTGTGATTTACATGATTCTCACTCTGGCGCTTGGGCATCACATGTATCAAAGACTGCTCAGGGTCACATACTTTCACATCCAAAAGCACCCTGGACAGCTCGTGTCTTGCTCAGTTTAATAATAAGCAGATGAGAAGGCTCTTAATGACATTGACTGCATGTCCTGAAGAACCATGAAGTTAAGTAACCATACATTATTTCCTCCTTTAAGCAATTATAAAATCAATGTTATCTACGATGACTGGCCACTAATAACCTTATAGCTGGAAGGTTATTGTGAAGGATTGCACTTAAAAAAAAAAAAGGGGGGGGGGGGGGAAACAAGACAGCAGATCCTCTATGTTAGAACCTCTTGTTTTTAATTACTAATAGATATTCCAAAGTTTTCTAGAAATTGTAAAGCCTGAGACAACTCTGAAGGGTATTTTCTTCATGCTAGCAGATAATGGACAACAAAACAGCAAAGCCTAGTCTAACCCTTCCAGCAGAAACATGCCTAAATGGAAGATCTTAACGGTACTTGGACTTCTCAGCATAATCCTAAAGATGAGAGCTGGAACACTGCAATAGCAGTTTTCCGTGTTACACGCTTTTCTGAAGGGGAACAAGATTTTCCTTAATAATGCCAGATGACAGAAAACAGTTGTATAGAGGCTAACTGAACATGAAAACTTAACTGATGAAGCTTTAGTCATACGATTATTTTTTTTGCTATCAGTTTAAAGCTTTTGATGCTTGTCATTTTCATTCCTTGCTGCCTTAACCTGAAAACCAGCATCTTGAGAAGTACAAAACTCTAAAACTTTATAGGGGAAGCTTGGAAGCATCTCCTCCCTTTTTTGAAACTGTCTGATCCATCACACTTCCTTTGTAATTCCAATCAAATTCTAACCAGGGCATAGCATACAAAATAACTTCTGAAACTCAGAGAGACAACTAACTAATGCAGAGACATGCTGGATTTCACAGGATGCTGGGCATATCACCCCATCTATCCTCAGAATAATTATGGTTCCTTCTTCCGAGTAGGTCTTAGCAAAAGGCAGCAAACTGAACATCTCCCTTCTCCAACGCACCAGTGGAATGAAAAACAGATTTGCAATGAGGAATAAGTCTAATTCTCAGGCTTTCAGTGTCATCCATGGTGGACAGATCTCCAAAAGCAGGAAAGTAAGTTTCTCATGCAGAATTCTTAACGGCTATAATCTTGCCAACAGATGTTACACTAACTACATTAATCAAAATGTAGTTAATTACACACTGTGCAAAGCAGACATGCTTCAGAAAGTGGATTTGACTATCAGTTTTCTTAAGGAAAGAAGGCAGAGCTAGGTATTTGGGTCTTTCTGGTGGAAGAGCGTAAACAAATCTATGATACACTTAGATTATTCAGCTTTGCTGAAGAAACACTCCAAAGCCACGTGTAGAAGGCTCACACACACATGCTGTGGAAGTTACACGTGCAACCACTTGTCTAGGACACTGCATTAAACTTTACCAGAATTATAAAGTATTTAAACTCTATTAGTGAGCCAAATAGCCTACTTTTAAAGCTATTTATTTCAAAGGATATTAAAAATGAAATGACAGAATTAGAAAAGGTTCCCAATTAATTAAACAATAATGCATTATTGATTACTTACCTGACAGCTGAAGTCAGCTTAGCTGTATTATCAGAAAGCATACTTATTGCTCCTTCATCCTCCCCTTCGATACCCTGGGTTTTGGGAAAGGGTTTGGAAAGAGGAATAAAAATATAGTCATAATAAATACAAAGATCACACATGCAAATACAGTCAGTACATTTAGAACCCATTTTCTCATAATGGTATTATGGTTTACAGTTATTATGGAGGTTATATAAATGTAACACCAGTAAATCCAAGAAATGGAACCTTACCATGAAATATGGTACTCCTAATCCTACTTTAAAATTGTATTATGCCTAAAATTCAGTGTGTGCTGATAATTTCTGTGGGGCGGGGGGGGGGTGGTGGGGTGACAAGAGTGGGCTAAGCATCTCTACAAGTCCTGTCATACCTTACACAAAGTACATATAGGTGATAAAACTTACCATGATACTTTTAAGTCTTTTGACTTCATCTTCTTGGGCTCTGTAGGATTCCAGTTCTTGCTGAACAGACTCAGCTACCTCTGGAAAAGGACTAATGCAATACTCTGCATTAGGCTCAGTTAAATCAACGAATTAAAATGTTAGAAGCAGACAGGCTGCATGATCAAGATGATCATGAAAATGTTTTCAGAAATACCAGCACACAAATCATACAGCAGTATCAAATCAGTGAAAATAATGACATCTTACTGCAGGTTTACTTAAACTTTCTATGATGTATTCACGGTTTTCAATATTTTTATGTAATTTTGATAAGAACAATTTTGTGCTCTGTAACAAAACACTATATACAATGAATATTGACAATGAATATTGACAATGAACACTCCTTAAAAAAAAACTTCAAAAATACTTTCAAAGAAGCTTAAAAATAGAACTAATATGAAGAATATTCAGAATTTATATTGGCTAAATTAATATAAACTCTGTACCGATACAGCTTACCTGCCCTTATGCTTTTGCCAGAATTTATCAGATGCAGTTAAATCATAGGACTTCTTATTTTTTTTCTTAGGTCTAGCACCTGCTGGAGAACTTTCCATTCCACTTGATTCTTCCAAGTTAACTCTATTCAAATGGAAATCCTAAGAAAAGAGAAATCTTATGTAAATATTTGACAGTTTTTAATTATTTGAGTCTCTCATACTCAACCAATTATCTTCTAGAGTATTTTCTAAAAAAATATTAACACAGCTATTTATGAGCATTTTGTAAGAGGGCAGGAAACACTTTACTAACTAACCAGATAATAACAACAGTAATGTAAGAACTCCAAAATTACTCACACTGAAAAAACACCAAACAAACAAACATTAAGCAAAGACATCTGATCATCTCACACGCAAGCAATCTTCTGCCACTGAACTCTGAACACCGTTTTCTGTATGGAAAATAAATTATTTAGCAATAACTGAGCTCTAACAGCTGATGAAAACTTTAAAGTAACAAAAGTTTGTGCATTGCAGACAAACATTTCTAAGGCTGGATTTCACTTATACAACTACAGCAAATGTATCAAAGCTGCAAAGCAGCTCACAACATCAACAACAGAAATATCCACTGTGAGGACTATTTAGCTACACCTTCACAGCTCTTTACCTATTTTTTAAGCACTAGTGAAAGAGTGAGTGCATTACAAAGCAACAATTTGCAACAAAGCTGCTATTTCTCATATAGCTTTTCTTGTTCCGCAGATGCATGAATGTAGAAACTACATCTTTTTGCTAGAAGACACAGTTATGCTCACGTGTCAGCAAACTGCTCCCTGTATGTCTTCTGGTTATCTCCCCCATTACTTTTGCAATGGACAACTTTGTGTTTTCTGCTGCATACATATTCTCTCTGGTTTTCAACAAAGATTAACAAGTACTCCACTTGCTGGCTTTATTCTAACCCTTTTCAAGGACACTTAAAATCTCAAAGGTGCTCTTTGCTTGGCAAATAATGATAAAGAGAGTCAAATCTTCAACTATACAGAATCTGCCACAAATCTTTTAGAACAGATATTTTTTTCCAGAAATAAAACTCTACTTAATTATGTTCATTACAATATGCAGAACTAGATCACTGTAAGTGAAATTGTCAAATAAAATTTAAAAATATTTCTAGTTATCCCTTGGCAGAGTCCACACTTAAAATGAAATACTATAAATGATCCATGCCAGAATAGAAACAATACCATGTAGCTACTCAAAGGAATCACGCGCAATGAGCACAAACATCATCTTACAAGACACGTTTAATGTTTCAGCAAAAAAATATTATTTTTCAAAGGCATATGTTCAATAAAAACTTAAAGAAAAAAGGAATAACTTGATTAAAAACTCAGCTGTGATTTTTAATGGAGATCTATGTTTTGGGTCAATTTAACTCACCAGTGACCTGAGTTTCCAAGTTGGTTTTGGCATTTACAAGTTTTACCAAAATGTCTCCTACTGATTAGTGTTCTAAGTGTGCTTTCACCTCCCCATTTTGTCTTTATAAGGCTTTCTATTCATGCCTCCCATTTTTCTATATCTACTCCTGAAAGACTTTTATTCAGAAATGAGAATCAATTCATATAAGCCTATTTATGTGTAGAAACACCACCATTATAACCTAAATGGATGCAGCACACAACTTTGTGGCTTGGTTAGCATTTAGTTCAACACCCCACAGAATTCCTGGACTACTATAACTGGGAGCTTAAAGGAAAAACAATTTATTTGAAAGTAAAATTTACACAATCATCACCTTGGTAACACTTTCACGGTTACAATTTATGGCCTTTTAAAAGGCTATTGTGGTTATTTCAGAAAATATGCTCAGTACATGAAGAACCTGTCGGGCTTGCCTGGTTTTGAAATTAAACTTTTGCCCTTGATGTGAAATCACAGGCCACTTATTTACAATTTCACTAGACAAATTTATAATCCTATCAACTCAGTGAAAAATTAGATGCAACACGCAACATTTAACAAGTTGTTCCAGAGAAACTGCTGAAGCCTGATGCAGTAGAAATAAATACCCAGCGACCCTCATATCATTCCACTAGTGTTATTCTAATACCCCTCCATATTTGTAGCACTAGTTGTCCTCAGCTTCCACTACAGCTTTGATCCCTCTGCATCTTGATTTGCCCAAGTCCTACCCCGACACTACCTTCTCTACCTAGCAGCTGAGTAGGAGGCAAGTACATGGAGCTTTGCATGGATTTACTGTCTAGTAAGCGAGCATTTGCTGATTAAATGGTCGGCAGGTAACAAACTGAAATAAGTGTAGACCTTGTGCAACAGCATTTACACCTGTAAAAATTCTAATTCGGGTTTCTATCCCCTATTCTTTCACTGAGTTTCAAAAGAAACCTGTCGAATTTCAGTACTTCTGTTTGCAAGGCTCTAGCCAGTTCAACAATTATTGGAGAAAATACAGTGCAAACCATGTTTTTTTCATATATGCCTTTCTTAAAGAAACCAGGCCAAAAATTGTGTATTTGTAAAAAGCACTCTTAAACTTAAGAGGAAGGGACTTTTCATAAGGAACAAACTACATAAAATAGAATTTACAAGTGTCCTAAAACATCCCATTAGTGCTAAAATATTTTCATCGTAGCAATGCAAGTTTCTGGTCAATGCTGTCTGTATGACTGCACAGTTCACAGCCAACTTTGTATACAAACACATATGTGCACGTGCATAATTTACATATTCCTCTAACAGTCTCAGTAATAAAACCAAAATATTTCTCGCAGCTAGATATTGATTTGCATGACTAACTCTACAGTAAAAAAAAGCCTCCAGATAGTAATTATTCTTAGTCATATTATCTTCTATTATTTATTCCATAACAATATACAAAATGCATAAATCTTAGGTATCGTATTTGTTTTAATCAAGCACATTTCTACTAGTGGTTTTATAAAATAAACTTCAGGAAATAAAAGTGGTTTAAGGCTATCTGAATTTCCAAATAATTATTTAAAAAATCTAAAATAGATTCCTCACAGTATGGTCATATACCACTTCTATCTCTATATTGAACACCTACACCACCTTGCGGACAAAACCAGAAATAGGTACCTTCTGAAATTCAAACTAATACTAAAATGGGTTTAAAAACTCACTTAAAGCATTTATTTTTCAGAATTGAATTGCACTTAAATGAGTTTGGAGTTTACATAACAAAAAAGGTCACAAACTACTGAAGAAAAAGCTAGGTTTGCTGAGTTATCTATCTTTTGATATTATCAAGTTTTCAACTTTTTAAGCATTTTAGAAGTTATTGCTGAATAAACCTTCTTGAGAAAATCTTCCAAGTTGTTTTTTCCTAATCAACTTCTAACTAAGACAGAACAGATTTTGCATTAAGAGAGAATCTGGTGTTAAGTTTAATAACAAACTGAGAGTGAAAAAATAGTTTCGTAACAAAATCAGATTTATTCTTACCAGAACATCATGCACTAAAGCTTGGTATGTCCAAGTATGATGTAGAGGAGTTGCTAAATCTATGTTTCTGTCAACAAGGACTAATAGGGGCCTTTGGAAGCTGAAAAGATGACACTGTATTAGTACCTCTTTAAACATGTTTAGAACACCCCAGTAACATCCTGAGTGATATCAGCCACCTTTTATGTCATATTTCAAGTAAAAGCCAAATGGCCTACTGCAGAGTTCCTCCAGCCTTCCCCAAAGCATCCGGGGCTGATCACTGCCAGAAATTCCATGAATCACTGTCTTAGTAATGATTAAAAAGATTATTTTATTTAGTACTAAGTGAAATTACCAATGCATAAATATTGAGTAAAAGTCAGTAACTAGCCTTTTAGGCATTAATTAATATCTCTTCATGTGGATACACATTTGAGTTCCAAACAACTGTTTGAGTGGGTAATATTCGACCTTAATCCCCATTATAAACCTCAAATATAAAATCTCTCTCTCAAGGGTTTTTAATTTCATTTTTCTCTTTGCTTGCATATGAAGTCAATAAAGAAAAAAATTATGAACTGCTGAGATTCATTGTGGTAATTCCATCAATACTCAATTTCGTGGAAAAAGAATGCAGACATACCTAAATGTCTTGTGTTATAGCTACATGAATAATTTATAGTGAAGACAGGAAGGCTATGAATTGACAGAATACTACTGCAACCATTTCCCTTAAGCACATTAACCCTCAGTAAATGCGATGGCTAAATTACACCACATTGGAACAGAGTAAAAGCACGTTAATTCCATGCTCTGGATTTCCCTTCAGTAAGTATTTTCATGTAGATATATAATCTCAAGAGACTTAGTCACCGATTCTGAAAACCAAACTAAAGATCTGAAGCCATTTAATTGGTTAAAGATTCCTATGTTTTCCTCTCCTTGCATTTTGATATTCTGAGGTCAGTGATGCTATACTGTCAGGAAAACAAGGCACCCCTCTGAAGGAAAAAGTGGTTACAATACAAATGAGGGAACTGATATTTCACAGCTATTCTCTCTCCTAATATCTTTCAGTCTCATTCCATTTTCCCACCCTTGATATTTTTTGTGTCTTTTATCCAAGTTCTGCTCTTAACTTGAGATAAAAATATGATGAATACTTTAGATCCAGTCAGGAGACCATAATTGATTCCTTCAGCTACAGTCTTCCCAATACACGTCCTCACCATGTAAACTCCTCCAATATGCTTTCCTAAGGCAGCCTGTGGAGTATTCAACTATCTAGGGGCAATGATATACATGGGAAGCAAGCATCCACAATGTCTCTTCTCACCCCTCTTTCCCCTCAAAGGATTCGAACGGTCACGACTTAACAGTCCTTAACTATCCAATTACCCAAGCGGTAGTCCTTAAGCAGTCCTCCCCTGGTAGATGTAGGTATCAGCTGAGAAACACTTGCTTTTGACATAATTACAACTGATAACTGCTCACAAGTGAGAAAATGTGTATTTCTTTCTTTTTAATGGACTAAAAGTTGCTAACAGATATGTTCAGACATCCATCTGCATATCGTGGTCCTGTAGACTGAGTGTATTTGCAGGGCCTTGGCTCTTGCTGGCTTTGAGGTTCAACGAAATTAGCAGGTCCAACACATAATTTTTGTCTTGCTCTCCTACGACTGCACACTTATTAGCTATTACTTTTCCAACCGGTTGTGATAAGAGATTGGAAAACTCCCTTAAGAGTATATAAATTCTTTTAATATAGAATTTTTAACAAATTTTTGTAAATACAGTTTTTGGTACAGTGGTGACTTATCCTAATGAGATATTTCAAACAACTGAAATACGAAAAATAAAAATACGTAGTTATTACTAACACCTACCTGAACTGGCCAGCTCCAAGTGTGTCACCTGTAAAAAGACTGTTTCTGGCATCTCTTAGATTTTCTCTGAGCTTCTTATCTAATTTCTGAAGGGGGAAGAAAAAAACCGGAAGTTTTTAGCAGACCAATGGTTTCCTAACCTCTTTATATGATCAACATTTAAAGATTTGTTGTGCTGTTTTTTGTAGTTCATAAATGTCTTAGCTGCAGGAAGACTAGGTCCACTGCACATAGGAAAGAAAGAAATTTCTTATTTTCTCCCTCCAGCCAGGACTACACAGAAGATGCTTCCTTTATGTCCACTAATCTCCTCCCAGGCAATTAGCACCCTCTCCCTAAACATGCAAATAGAAAATACCTGTAGGAGGCACCAAGAGGGAACTACAGCGGTAACAGCAAATTGGGGTGTCAGAAACTGCCACACTGTTTCATAAAAATGAGATTACCCTCTATGAATGCATGCACACTGAATGCTTAGGTTTAATCAGTATTAAGGCTTCACTGACAAAGAAAGATGTGAAGAAGATGGAAGAAATGAAGCACAGTGGCTCCTAATGAAGACAGCGCTGTACAGTTTATAACTGTGATGTAGTTTGGTAATTTCATCCCCACTTGATGATGAAGTTCAATGTCAGTTTAGTTCAATATAGTAAAAACATCTTGTACTTACAGGGCTTCCCAGTAAGATAGATAAAAATTTCTTACTAAGACACACAGAAAAACCCAGGCCAGACAGCCGCTTTAAAAACTGTGTAGATATAGCTTAATGGTAGTAATTATAAAGCCTGTCAGAAAACCTTTATAAACTCTACATTAGGAACGATTATTGATGTTTAAGTTTCTCATCAGCTGATTCCATAATATTACAATTTCTACAGATAAGTACCATGGGACTGAAATCAGAAAGGAAACTGATATATCTCCTTTCCAGTTTTATTTCCTTCATAAGGATACAATGATACTAGATCTCTGCCTACTATTGAGAAAAGTAAACAAGCTGTTAGGAAAGTTTTAACACAAAGATACTTGTTTAGAAAATAGTTTCTTACCACTGCTACCATTTCAGCTGCAGTTCCTCTCGAGCATCTGATTATAGGAATAGCTCCTAATAAAAGATATATTGAATTCTACTTGCATTATAATTTTCACATTATAAATTAGTGTACTTTTCAAAAAACAAATTTTTAATATTTTTCTGAGATTGAATTTTTCAAGTGGACAATACAAACTTACATTAAATTTGTCTCTTGCAGTCTTTATGAAACAAAAAATACTACATGGAAATAGTAAATAAAGTTTTACAAAAGTAAAGTGAATAACTCATACAGGAGTTTATGAGAAGTATGGTGCACACTAGAAAGATGGCTAATTTACTATGGATGGCACTATCTATCTCATATAGAAGCATTAAAACTTAGTTTCAAAAGGTTAGAAGTCTCTTGAAAACAGTAATAATAAATACTACAAAACCACCACCACCACAATACATCGGTTACAACTCACTGCAGGGCCTTATTACTCTCAAAACCACGTTTTCCATTGGCTTTCAGGTTTCAAAATCTTTAGCTACTGTCTCTCACTTATCTATATAAATATGAAAATTCCAATATCATAGCGTTCAAGTGACTGAATAAAAGAGATTTAATTTGTATCATGCTAACACTTGAAAGAACTCAGTAGATCCAAAGGAATCTCTCTTCAACAGACTGCCCCATAGCAATCACCAGCTCTCCTTGTAGGAATGCTCTCTCAGACTCACTGATTTCATCACTATGAAAAATGTATGAGCTAAGCATCAAGAAAAATAGGTAAATTTAGTATATCTTCTTATTCCCTGAGTTATTTCAGTCAGATCTTTGCAGGGTTTGTGTAAGGTGTTTTTTTCTTCTGTTTCTGTGGGTTTTTCTTTTTTTTCAGAGCTACAAATCCAAACTCAAAGCACTACTGATCTTCATGGCAAACTCGGATTTTGTAAAAACAGTGAATCCAAACCCCTGCATTTCAGTATTCTTCTCCCATTGCTACTGAAGACTGAGACTCAACTCCTGTGTAGGATAGCCTTTATTGCCTTTTGCAGTAATGTATAGCAATAATTTGAGCAACATCATTAACCCACCCTGCAAACTATTAAGATTTCTGTCACAGATCTAATTTGGCCCTTAATTTGCTATATGAAATTACTAAACTTCTAGGCAACTCACTGAATATGGATCTTTTCTAAAAGGAAAACATATGGAAAATATGCTAAAATTTGAGAACTTACCAAGTGTAACAAAAAAACAGAAGAGACTATCAACAATAGTGTCCATTATAGTTTCCATTTCTGTGTCCGTTATATCTGGTCGGTTAATGGCTAAAACAGTGTGGAAAAGAGTTAAGAATAGGGTTAAGGAAGTTTATGCCACTTCAATACTGAGAAAGTGATCCTCCTCTTACCTAATGGCAGTTAATAGCCCCTCGTAGCACATCCATTAGGTTTTTTTTTCCTTTTTTTTTTTTTTTATTAGCAAAAAATTGGGAGAACTTCATTATTGCTAGCTGTATACGGTCAAGCACTACACAATCTTTTCCAATTATCTCTGACAATGCATACTGTAACTTCTGGATTGTGTTAGTATTGCATTACTAAAAACGTCCTAGAAAACCACGTTATGGAACAGAAACGGCCATCCACTTGGAAACCGTTTTTCAGATACAAAATCTTCAAGAAGTACTTGTGTAATTTAAAGAGTATTATACTATGCAGTTAGCTGTATTTAAAGATTCCAAATCCCACCTTTTGTAACGGAGATTCCTTTACTCTTTAAGTTTGTTGTTTTTTGTTTTTTTTTTTTTAATTTACTGTCAGTCTCTAGGTTAGGAATAATTCCCAAGTTCTAAAACATTTCACACTACAGATAGAAGGATCTCCCTCACTTATTTAGGTCAGAACAAGAGACATGTAACAACATTTCTATTAAATAATTACCACTAACAAGAATATAATAGTCAACAGGAAACATCAAACCTCATCACAGGTCTCAAGTCAAGCACTACCTCAGGACTCATGCAATAAATCCCATCCTCCTTTTTTTTTATTTTACCTTTAAAAATTTCTCACATAATTACCCATCTTATACTCTTCCTTCAAGAACAAACTTCAAAGCTCTGTCAGGACATTAATAAGCCTTCCATCCCAAATTTATGCATGGCCAGCCATAATCATTCCCTAACTTTAAAGGGGCTTTTTTCTCCCGCAGCTTTTGTCCTCTAAGAACTTTAGAGAGATGGATTATATTAGCAATTTCTATCAGCAGCTATATTTAGTAAGCCAAACTTTTTACTAGGCTGCTAGGATGACAGCAGCATTAGAAGTGTCCCCCTCAGCATTTTTTTTATTCTGAGTTCAAGTTTTTGAAATATCAGCACCAAGAAAGGCAGACTGTTCCCAATATCTGTATTCTTCTATAACGACAAAGCTTTGACATTAACTGCAACTATCATTCTGTAGTTATCTCCACTTAATGGTCTGCCAGCTTAGAGTGGGCAAATAATCTTATTTTTACTCCCTTGTCTTTCTCAGTTTTAAAATTTAATTCCCTCCCTATTATTGTTTAACGTACTCATTTATGATGTTCCAGTAATCTGCATACTGTCAGTGCTTTCTAATTTTGTGTAACATGCACATTTTATGAGCACATTCCTTTTTTTTGTACCATAGCAATCAACACAAATATTCAATATTACTGCTCCTTAGGTCAATCTTTGAGAAACTCCATTAATAATCTTTCAGTAGAATCTGTCATGATTTCTATATATTCCTCTGCCTCCACTGTAACAAGCTTATGTGGGTGCACCTATTACGGAAAAGTAAGCTTAGGTCTTCTACATTTACTTGTTGTTTTAAAAAACTGATCCAAATTTGGTAAAGAAGCATCATAGCATCAAACAGGATGCCAGGAACGTTGACTTTATACCTATATAATCCATTTACTCTTCCTTCTACAGAGTCATCGAAAAACAGAATCAAAGGGAGCCTGTGGGATTACCTAGTCAGTCCTGTTGCCCAAAGATGAGTTAAACCTATGTTATTTCTGTGTCTAAAGCAATTCCCAGAGCCTTCCAGTCATGAAAATGCCATAACGTTTATAGGTAATCTATTCTAATATTTCACTATCTGTTATGTTAGAAAGTGCTCCTAGTATCTGACCAGAAACTTTCTTGCTGCAATTTAAGCTTACCACTTCTTCTCCATTATTACTACATGGACAGAAAAAATGTGTTATCTCCTTTCTGGCTGTGAAAGCCTTTTCCATAACTGAAGAATGTTACCATGCTTATTTGTCCTGACATTACCTCTCTGTAAACGCAGTCAAACAGCCACAAAATCAGAAAACTGAAAACTAACCTTTTTTCTTATATCTGTTCTTAGTTCACCCATTCAGCCTCATGCGTGCCCACAGATGGCAGTACTGCTGCAACAGCAGCAGCCATCCTTCATCACCATCAGATTTACATTGATTTATGTAGATTATGAAACTATATGCAAACTGGCCATTTCCTGCTAGGGTTACTCTCCAAAGGCAAAAAAAGACCTTCTTCGCCCCTGCACGTGCCAGATCTAGAATTCCCACAGAGCGATGGATTCCCTCAGCGCTCTAATGGAAAACTAAACACTATGGGAGATTAGATTTCTGTTCGATCAGCTTTTGGAAACAACCCACGTCTAGGTTGGTTTAAACACAGTGTGATGCCACGTGTCATGTGGCAAATTTCAGCAGCCCAAGAGGGGAAAATGAACCACATTGAAACTGATGGGTGTGAAACATTTTCAGTCATTTTAATCCAAATTCCTTGTTAGCTAGCAGGAATCTTATGAGAGCCAGTCAAGTATCTTTACATACACACAAACACATCACAAACCAATTATTACTAGAAGTCTTAAACTCAGGTTTTAGTAAGAAATATGTGAGTCTGCTTTTCAAACAAAAATGCCCTTCATTCTGACAATGGAATCAATCCCCAGCATGAAACAGAACTCAGTATTATGGATCCAGTTTAAAAGAAAGGTACTGACTTTGGAAATTGGGCAAGAGAGGAGAAAAATTTCATTGCTAAATGTAGGGATACAGAGACTTCTCATCGCTACTTGGTCACTAGTGAGTATTCTGTGCATCCAAATAAATCCAGAATTAACTGTGTCACACTCTGTAGACACTGTAACTACACTAAAGCAATGAGGAGCTGCTGCTAAAAAAGGTCTATCTTGTCTCTGACTCACACACTTCTGCTTCCCTTGCACTGGATTTGTAGGTTACACAAATGAGCTGGTATTTTCTATGGTATTTTCAACTGAAAAAATACTCAGCAGCTCCAAGATTACTGGTTCTGATGTAAAAGGAGGAGAAGATGAGGGAAACTACAGCAGGGGCAGCAAGACAATCCACCCTGTAATAGTTAGCTATTTGAGTAAGAGGGGCGGGAGAGGTAGAGTGATAGTTCTCTGTTGATTTAGCATATTGAATGGGTCAGGGGAGCACCATGTGGACAATTATGACAACTAGAATACGTTGTCTTGAGCTGCCGTGGCACCACAGCTGTAGAAGTAACTGACCTAAGGCAGCCACTTGGTTTTCCTGCTAGGTTCCAAAACAGGTCCAACAGAAGTCCCAAAAAGAAAAATAGAGTTCCATGAGGCTGACTTCTTGCAACTCTGAGATTTTACCAAGAAACTGACATGCTTGGCTCACATGCTCGCAGAAGCAATCAGCATTTCGGATTTTCTAGAATGCCCTTTCCCAGATTCTTTCCTGCGTTACTCCAGCCCCTAATCCTAACCATCTCCCCTTGCACACCCCCATGTTTTCATGTCTTGAATAAGAAAAGCGGGTACCAACTGGTCACTGTCTAGAAGATACAAGAAACTCTATCAGTTACAAGTCATCCTTCTTGCTTTGCATTCCTTACAGTAATTTCCCAACTGACAATTCACAAAGAAACAAAATATATAATTCCTCAAGAACTGTAGAAGGGATTATGACTGAATGCACAGTGGTACCTAACACAGCAGCCACCCACAGCGCCTATCTGCATGTGTAAACATTAAATTTCTCCTATATTTCCTATATTATTCCATGTATCATAAGCCCTACTATCCATATATGTCTATAATGCAGTTTTGCTTCACTAAATTTGTTATTTAAAAATACTTACTTTTCAATATTACAATAGCCGTGTAGTAACAATGCTGAAATTAATATCTAAGAGCAGTTTCTGTAATGACTTTAAAGTACACATCTAACAGATTATCCTGAATTCTAGCAGATCAAAGCAAAATAAAAGCACTGATTGGTATTAGCTCCAACTTCAAAGTAAATTTCAACTTTAGACATTCTGGTATAATTTTATACAAATTTTACTTACCACGATATGAAACAAGTTCTTTGTTTTGGTTACATAATACGAACATGTCATCTTCTAAAGTAATAAAATTAAGATATTGATCAAACACCTAGAAACCAAGGAATAATGGTCAGAACAGTCCAGAATGAAGCATAAAAAAAACCCCAAAACAAACAAAACTATCTGTGATTTGCTACTTCTTTTTGAACCTTTTACAGAACTACCTATTAAAAGAAAGAAATGCAAGATATAATGTATGAATTAAAAGGACTGTGTAAGGACTGAGTGATAACACAAAACATCAGAGCACTTGAAAAGCGCTAAAACAATCCAACTTGAAGTATTTCTGTGAAAGAATTTTTAGTAGCCAGTCATCACTGAAAAAACACATATGGAGGACATTATAATATTATAGGTTTATTTTTCATTAATATGAAGGACTACAACATAAACAGTGCTGAGCTCTCAGGCAGGAAAGGGGAAAGAGGACAATATCTACACAACGAGAGACTATAGCTCACAAAGTCTAATTGTTCATTCCTGTACATTCAGGAAAAAATTAAACCTCTCGATAGCATAAACAATTAATGGGACATCACAACAGAAAAATATATTTAAGAAAGTTTGCTCACAGTGCTACACCAGTTTACTCTTGCTGAAGACCTAAGGCCTAAACAATACTAGCAGTTTTCATTTCATTTCACAAGTTTCTTTCTCTCATGCCAGTAGTACTCCCCAACAGGAGTGAGAAAAAGTGAATGTATTTAAGCATATATGAAAATAATTAGTTAATAATTTGCAGGTTTTGGTACAGGCTTTCAACATAAATAAGAGGGTACATACCTGACACCTGCCTTTAAATCATGAAGGTATAGGAGTGTACTGAGTAACAGTGTGTATGTACGAAACATCCACCTCTGCAGTCCACTGCCTATTTAAAATGACAACTGCACTCATACTGCACTTTTTGTGTATTTAGGAGCTAAAAACTCAACCCCATTTTATAGGCACTGGATGCACTCACTGAGCTGATGAGATCGTGAATACTCCGAAACTACTGTATTTCCCATCTTATCATTTAGCACAAAGGTCTTGCAACCCTGGGACCTTTGACTAAGCTGAAGTATACTACTAAGCTGCATTACTGAGATGACTATGGATTCCCTTCCCCCCCCCCCCCATTAAATCTATGCCTGACATTGCATCTAGCTAAACATCTATTTTTCGCATGATTCGGTCAGAAAAGCTGTGTATGGCACCAAAGTGGCCATGTAAGAATGCAATAACACCTGTTATGGTAGCATCTTTAACATTAGAGACTGGAGGATTTTCTTACCTTTGCCACTTGAGTTACTGCATTAGCACCTATGGCAGCATTTGCAATATCTTCCAGTTTACTTCTTGAAATGGCAGAAATAAAGTTTAAATAATAAGATTCATAAAGCTGGTTTCGAAGATCCTAAAAGGAAGGAAAACCACAGCCTTTTTCCTGAATAAGTACTAATATATTTCTAATTAAGAAACATTTTTACTTTTACTATGTGGTGTTCCAATTTTCCACAAACTAAACTTTTGGAATTGCTTAGCTGTCTGTTCACACAGCCCTGTACGCAGTGTTTTGACTGCATAGCTAGATGTAACTAACCTAACAGAGAACTGCAAAAACCAGGAAATGAAATTTAAGCTACCAGATAGCAACTACTACTCCACACCTCACCGCTGACTAGAAGTACCCTTTGCTCTTCTTCCTTCTTTTGATGAAGATGTCAACCTTCCATCAGTTCCTCCCAGATGATGAAAAACTGAGGTTAGTCTAGCCCAACGCCCTGCTCAAAGCAGAGTCAAACAGAGCAAGTGCCTCAGGATTGTGTCCAGCTGAGTTTTGAACATCTCCAAGGATGGAGACTCCACAAACTGTCCAGGCAATCTGTTCTAGCCTTTGGCCATCCTCATTAGAACAGCTTTTTCTTATGTTTAAATAGAATTGCCTACATTTTGATTTGTGCCCACTGCCTCTTTGTCTTTTCACTCCCAAATCTCTCTCTCTGAAACACAGAAGACATATTTACCCTTCTACTTTCTGGAAAACTGAAGTTTTGCGTGTAAAAAATTTGGGTAATATTTTTATGACAAATATGTGCTATTGTATAAAAAGTGCAAGCAAAGATGTTCAGACACGCACAAGAACTAGATATAGAACGGTCACACTCTGGTGAGTGCAGATTACTTCGCTCTACTTCTGTTGCATCTACTTACTTGAAACATTAAGCATGCAAGTTACCTGGCACATTCTGTCAATATTTTCTTCTGTTGGCATTACGAAATAAACAGCTGGAACATCTGGAATAGCATCCCGATCTGAATGCAAAAGCCTGAAAGGAAAAAAATACATCTCTAACATGTTCTTCATCTGATTGTGTAAAATTATAAAAGTTAAAGAAATTATTTATTTAAACAGACACTTTTAATTTTCTTCAATTTCTCCCTATATTTAGCTGGATTTTACCAAGAATAAAACATGAAAAAATAGCAAAATCGTATTTGTATAATTTTTGGCTGAATATATTAATATAAGTTTACCCAAATCTTGGGAAAAGGCTTCACAAATCTTCAAAAATAGATTAATCCATCCAGAGGAAGGCAAAATACTGCATCCACAGAGTTCATATACCAATTATCAGTAGTTGTCGAGACAGCAAAACCTGCCTGTCTCATGCTATTAAACTTGCCTTTCCTGCTCACTAAAACAAAGACAGGCAAGGTGCTTACATGTTTCTCTCACATTTCTGCTGATATGTCAGTGTGTTAAGCTCTGTTTCCATTTCTAGCCTTCACTTAGTAAAAGTTAATAAACCTTTGAAAAAAATAAACGTATCTTCAAGGATCCTCCATGACTACTACCACAGTTAAGGAATGACAGTGAACTGAATAATTGAAATCTGGAGAAAGAGAAATGGGAAATCTGTTAAAATAAAACTTCAAGATTCTGTACTTTTGACAAGAGACAATTAAAATCTATGGGCAAAATGACAAGCAGAGAATATGCACAGTCCCATGAAGCAGTTTGTGTCAAAATAATTTTAAGATATATGAATACAGAGACAATTTTACAGACAGATTCCCCAAAACACCTGTTGGATAATTCTTATTTTCCAGCGAGGGCCTCCTCTACTTTGTAAGAAGTCTTACTGAGCAGTGTTTGGAATGACCTTTCCATTCCCTGATTCTGAACAATACAACCTGATTTCAGAAACCAGTCAGAGTATAATCTTTATTTTAGTAGTTATTCATAAAATGATTTTCAACGTTTTGTTTGTGATTTTGGAGCAATAATAAAGTTCTTTTGGAAAAAAAGTCCTGATGTTTTGTACTTACAGGTGCAAAGTGATCCCCATATCTCTCAGCTCCTTCACTGACAGCAAAGGTGAGATTATATCTTGGCCAAATCTGTCATAAATGAGAACCTGAAATAGATACACATCTTTTTACAAAGTGGTGAAAAGCGCTAACCTAACCTGAAAAGTGCTAAACATTTACCCATTTATAATGCATCATTAATCTGTTATGGACTTCCGTTGTGCTTACTAATGCAAAAAAAAAAAAAATAATGATAGAGGGAAATAAATTCATCGCTTCCACCTCCTGGAAAGTGTCAAACAGGAATCTGCTATCATAAATTTGTTACTGTAGGTGCAGAATTCCTCTGACTGCATTTGGGAGGAACACCAAAAGGAGAAGTGGAGAGGAAAAAAAGGAACTAGCAAAAAAAAAAAAGACAATAGAATGGAGGAAGAGACAGAATTTATGCTTTGTAGCAGCAAAAACTTCTCACAAAGTACTTTTTAAAGCTAACAAAGGTTGCTTGGGCTCAGTTGTCCTAAATTTAACACTGTCAATAGTTCTTCCCTTTCTATGGGCTTCTTTCTGACTCTGTGAGTATCAGGTACGTTTCTGCCAACAGAACCTAAGTATATTCCAAAAATATCCTCCTCAGTTGCTCATTAAAATACTGCCTGAAGAATCAGTCATTGGGTCTTCAAGCAGCCAATATCTCAAATATTATTTTTCTCAGCAATTCTGATACTGAATTCTGTATATTCATAACAGACAGGAAAATTTATTTTGTACAAGTTAAGAACACAGAGGAGATACTAGAGTTAGTTAAAATTTGAAAATCTGAACTTATTTTGAACACTATAAAATCCTCCTATTCTTGATCAAATAGCTCTTACCTTCCATACTGGTTCTCCTGTGCTGTTTTTAACAGGAGGAACATTGAAGTTCAGCATGCGTTTCAAAGCCACTGGAAAACAAAGCAGAATAATGCTTTACTCTCTTTACACTTTAAAGATAGAGATTAAACACATTACCAGGTTTTGATTATATGTTTCATTTGAGAGGAAAACCATCATAAAATATAGATGCAACAAGTCATATTTTCATCATTTTTGTGCAGCTTTGACTGACAAGTGGCACATGTCAGTTAGAATTTATGGGCCCTGGAACACACGGCAAAAGGAAAAGCAGCAAGTCCCAAAACACGAAGAAAGGATCTCTCTCCTTAGTTACACAGGCTACGTTCTGTCACAGTTTGCCTTAAAAATAATTCCAGTATCTTCCTGAAGATGCATTCTGTACAGCAGGAATGAGTTTGTTTTATTCCCCTGATCTGCTTTTCCTATGCCACAGGACCAACAGTATATACACAAGCAAAAAATACCTTTTCACCTGAGTAAAACTGATACACATTTTGAAACATTTTCAGAACTCACTGGAAGAAATTGCTGCTTTAAGGGGTACAAAAATACCCCTAATCTGCAGCAGGAAAACTCTCTGAAACCGGAATGAGTGTTCATTTAACTTCTCATTCAACACAGAAACCAAAGCAGATTCCTTCACCTACCTCTAACGAAATACTATTTGCATCAGTGTAAGTTAGTGGCTATTCACTTCAAACTTATAAGCAAAATCATCACAAACCTTTGCAAAGAAGAAAACCTTTCAGAAGTCAGGGCAACATACACCAATTTGCTCATAAATGGAGAGCAGCAGAAATGATTAACTTCTAACTCTTCAGCTGAATGAGGCTTGTGAGCTTACTCAGTGTAGTTCCCCTGGGCTTTACAGTATCACAGGACAGCTCAGGCTGGAAGGGACCTCAGGAGATCTCCAGTCCCCAGCTCAAGCAGGGTTACTTGTGAGGCCAGGCCAGGATGCTCAGGGATTTATCCACACAAGTCTTGAAAACCTCCAGGGATGGAGATGCCACAAACACTCCACGCAACCTGTGGCACTGACTGCCCCTGTGGTGAGAAAGTTTTTCCTTATACCCAGTTTGAATATCTCGCTTCAATTTATGCCTGTTGTTCCTCACCCTCCTGCCATACACCATCCCAAGGATCTCAGGTACCATCTCCGTAGGTATTGGGGAGCTGCTGTTAGGTCCCCCCGCAAAGATGCCTATTCTCCAGGCTGAACAAGTCCCAGTCCTGCAGCCTCACCCACGCAGGGCAAGTGCTCCAGACCCTGACTGTCTTGGTAGCCCTTCGCTGAACACCCTTCCTGCACTGGTAGCCACAAACTGGACATGGTACCTAGATGTGGTCTCCTAGGGCTGAGTAGCAGAGGGATAATCAATCCCCTCGACCTACTGGCTGTGAACCTGTGAATGTGGCTCAGGACGCTGCTCTGTGGGGGCACACTGTGGGCTAACGTTCACCTCGCTGTCAAGCGATAGCCCTCGCAGGTCTTTTCGGCAGAGGTGGTCTCCAGTCTGCCAGTCCCCTGCACTGTTGCCTGTACACTGCAAGGGGTTTCTCCTTTCCAGGTGCAGGAATTTACATTTGTGATTGCTGAATTTCATCAGGTCCCTGTCGGCCCATTCCTCTTGCCCATCTAGGTCCCCCTGAGCGGCAGCTCTGCCCTTGAGTACATTAAACAATTCCCCTAGTTTGCTGTCACCTGCACACTTAATGAGCATGCACTTTGACACTTCCTCCAGGTCACTGATAGAGATTTTAAACAGGACAGGTCACAGGACAGACCCATGGCATGCTCCAGTTATTACCAGCCTCCAGGTATAGTACATCTGATTAACCACAACCCTCGAAGCCTGACCAACCAACCATTTTTTTACTTTACTTGCCTATACCTCCAGCACACAACATCCTAACCTGGAAATAAGAATACAATGTCAAAGCCTGCCGAAGTCCAGGTAAATGACATACTCTGCTCTCCTGTTGCCTAAAAATCCAGTCAGTTTATCACTGAAGGCAATCAGGCTGGTCAGGCACGATTTACCATACATAAGCCATGCTTGCCTTCTCCTTCATGTGATGAGAAATATTTGCCAAGAGGATTCACTCCATGATTGACTCCAAATGACTAAATGACTAGCTCCATTTAGCAATGATCCAACATTTTTCCTTATTCATACTTTCACTACTAATATCGCAGCATAAGCTCTTTTCATGTCTCTTGGCATCTGCTGCAAGTCTCAACTCCAGCTGAACTTTGGCTTTCCTAACGCCATCCATCCATGCCCAGACAACGTTTCTAAAGTCCTCCTTCGCAGTCTGTTCCTGCCTCCTCCTTCTCCTGTGTACTGTCTTTTCAAATCTCATTACCTGCAGTGAAACTTGACCATGGGAGGAAGCAAGTTAGCAGTGAGTGCTGGGTCCCCCTGGAATCCAGCCCTTCACTTCCTTAACACTTCTTTTTTTCTCTCTTTTTTTTTTTTTTTTTTTTTTTTAACCACGGAGCAAGCTGATTACAGACTGCTCCTGGAACCTTCGCTCCCTCACTGCCAGTGACACCTTCCATATGTTTCAGCCACACGAGCAAGCTGTATAAAGCTGCATGGTTATGTATTTTGGTATTACTGGATCTGAAGCAGCTGCTTTGTAGAGTTTACCATTTAAGTTAAAACTCAGCATAAGCTCTCTACTAAGGAAGACAGCAATCAGACTAGTGATGTGCTGCCACAATCATGACAAACATTCAGCAAGCCTCCGGGTTTCTTTTTTGTATTTATATTACCATTTCATTTTTGTTTGGGCTGAATACTCTCTGGGGCAAAGATCGGGTTTTTACTGTGCTTGCACAATTAGATGCTTTGACTGGTTATGAACCAGGATAAAGGTCACAACAGATGGTGCATGTACATGGTAATACAAACACTAAATGATAATAAATCATCTCCTTTTTCTGAGTATCTTTGTTCAATCTACTTCTTTGCAAATAACCTCCCCCAATGGAGGAAAACATGGACTCAGTGGTAAAGGCTGACTGAAATAATCAAGTAACAGGTGAACCACAACAGAAAAGAATAAAGCTGTACAGAATAAGGGCTCAAAGGCAGTGGACTTTATCAGAAAAGACAAGAGAAGTAAAGGATTGCAAAGGAACATCAAATAGCATTATTAATGGTAGACGGCCACAGGAATGAGATTATAGAAAGTAGACTTCTGGTACAAAAAGAAGATGGAGAATACAAGTCAATATTTAAGGTCTGCACAGAAACTCAGATTCTTAGGCAGATAATTTCAGCCATTTCACCCAGAACCCTCTATACCACCAGAAAGATACTGCAGTTACCAAGGAGAAGGTGACAAGATTACAGCTCAATCTACTGACAGAAACTTCGGTAAGCAAGGGAAGTAAAGGACTATGGAGTTGACATGCTCTATGCTTTAGGAGTATGTTCAAAGGGGTGGCCCAAGGCTCCACAAGGCAGCATCAAGACAGGGAAGAACGAGTCAGTTATGAACTTGTAGTAATGTGTAAGGGGGGACTGAATAACTAGCCCTTTACCCACAGAAAACCTCCTGCATAATCAGCTGTAGTCGTTAATCTCGTATTCTCATGTCTTGCGGGTCAGGACACGCTCCGAGGCACCTGCGCCGCCCTAACAGGAGCACCACAACAGAAGCTTGGCTGTTTCACCATTACACGATACTTCCCGTTGATCCCTGCCACGGGCAGAAAGGAAGCTGAAACGGAGGGCGAGCACCCGCGCTCCCGCGGCCCCGGGAGGAGGGAGGGCACCACTCACGTCCCGGCCCGCGCAAGCCTCTGCCCGGAGGCGATTTCCACAGCGCGGAGGCGGCGGCCGCGTCTCCCTGGCCCCGGCGCCGCCCGGGCAGGCGCACCGGCCGCCCTGTGCCCCACAGCGGGGCCGAGACCCCCGGGCAAGAGGCCCACAGACCCCCACGTCCCCGGCCCGCCGCTGCCGAGGCAGCTGAGCGGCGCCCCAGCCCCTCCGCTGGGGGTACAAGGAGGGAGAAGGCCGCCGTCCCGCTGCCAGGAGACCCAACCCGGGCGAGGGGACGCGAATCCGGAGGAGGAGGCGAGGCGGCGCGGAGGCGCCCGCATCCCGTCCCGGGGCCCCGCTGGGGGAAAGGGCGACGGGGGCAGGCAGGAGCCCCCCGGCCGCGGGGTGCGGCCGGCCTTGCCTCCTCCCTCCCCGAGCCCCGGGGAGCGCAGCTGCCGCGCCGAGGGACGGAGACGGCGGGAAGCGGCTCACCTGTCTGCTTCTCCCGGATACCGGCCGCCATCTTCCTGCCGCGCCAGCCCGGCCGCGGCGCCCCGCCCCGCCCACCGCCGCGTACGCAGCCGCCGGAGGACGTGGCGGCCCGGCCGCCGGCGGGAGGCGGGTCCGGGCCGGCCTTGCGCGGGCGCTGCCGGCGCCGTCCCCCACCCCCGGCCGCGGCGGCAGCTCCTGGGGGCCTACAGCCAGCCCCCGTTCGGGGCGGGGGGGGAGGCTGTGCGCAATAAACTGCGTTTTAGGATTTAAAATTTGGGCCTGTGCTTCGCCCCAGCTGAGAACACAGAAGAACAGGTTCAGACCTTTCAGACAAGGGTCTGGTGCTGCTCTTCTCCACCTTTTTCCCCGAGCAGAAAGTCGCATTAACAGTTTTTACTCTACTCTCAGACTGAATTTTCAAGAAGAGAGAACGGAAACAGTCCCTGGAAAATAGCATAAGCATAACCCGAGCAGCTCTGCGGCACTTCAGTAACTACCTCAGAAGGACTGATGCTCCAAAACCAGGCAGCTGGCTACAAATGAAGTCATCGAGTTTTAGTAAGTTACTGAAAAGGAAAATACTTAAAGTTTGCTTGTTTCTGCCACAGGTAGCCTATACCAACCTGAAATTCTGCGGTGGGAAGAGCCCTGCTCACCCCAACTCAGTTCTGCATACAAGGGGATCTGGGTAACCATGCTATAGCTGAATACAAATGTCTACATAGGGACACAAATGAAACCAGAGAACACAGTGACAACACTTCTAGAGCTAAAACCCATTAAATTACTGAAATAAAAACACTGAAGAAAGCTACATATTTATTCCAACAGAAATTTAACCCTTTATTGCACTTTGAACATAAACATAGACTTATTTCCCGCAGTTATGGATTATTTCAACACTGATGCTACACCTGTGAAGTATAATGTTCCTCAGAGATGCAACATTTCAGGCACTGATCTGCAGTTCTAATTAGAGCTAGAAATATTTACAAAATTATACTTTCTTGCATAATATTCTAATTACCAGAAGTTTAAACAGAACATTTATGGAATACAAAATCAGAGGGTTGCATTTTCTTTTTAACAGACATTAATATTTTGACAATGATTTTCCAATACAGAAGACTTGAAATCTCAGAAGTTTTTGCATTTTAGTTTTTCTTTTATCCAGCTAGTGATTCTCTTCCTTAAGTAAAACACGATAAAGCCTGAGCTTTAAAACGCTTTACCATATAATACAGAATCAAGATAAACTTGAAAAATGTATTTTGTAGCCTCCAGAGTTACAGTTTCTTCTATTTGAATGAGAAGTTTTTATACTATTTTCAAAATGCACATGAAGAATGTGAGTGTGAATTAATGACCAATGCCCTGCTCTACATTTTAAATATACCTCTGAAAATCCTCAAAATCTTCCAATCCCAAGACTGAACATCTTAATGAAAAAACCCAGACCTGCAACACACAATGATTTAGACCTTAACTATAAACTGATATTAATTTCTTCTCCTTTTGACTATATTTCACTTATAAACCAGTTAAAAATACTAACAGCTTTGTCTAGTAAGCATCCTTTACATGGGTGAAAGCAAGTCACAGAAATTTCTTCTCTCTTCGTTTTTTCAAACATAGATCTAATACACTTGAATTTTTTTTAAATTGCATGTGCTTTAATTAAGGAGACCATACTAAACCCACTAATCTATATTCTATATTTGTTTAACTAGAAAATGTTCACTCTAGAAAATAAATAGCTTATTTGATGTCCTAATTCCAGATGGAAGCTTAGGGTTTGATACAGAAACTGCGAGGTAAAGTTGTTTGGCCAAACACAGTCCAAGAGGACTGCAAAAGTTCTCTTGTGGCCCTAACAAATCTTGTAGAAGATGTAACTTCTATAAAAGTATATTTAATACACAACAGCTAATGTATATGCTATTATTCTCCGTGTATTACAGAAATATTGAAAGTAAGCAACTTCCCTAATTTCCACATGTGCCTCAGGTTAAAGTTTATGTAAAATGAAAACTACCCAATAATATTGCACTTCAGTGACCAACTATAGCAATATTAAAAACCTCATCATCATTATTGCTACAGAAATTCGTCTTATGGTTTCCAAACAAGAGACCTTTCTGTGTTTTGGTGGATTGGAAGTCAGCTTATTCAATGGATTTTGAATGAACAGTTAAGAGTAAATTTAAGATTGGTCTATATAAATAAATGCTGAAAGCGAGAAGAGAGGAGGTTCTTCTCCACAGTAGCATTTAGGAACACAATTTGAACATATCAAGGATTACGTTGGAATGTCTAGACAGCGCTGATCAACAGGAAAGACAACTTGTCCCAAATGTGTACTCATCAGTATTAGAAAATGGGAACAAGGAACAAGTTCTGAATAAGAAAAATCTTTTCAAACAATATTAGAGACTAGAGGATTTTATGAATTCGATGTTTTGATATAGCATTGTATAGCAGATAGTTTTAAAAGTTAACTTAAGATTTCTCTTAGAACAGATAAATAGGTTAGTTCTACCTTTATATAACACCTAGAAACTACAGAATTCAAAAGTAATAAGCAATAAAAGGTGTGAACCCTATTTTTCTCTCAGATACTTTTTGAAGACTTACATTCACATTACCTTATTATTTCTTTCTCCGTTGAAGGTTTTAAAACACAGTTTATTTAGTTCCAAGTCTAAACCATTTCCCTTGCCACTGCAGGTCCCAAAAGTTCAAGAATTGTCCTTTAAAGTTATCCAGACTCTGCTTGCTACTTTACACCACTCATTTTTAAAGTATAATACTCCATCTGCAGGGAACTCATTGCTGTATTGTAAAAATACAATCATACAACATGAATCCTTATTTGCAAATATATTTGCAACAAACCACTTACTTTATAATGGTAACAGACCATTCTGAAGGGGAAGAATATAAAGAAGTTATTGGCAGTATGACATTCAAAAATTATGCAATGACAAACTTGGAATATTATCGGAGAAAAAAAAAATCAGAAGAGTATGAGAAAATACTTAGTATATAAACAAGTGAGATGGCATTCTCCAAGAGCTCATACATTTATTTTAAAAGGGACTTTAATATGCTCTTGGCTCAGAACCAGAAAAACACCACTAGCCCCGTCTCAATTTCAAATATTCTTAAATTTCTAACGATAGGACTTTGATGAGATAACATTGTTTTACCCATTTGAAAGTAGTGAGAAATGCCTAATCTAAGTCTTGCAATAATTCAGTTAGAGACTTTGAAATAAATAAAAAAAATTAACATAAAAGCTGCATGTACGCTTTTGCTACCCAGTGATGGCAATAAGTTTCTATAAAAAAAGATTAGCACCTCTCCCAAGATCAAGAAAGAAAGAGAAGCTGTAGCAGTTTAAGAAGGATTTCAAAATATCTGCATATTCTTAAATGAACTGTGTAATTTAGACACCCATCTGCGTCTTTGTCTTTATCTCTTTATTGCATGGCCTCAAATTTAGTGAGTCTTGACTGCCACTTCCACAGTTCTTGCATTGCAGTACACTGCTATGTAATTAGCATTTAGTAATACAATTTGTTAATTAGAGGAATCCTTGCAATGAACCATAAACCAGAATCTGCAGCCAGATTAGTTTGGATTATTCTTTTTGAAGCACCTATCCATTTATAATTGACTGTGGACGTATTTTCTTGCCAAGGCATTCAAAAGTAAAGCAATCTGCTTCTCTTTTCAATTAAACCCAAGCTATATTAATAAAAAACAGTGTGTGATTACTTTTCAGTACTTTGAAGAATGTATAGCACAACCTATGTTTGGGACATAGTATAGGTAGTCAAACTGACGGGAGGGGAAAATAGTGATTTCAAGAGAGACCTGCATACATTTTAAAAAACTGTACCAAAGTGTCCTTTTAGTTTCATAGTTTTAGTATGTGACATTAAAGTGTTACTGTGTAGGAATTTCACTACTTATCTTATATGGCTTAATGGTGTTTACACAAATACTTCAGAATTGAAATATATTTTATACAGCTGAAGTTGCTCAGAATGCACCTACAATTGAACAGGAAGAGTTTACACTAAAAGCTAGAGAAGTGTCAGGCACCGACAAGCCTGACAGTAGACTGCCTTTAGTTTAACAAATAGTCTTAGTGCATATCCCTGTGAGAATACTGACTTCCATGGAAGACAAAGCAACATCTTCTAATGAGCAACAAATTCTTACACTTTCATACTCAACATTTAAGTCTAACTCTTGTATTTCATCTTGAAATACCACTTATTGTTGCATATTCAAGATTTACTTCTAGTTTTTACTATTTTGTCTATATGTAGAACTAAAAACTAACGTATAACAGTAGAATGCAGAAACGTGTGCAATTTGTTTAACAACAAGAAACTCAAGTTCAACCAGATTTTGTTCTTGTGCCTTATTATTCTGCCTAGGTTTTCTCCAGACATTATATTTTAATGCACTAACCACAATGACCTTAAAACTCCAAATTTCTTAGTTTTCATAGGTTTGTATGAATCATCAATATAAAAAACAATCACTGAAAAAATATACATGGAACAACTGAGGAACTGCATCAGAGTTTTACTTGAGACAAAGCTGTACAGCAGTTATCTTCAAAATGTACCTGATTTGACTTTGATAAATAAGCTACTGAAGTATGTAATACAGTCAACATACTTACCTGTGGGAAATAGCTAGAATGTTACAGAGTTTGGTAACCTTTCATACCTGTCTACAGCAAAAGCAGACATTTAAAGTACTTCTGCGAGAGATTGCTGATTCTTAAAGCCAAGTTCAAACAGGAAGATGATTCAACAGATGAAGCATATTTTCATTTGAAAATTGTTTTCCATCTTACAGGATTACTACTTTTAGCATATCTTTGGGGGGAAGTAGGAAAAGGCCGAGAGCTTGCTGTCCAAAAATACAGTAGCAATTTGCAAGCAGATGTTCCTGGAGAAAATTGAAGTTTCCAACATCCAGTTTAGTAGCAAAAATATTCTCTTTCAACTCTTAGTGTGTTTCTGATGGTGAACTCCATTTTATCTTTAAACTGCTCGTATGTCTGTGTTATAGGGAGCTCTAAGCAATTAAGGAGTCTGTTTCCAACGGGATACACTATATGCAAAAATTTAATAGTAGGTTCAGGATCAAAACCAATGGGCGGTATAGAAAAAGAGCCTGTTACGAAGAGCAGAATATCCTCCAATGTCACTGCAGACTCACCACCTGAAAAAACAGGATTAGGTTGTATCATTTATTGCCTATTACCCATTAACCATTATCCTGCATGTTAAGTGTTAGAGGAAAAAACCCTGAAATCAGGAAACCCCAGGTCAATATGCTGAATGAATGTGCAGTTTTATGGCCAAATATGAAAAATTTTAGGAAGAAAAACCCACTTGGGTTAGTTTTGAAAAAATCTTAAGCAAATAGAAAAAAAAACACTTCTGCAAGAACAGACCACTGTTTTCTATTGTGTTTGAGACATGCTATCTAATAAGTTCACATCAAAGCTGAAGAGAGGGGATTAAAGGGTTGTGCGTGTGGAGTTCTGTTTTGTTGGTTTTTGTTTGGCTTTTTTTGTTGTTTTTTTTTTTTAATTCATAGGAGTTCCAGTACCAATCTTTCAGATATTTACTCCTTTCAAGTTTGATTGTAATTGGGCAAGAGTTTCAGAAATTATAATTAGTAAGGAAGACAGGGAAGGAACAATTAGGAACCAACAGTGTCCCCCAAAACCTTCATTTATTTACCCCATTGAACTCTAAAAACCAAATCCTCTATATATATCTGCAGCTAAATACTCTGAACAGGGAAGGGGAAAAAGAAAAAAATTTACTTACGTTCCACATCTTGCAAATAACCCATCCAAAAATCAACACTTTCAACTTTATTTACTTCTGATGAAGAATGGATTGTAAAGAGATCACAGAGAGTTTCTGCTGAAAGTCTTTCAGGTTTGTGGCACAATATACTAGAGAATGCATCCGGATGCATTTGCATTTTCTCTAGCACACCAAGAGTTTTCAAACCTTGCCTAAAACTAAGAGGGGAGAAAACAAAGAGAGCAAGCATGCATCAGAAAGCCAGTAGGTAACTAATTAAACTCTGCATAAGGCTGTACGACTGGACATAATAAAGTTTCCCCATCTGCAGTCTCCAAGTCTTATCAATAAGGTGTACATAGTAGTCCCATTTTATTTTAAGTCTTGGAAAAATGTGTTTACTTCTCATTTTAACAATCTAAGTGTTTCTGTGGAACTTTTTAGGCAGATGAAAGAAATACTAGTGATATGTAGAAATTAACTTTTATTTCCTGGTACTGCATACTTGACTGTATGTGCTTAGTTGACCTTTAACTTTTATGTAAGAACATAAGGAATTTCTTTCTTACAAATTTCCCTTTAGAAAACACACTTAAAATTCCTTTTCCCTAGGCAAAATGAGGTGTCTTGAAAGATAGCCTTTACTTAGCTTCTGCTGTCTGCATGTGTTTACATGCCATTATTTCTCCCTGTGGCAAATGCAGATAACAGCATCCTGGGCTGCATTCAGGAATCATGGTGCCAGCAGATCAAAGGAGCCACGCTTGCAGAGTGCTGTGTCCAGTTCTGGGCTCTCAAGTATGAGAGAGATACGGACATACTGGAGAGAGCCCAGCAGAGGGCCACTATGATGGTTAAGGAACTGGAGCATAACCCTATGAGGGACGGCTGAGAGAGCTGGGAATGTTCAGCCTGGGGAAGAGAAGGCTCAGGTAGAAACTCAATGTGTAGAAGTTATCTGAAGGGAGTGTGCAAAGAAGTCAGAGCCAGGCTCTTTTCAGCAGTGTCCAGTGACAGGACCAGAGGCATTGGACACAAACTGAAGCATAGGAGGTTGTGTCTGAACATTAGGAAACTTTTTTACTGTGAGGGTGACCAAGCACTGGTAGAGGTTGCCCAGAGAGGTTATGGTATCCCTCCTTGGAGATATTCAAAAGCTGCCCGGACACGGTCCTGGGCAGCTGGTTTAGGTGGCCTGGCTTGAGCAGGGGGTGGTGGACAAGATGACTTCCAGAAGTCCCTTCCAACCTACACACCCATCTGATTCTGTGATTAACTAAAAAAAAAATTAGTTAAGAAAACTAAACCAAACCAAACCAGCTCTACAGGTTGAAAAAATTTCATTAGTTACTGTGTACTGGATAACAACATTTCAATCAACTGGCTTTACAAATTTAACTACCATGTTAAATCAGAATTAAAATTTTACTTTTTTTAATCATCTTCTCTTAGGTAGATAGGCTGAATGAGTAAAACCCAGAATAAACATGTTGAAAGTGTAGACAACGGCGTGTAACATTAACAGCTAAAGTGACTAACTCTTAACTTACTCTGTCCTTGATACTGACAAGCAAATTCTTGCTCTACTCACTTTTGCACATTTTAAGCCCATCTCCAAAAACGCACAAAACCACATTTTCCCATAAACAAACAGGCTACTTACTACCTTTCACTTTTTAAATTACTAGTTTTAAAATACGATATGGATTGGTCAAATATGTCACAGAGGGCCTTGACTGAAAGACTAATTACTCTCAACTTTGTTAAAAAAACCCTCACATTCAAAATTAGTTTTGCATAGCTCTTGGAGATTCAGTTGATTCAAGTTTGTCAAAGATAACACCATAAATGTGTTGAGTATAAATCCAACTATACTTGTTAGAAAAATTAGCATCCAATGCCTTTTTACTGAGCAGATGAAGAATGAAAATTGAAGTAAGGTCAGAGACCAATCACAAAAGTCAATGGCTGCAACTTTCCCAGCTATGTGAAGTCGTCGCTACCTCATGGAAACACCAATGCAATGCTTACATTCTAAGTAGGCCAACTTACACTGTGCACATCATCACCCTCCTAATGGCACACACAAACTCCCCAATTAGAACTCTAGAAAACTCATTTAAATTGTAATCACATTTAACACTTCTAAAATGTAAAGAGTCTAAATTCAAGTAATTGTGAATTAAAAATGAACATAAGCTAGAGAAATTTTGTAGTGCAAAGTTCTTTGTCATGCTGTAGTCTACAACTGTGAATCTGCCATCTTCATAGCTTTGAAAAAAGAATGTGACCAAGGAGAAGTGGAATGCAGTGGATACGTAGAGAAATAATTTCAGTCTTTCAGTTTAACTAACTAGTTAACAGTTGCTACTTAATCCAATGAAAATTACAGGACATTTCATTGCTTTAAGTGGAGAATAAGTAACAACATGTGAAAATTAGTTTCAGCAACATATTTAGTATTTCAGTGATAAAAAAATCAAGGAAGTTTGAAAACTCAAACTAAACAAACCTTTCTAAGGGTGAAATAATTCTCTTGATTACATGATGGATCAATATATCATTCACCAGCATATTCTTATCACACAAAGCCGTTATAGGTCTTAAACATCCAGCAGCAGCAAGGAGCTCGTAACAATCGTGTATTGTAGACTGTAGGCTCGACAGATTATTTGCATGTTTTATCTGTATCAGAAGATAAAAGTCAGGTATTACATGGGTGTATGTATATATTTTAAAATAAGTTTTTTAATTTGAACTAAAGTTATATTAAATAAACCCCTCTATCTCCAAATATAATCTTGAACAAGAATTTGCTGATAAGTTTAGTTTTATTTACCATTTTTATTGTTTGTGCTACATCAACATCAGCAACATCTTCCAAAGCTGGCTTCACATTCTCTGGACCATAGACAAGACAATTGAACAGTGTTTTGGAAAAGAAACCAGGAGATGGGCCACCGTGAACTAGAGAAACTGCAATCATTTTACCAGCTTCAAAATAAAGATTCTCTCTTATGGCTGCAAATGAAACAAAATATTTACTATATATACATAAAAAATAATTTGTGATCCTCAATTTCTAATTAAAAAAATCTCATAATGCAATTCCTTCTTACTTTAGGATATACAACAAATGAGATCTGCCATCCCCTGCTGGTTGAAACAGTAAGACCAGTACTTTTTACATAGGAGTACCATATTCTTTTACTCCAGCTCTTCAGCCACTATCAAGGTTTGGAAGGAGATGCTACTTCCTCTTCCACTTTGTACCCAATGCATATTTAATTCTGAAGCTTAAGACCTCAAAGAAGCTAACTTCTGGTCTTCAGGGAACATGCTATCAGAGATAATATTCTAGAAATCTGAGTAAAGGAAAATAAGTAACAGAACAAGTGAGTCAGGAAGAAATAAATTAACTTGTAGAGAACGAATATACTAATTAAAAAGTTCCAAGTCTAATTATATGTTGTATTTTTTTCCTTGGTTGTCATCAACTTTTCCAACTAAACCAATGTGGTTTTTTGTAATTACAAATCCACACCCCACCCCCCTTTAGAATTGGAAAGCAAAAAAAAATTCAAAAAACAATTTCTATCCATCAGGACTATAACTGTGAACTGACAATCATACTGGCTGAAGATTTAAAAACCTTTCAAGTTAAATAGTTCTTAATGTATTTTTGAACAAAGCATTTAATTACCTTGAAAATCAAGGGACAAGTTCTTTGCAGAAGAGCCCTCAAACAATGATGAATTCTGAAGCTGAAGCATTAATAATTGGAAGAAATGGTGTTTTGATGCAGCAGAAGTATCTGTCTTCGATCTATTTTTGCAGTTGGTGAACTTTATTTCAATGGTGTTTGTAGGACTGAAGTGGCGCTGTCTAAATCCTTTTAAAGCACTATTCCAGATATTTTCTGCATTGATGTTAAGCCTTGTACTTTTTGTATTAACTTGTAGCTTTAACTCCTTCAGTATATTAGAAACTTCAATTCTTTGCTTTCTTAAATGCCTACAAGAATATTGCACGTATTTTCAGATGAAATCTATGATTCAGAATTAGCAACAGTTCACAGGAAACATCCCAAAATCTATTAAGAAAAACACCTCTTTAAACACTTTGGTACATTTAGGTATTGCCTAAATTATATCAGTAAAATATTTGGTGTAGATGCTTCAAATTTTAACTCTGTAGTGGCAAATTTTAAAGTACCTCTAAGAACTAGAAAAAGCAAGTAGAAATAAATACTTTGGCATAAAATGAATAGTTATTTTCCTAATCCAATTACACCAACATAGTGCCAAACAATTCTCACGCCATCATTCTGCATTTGAACAATGTGAAACAAGTGAGAAATTTAAGAGCTTACTGTGTTACAGATGTTTTGCAACCAAAATACACTGTCAACTAATCACTAATATTTAATCTTTGTCACTATAATTAAAAATACATTTGAGCACGAGAAATGTTGCAGTTATTTAAAATAAGACACTAGTCTAAGACCCCTTCTTTGCCTTCTAACTTGCAGCCAAAATTATTTCAAATACTCTACCTACTAGAAGTAATTCCCTCATCAAAATTTTTACCACATATTACAGGTAGAATTCATGAAGTACAACATGACAAAGAATTTTGTATCCTTAAACTGATTAGCCTACATTAAAACATGTTATTTTACCACTGATTTCAGCATAATCATGAGCTATTCTTATGGTGCAAATGCAAAAACATTGAAAATTCAGGACATGTCTAATTTGTAGAAAGTAATTAAGATTCTTATGTCCCCTTTTCTATATAATGGCTAGCCATGCTCTGGTAAGGACAAATAGGTGTTTGAGTTTTGATCCCCATACTATCTAAACTAAAAATTCTCAGCATCATTCTTTCCTCCTCACCCCACTCTAGCATTTAGAAACAGCAGAAGCCTTTATCAAATTATGACTTCAGCTCTTCAGTGTACTTATGCCATTCTTCCAGTGACTATATACACACAGAGAAATATATATAGCCACTATATATATATATATGTCTACATGCACACACCATGTTCTGGAGGAAATACAGCATAAAGCCACATGCCAGATTACTCTTCAACGTCAGAAAAACAGAAGCAAATACTTTCTCCTCAGGGACCAGTTCCTGTTTGACATCAGAGGAGATAAGGGCATTGTCACTCTGTTGGATGCTGGAAGTTCTAGGTGTGAACAGGGTGACAAATTGTTCTGGCACATTATCTTTGGTGATGTATAAGCCGAAACAGTATTTTCAGAGACACAATTGAAGAATGCATAAATACTTCTTATTTGAAAGTAGCAATATCATTTCCCCCAACTTTTAGTACTGAACTTCACTCCAAATTTATTAAGTCTTCAATTTAGTGTAAGAAGTTTCTCAGGCAGGATAAGCCATGAGGAGATTGTTCTCCTCATGTTTAAGTACTATTTTATGTTATAATCAGTTTCTGCCTGAAAACAGAAGATTACGCACTGGAGAAGAAAAGTGCGTGGAGATCCAGGTGACTGCCGAGGGCACTTTGGAGATGGCTCTTCCAGCAAACATGTTGTCCCATCTGCCTTTTCAGAGGTAGCCAAAGAATGCGTCTTCCGTTTCCTGTAGTTCTCTGTATGATTAGATTATATTAATTTAGTGAATTTTCTAGCTGTAAAATACATAGTATTCAATTTTTTTTCATTTTAAGAAGTCACTGTCACATTCATAACTTTACCTGATTTTGCAAAGATACTTCTGCATTCCACGCACTCCCAGTTTTGCTCCCATGATTTCATAGATGAACAGGCCAAATGAGTTCCACGGGAGCCACAACACTGACAACGCTTTATTTCCCATTTACTAAAATAAAAAACTTATGTATTTAGAATTAGACAGAAGAACGAGGCTAGTTAAAACAGAGATTATTCAACAGAAAGTGCAATCCAGACACTAAACTAAGCATAATTTATATCAATGTGGTATGGCTGTATATAATCAAGGGGAATTTTCTTCAGACAAGATGTACTCACAATTCCTGGCTGCGACAAGAAAAAAAGCTACCCATGTTCCAGCACTATGTATTGAATGAAGCTATGAGTTAGTGTGCTCCCCTCCTGTCAGTAGCTTGCAGCCAATATTTTCTCCCCATGTTGCTAGCCAGCAACATCCTCTGTATTTTAGGAGAATCCACCATTCAGCTTTTCCAAATGGTAAATTTTTTTAAGGAGCATATCTGATTATTCTTACACATTCTGAATAAGACTTTTCATTATTGACAGTGTTTAAGTATCTGTTAGGTCTTTGTCTAGATTTCTTCAATTTTGCTTAAACTTACAATGGAACAACATGACTGATATTAGTTCAAAAATTAAGGTACAACTCTTAAAGGCAAAGTAAATCCCGGGGTACACACATACCATGAACCAAGCAATGTTTGGTCAAATCTGTGCAAAGCAAAGTTAATGTCTACAGGGAGTAACCTCAAGGTAGAGCCTCTGACAGCTTTTAGTATATTTACACCAATGGAAGATGTAAGTTTCAGAAGCACACAGACAAAACAAGAAAGAATGCAGAAAATGAACTTGTTAATCAAAAACTAAACAAGTAGTAGAGCAGAATAAAGCATTTTACATGATCACTCAAGCATCTCATTAAGCTATCAGCAATATTCTAGCTGCCATTTGCATGCAGAGGGACAGCTCACAGCTAGACTGATTTTCAGGTAAGTCTAATACTTTAATGAATTTCTTGTAAAGGTATTAAGCATTCTAGCAATCACTCAAAGCTTAATTCAACAATTTAGTAAAAGACACACAACATTAGTTTAGGCACACGCTATTCTACATGTTACGTGGATGTGCAAATTCTACTTCCGCTCTGTATCAAATGAGAACAAGGACAAGGTAACTGATAATTGGTATGGTTTTCTTGGCTTTTATAACCTGATTAAAGTAGAAAAAATTAGTATTGAAATATTTTTGTTATGGGGAGTAAACCAAACATTTTTTTGGGGCATGGTGTCTTGGCTTGACATTAAAACCTGATGCTGAAAAGTATTAACCCATTTTAAAAAAATCCCAAAACCAAAGAACTATTCCATCCTAGGTTATGCTTTCCTGCAAAAGTATCATACCTATCAGGTTCATTATAGTCTCTTCCTTCCTTGCAGAGACATCTTTTAATGTCACAGTGTTGATAACATTGCAATAGGTCTTGATACGCATTCTCTTCAAGTTCCCAGGATGCATCCCTATAAAGAAGGCAGGTAGTCTGTTATTGCAACTCAATTTCTGATTGTTTAAATGGGTTACTTGGTTTTTGGAAAAGATGTATGTCATAACCACATGAAGATATTTCAATTATGTAATGTTCTAGACAACAGCTAGACAATGGAGAGTGGGAAGAAAAAAGTCTAGGAAGAAAAAAAAATATACAGACTTTTTCTTGTGTATAGTTACTTTGATTAAAGCATTTATTCTTCTTTGCATGGCCTCAGTGCATGCTTGCTCTGTTTCATGATTCCACTTTCCCTCTCACAGCAGACATGGATATTTGTTTTGGCAGTCTACTCAAGTTACCACTGAAAATGGTCTCATGATGAGTAAGTCAGAATTCTCCAGGCCAGTACGGCAAAGTTCATCAAGTATTTTGACTCTTCTTCCTCTCCAAAATCTTGAGCTTCTGTCTCTGGAGGAAATTAATGGTAGTCTCTGAAGAGACTAATAGTTACTAAAGAATAATAGTTTTAACAAAGAATCATCATTCTGATCACTTTGTCTTACTTTGAGGCCCATCAAATGGTGGAAACTGATAAAAAACAGCCTGGAATTTTAGAAGCAGCTGTTACACTAAACATATCCTTAGCAATCCCTTGGGAGAAGATGGAAGCTGTATAGCTGAGTATTCAGTCAATTATAATACTGTATGGACAGAAATTCAGATCATTTAAAAACCTGGGCACAGAAAATACACTTCTCAGCAACCTCTACATTAATGCAAAATCATTGTATTTAAGAAGTGTTTTGACAGGTCCTTGGTTGAATCACGGCATTAAAAATTACTTTTCAGAGCTTCCTGTTTTATGTTTGAGATTACTAATTTGGCCTTTGACGATTTTTATGCATAACTAAAAAGAAACAGGCTACTCCTTACCAAACCAAACAATTCTACAACTGAAGGTAGAACTGAGGTTTCACATATTAATATATGTAGTTCTATAGAATAAATAAATAATGGTTTTAACATACTATCAAAGTTTTAACAGAAGCACAATTATTTACAAAATTACTTACTTTTCTGGAATGTGTATGCCCATTCTTAGCATTTCTTTCTGAAAGTTGTCCTTGTTATTACATACTGTGCACCTAAAGAAAAATATCCCAGCACTCAAAGCTTGATACTGTGTCAAGAAAAAAAAAAACAACAAAAAACCAAACTAATTATTGAATCCTTAGAATGCCAATGAATAATGCCTTAATATCTATAACCATTACATTCGTGGATACTGTTCTGACATGGATGTTAAAGCTGATACCAGTCATGATGTCCCTGGACACTGAAGCAAATGGAGAGCATTTTCTCTTCCTTTAAAGGACAAGAGCTGACATACTAGAATCAGGTTCATAAACAAAAACACAGTCCTTTTCAGTCAACCTCTCCAATTCTATAATGAGTTTACAAAAAGAGCCTTATTACTTTTTCCAGCTCTGGACCTAGGCAAAGAGAACTAATGATGGATAGATGACATTCTTAGCATTTAGATTCCACACAAAATGACTTGCAAGATGGCAACTACCTAGGCTGGACTTCAGTTCCTAAAAATAAGTAAAGGCATGAAGTGTATCACACATGCAGAAACATGGCAGGGGTGGGGGGGAGGGGCAGGGAATTAACAGCATAAGAAAAAATTCCTTCATGTAAGACACTAGCCTACAAAACAAAATTTTAGCATTGTCCTTCAAACCTAGTATATTTCCATACCTACTGGCTACATTAACCCTAAGCAATGTTACACAATTTTATGCAATTACCCCATTGTTTTTATACGCAACAGAAACGTGATCTCCATGGACACAAAGAGAAGAACCTGTGTTACCTGCAAGCATTCTCGATGAAACCAAGCGTTTTTACAGCAAGGACTCTTCAATACAGTGTACATTGGAAGCTGTTCAACCAAATCCAGGCATATTGTACACTGTGAAGTTCCTCTAGATTCTTTATCCGGAAACTTTTGGACTGGTTTATGTTCCCAACAGTAAGATCTAAAAGTAATAATTTAAGGTTCCCTTATCAAAACAACATTTTAAGAACCTTCCCTATAAAATTTGAAGATGGCAGTATGAAATCCCTATTATATCTGTTTTTCATGAATAAATGCTGTGCAACAAGCTAAAAAGGCAGACACATACTGGTTTGTGTCTATCTGGCTGGGATAGTTAATTTTCTTCACAGCAACTACTACAGGTCTAAGTTTTTGATTTGTGCTGGAAACAGTGTTGATAACGCAGGGATGTTTCCATTACTGCTGAGCAGTGCTCACACAGAGTCAAGGGCTTTTCTGCCTCTCACCCCACCCCACCAGCGAGGAGCCTGGGCAGGCACAAGAAGCTGGGAGGGGACACAGCTGGGACAGCTGACCCCAACTGACCCAAGGGATATCCCACACCATATGACATTATGCTTAGCATATAGAGTGGGGGAAAGAAGGAGGCAGGGGAGATGTTTGGAGTGATGGTGCTTGTCTTCCCCAGTAACCATCACACCTGATGGAGCCCTGCTTTCCTGGAGATGGCTGAACACCTGCCTGCCCATGGGAAATAGTAAATGAATTCCTTATTTTGCTTTGCTTGTGTGAGCAGCTTTTGCTTTACCTATTAAACTTTATCTCAGGCCACGAGTTTTCTTATTTTTACCCCTCCAGTTCTCTCCCTGTCCCACTGTGAGTAGTGAGCAAGTGGCTGGGGGGTGCTCTGCTGCCTATCAGGGTTAAACCACAACATATGCCAACAAATTATATATCTAACAGAGCAAGTCAATAGGACAACTGTAAGGAAGAAGCATGTTGCCAACCAATGGCCTGTAAATTACAGAGATCATATACCCCCTTCCTCTCAAAACTTCTTTTGGTCCAAATAATGTGTTTCCTGTCTTCAGAACCTCAAGCTCTTCCTGTATTTCAATGTTACCATGATGTTAAAGGAGCAATTTTGAGCTTACATATTGATTCTGTAGAGTCTAGGTAGCATGATGAATTTTATAAGTTAGCACATATTCAAAGAAATACGACAGCCAAGAAATGCAGCTCTAGAGGAAACCTTTCTGAAGAAGCATTATTTTCACACGTGCTTGACTTGATATGAATCATTTATTTAAGAAGTTAAAGTGCCTGCCCTACTTCATTCCATCCACCCTACAAGCTCAGCTTACAGCAGGTAAATAAAGCTGTTATCAAATGCACTCAAAAGTATTTTGACTACAGCCAAGATTCTGGACATAAGATAGTAAAAGAAAAATAAAATGTTTTTTAGAGATTTGATATTAAACCCATTTCTCCTGCAGTCCATGTCTAATAAGCAGATCTACAAGTCTTGTGATTTGAAACAAGACGGAATGGCATACAGTGTGTTTTGACTGCTGAGAGAGATAGGCACAGGAGGCAGACAAACAGAAAACCAACCCAACCATTTTGCAGTTTATTTCAGAGTTTAGGATTTAATGCTCAATTTTGTAAACAATATAACTGCTTGTAGAAGTATTAAATTATATTTTAAAAAGTGCTGAGAATTTATTTCAGAGGTACTAGGTATGCAATGTAACTGCTTGACCTTCACGCTTTCCACAGATCTGGCATTTTTTCTTAGATAACCCAGATATTATTTATGATTAACAGCCCATCCAATGAAAAGCCATGAGAAAACAAATCACCTCCTGGATAATGAATTGAAAAATCAAAAAGCAACAAAACTCTAGAACTTACCTGAAGTCTTCCATGAACTGGAAAATACATTCCTTTTGTATCCCACAAGGAAAATGGTAACTTCGTTTGCATTTGGGAGCTACACATCCAATTGAAGCACCCTTCTTCTTACAGATATTACATTTCTAGGAATTTGTTTTAGAAATAACAGAATATTAACATCTAAAGTCCAAGTAAAATTACAGGAATTAAACCAATAGAAAAATTATAAAGCGTGTAAGAAAGAATATCAGCCAACAGATAGTAACTATGACAAGACTATTGTGTTTTAGCTCTATTTAAGAGAGTAAAAATATATAGTTATTTCACAGATTTTGATTAGGTATTGTTTTATATGCGTGTTGACTTGTGACGCATAAGCCAAAATACAAGTTGTTTTACCAGTACCTATAGTTTAGCTGCATCTATAAAATTATATTATGCTGAGCCTCAAGCTGACTTTATGTCATGAGGTATTATGCACATGTAATTTGCTCTTACTCATTTATCTGCAACATACCCAGAAAATGAAAACCTGCAGAACTTTGCTAATATTTTTTTTGTCCCTTCTGGCTTCCATGAACCAATGGAAGTTACTTGTTACTTCAATGTAAAATTCAGATTCTTGAACAGATTCAGCACACTGCCCGTCCAAGAAAAAAAAAAGATAACAAAACAAACCCCACAGGCGATACTAAGTGCACTTAAAAGTTCAGGGTTTTTTTCATGTAAATACCAGAGACTTCATTCTTACCAGTTTTGCAGCTCTGTTTACTTCTTTTCTAATATCCATGATTAAGAATCCATCTACACCTTCATCTTCTTCCCCCCTCTGCCAAATGCCACTTGACATCAACTATGAAAACACATTAAAACATTTACCAAAAGATTTAAAATTACCTACACTGCGTTTGTCAATTAAGAAAGAAGTTTAGTCTAACAAAGTTTGTGTGCATTTTAATGATTAAAAAGCTGATCCAAAACACCTTATATTTTTGTCTGATATGACACAATAGGAACCAGCAACATGAAAATAAGTATTTCATAACATCGAAGTCTTATGTAATACAGTAGAGCCCAAAATGGTGTATTTTACCTTCCTTTTTGAATTATATGGACCATTCAGATAATTGTTAAGCAATTACTTTCAGCATATAAAGCTTCAGAGGAAGTAAAATTGAATTAGTTTAGTTAATGTGAATGACAATTGTGCTGTGGAGATAATGAAGCACAGTAGGAAGTATTTGTACTGAAGTGCAACCTAAGAGGAAAAGTAATTCACTTTAGAGGAGAATTAAATAAAAACAGAATCAAGTAACCAGGCAAGTCAGAAAAGCCTGATGATAACTTAATGTTCCTTAGTAAGGCATTAACATCACAAACTTCAAATAACTAAATAGTTTCACAACTTGATGTCTCCTATATTCTTTACAATCTCATTTTATAATTTCAACACAGTGCCATTTTCTAACTACAGCTTTATCAATATTTTACTCAAATGTAAAATTTTATACCAAAACCAATTAAGAACATATTTTTTTCCAAATGTGAGACATTTGGCAAAGAAAAATGAAACTGTACCACTAACTAGCCTCTTTCTAGAGGAGCTCTTTTCTGATATAACATTCACTATATTTAAGTAAAATCATGGGGTTTTATTTGTTTGTTTTTAAAAAGAAGCAGGGACCAAAACCTAAAAGATGACTGCAGGAAGCTCACCATTGTAAAATATCTTATACATTACAAGGCTCAGTGTTGCAAGCATGCCCATTCCTAGTTGTTCTGCTCCATCAGAAAAGAACTTTTCCCTACCATTTCATATGGCCTATGTATGAGGCAAAATTTTCACGAACAGACCTAAATTTCCTCACAGATGCTTAAAATTTAGTTAAGAAAAAAAATCTATCTTTATGTAACATCAGAAAACCTCCACTCTGCCTAGTCCTCAAAGGATTCAGTATCCAAACTATTAAGGCACCTGCAATCAACATAATCCCTTAAGAACTGGGTGAGAAAGAAAAAACTGAACAAAACCCCAAAAGTGTTACTAATATTCTTGAGACAATTTTTTTAAACTTGGAAAAAAATTTCAAAACGTATTTAACAAACAAAAAAACCAATTTTTTTTAAAAGTAGCCATTATTTCAAAGACCCACAAAAATGTAGCATTTGAAAGGTAAAGTATACCTTTAAGAACACTAATCTTGGAAAATGTCATGTCAAATTGTAAGCTTTTACTAAATAGTGATAGTGTAGCTGTATATCATCGGTACGGTACATTATTACTAAACAGAAAAAATCCTACTTTTCAGAAGTGTTACAATGTCCTGTGTAATTCCAGAGAATAGCTCACAGCCAAACAAGAAATAGTGAGAAACAAGAGGGGGTAAAGAAAAAAAAAAGACAACTTTTCTCTGCTTTTTCCACAGGGGCAGAAATTTTACATTCCAAATTTTGAAACTACACTTCTCTTATAGAAGCATATATGGAGGTGCAATCAGTTCCCTTTCTCTTAACATATACCTTCACTGCTATGATAGGTTGGGAGAATTAACTAATTCATTTAAACAGATCATGAACAGGACTGAGCTTTGAATAAAAGCTTGCTGGGATTTATTTGTTTCATATGCTGCACCTGACAAGTACAAACCTTCAAGGTGACAAGTTAAAGCTCACAGTTCAAGCTTTACAACAAAACTGCTAAAATAACTGTTTGGACAGGTTATTACTATTTAATACTTGTTGCATTTTTTTTTCTCAGTTGAAACAGACAAGCTCCAAGATCAATACCACATACTTACCAAACAGTAATAATGAACAGTGAGATTGTATTCCACATAAGTCCTTTTTGCTCCATACTTTTCAGGGCAGTCATCTGTCCGTCCACAGAGAACACAGACTAAAATACAGAATCATGTTTATAATCACAGTGAATGTACTGGAATTACTATGGATCAGCTGTAGAGCAGTAACTTCCATCTCTTAACGACATGCATCTTGAAGTAGTTTACTGGATAAAGGACATTAGATAACCCTCTCCTTAATGTTGAATTCCATAGTAAGTACAGAAGGGGGTACTATTTGTTCCTTCTAGTTGCTAAAAAGAAAATACTTCACCAGTTCCACCTGCCTGCTGACTCAGGAGAGGGCTATTACCCAAGCTAAATTCACAGCAGATTGTGGTCCCAATGGAAGTGTTCTTCCCAAAGCACCCAAAGGTAATTATCAAATGACCTACAGTGTCCAGATGCATGTGAAATATGTAATCTAATTGTTTTTAGTATTGTACATAAAAACATCACCATATTAGAATCCATGAAGCCACTTAACTGTTACCACGTCAGTATGCAACGAAACCTTTGTGAAAAGCATGTGACCATATCAAGTCATGTGCTACCAGTGTTTTTAAAACATATGCTAGCCTCAAAACATTCAAGAATTCAAGACATTGGAGTCAACTAAAACCTTGTGGATTTCCCCATTTTTGCAGTTCCTAACCCACTGACATACTTCCACAGACCTTTAATATATTGCCTTCAATTCTCAATAGATACATATTTTCAATATTCTAACATCAAGAATAGTCATAGTAGTGACGAGAATAGAGGTACTACTTCAGCCTAAGAAAGTCTTGAATGATACACCTCAAACACAGCTGTGTGTGATTTGGCAGCTGAATTCCCAAGGTTACTTTCTTAAAACATCTGCAGAAAAGAGTATTTTTAAATATTCCAATTACAGCAAACGAGTCCAAAGAAGTTTATAAGTTATTTCTTTTTCATTCCCTGAGACAAGTGGTTCCAACAAAATTTGACTACTGAAAATCCACCTGTTCTTTGAGCCCAAATAAAGCAAGTTATAATTGGTATTCTATATGCTGATTAAAGATTTCTATAATTATTTAATAAAAACCTTACTTACATGGATTTTGAATGTCAATGTTTTTACTCATCCTGAGTTCTTCTGGCTGGCTGTCATGAAAAAAAAATGAGGTGATAAATACATCTAGTGCATTAACAATGACCATTATATATACCAACCTCAAACTCAGTAAAGTGAAAAAAAAAAAAAGGGTTCAAAACCAAAAGAATATTATAATTCAATTGTTATTGTAAGAGACAGGGGTTTCGAAAGCAGGATGCAAATGTTCAGAAAAAATATTTCCAGACAAATGAAACATGTAGCAACTTTTAACTATTTCCCCAAACTATCAAACAAATATTTTATTTTCAAAAGAGTAAATAAAAAAGTCCAATTCAACATCTAGTTAAATGTAGGCTTAATGGCACAGAAGAGTTTGTAGTTATTTTAAACATCAAAAGTAATGATCCAAAGACAACCAAAGAAGTGGCAGTGACTCCTGCTCAGATAAAGATTGATTTAACACGAGCAAGTTGGAAGAAAAAAATTAACTGGGCAGTATAGTGACAAAGTGACAAAACTATGAAGATAGTGATCCTGGCCTAGTCAAAGAAATACTGATCTAAGGAAAAAAAAATTAGGTGAGGAATCCAGAACAAGGACATGCATACAGGGGAATTTACACCATTTAGAACTATGTATTTTACATTCTCAAGTGGAGAGTAATTTACTTGGAAACACTGACTTAACCTGCATTTCTTTCAAACATAACATTCTTCTAAAAATTAGATGCCCATGGTACATTAACATGGATATACCATGAGCTGGCTTGTACTGCGTGCCAGACCATGCATCTTAGGCCACCTTGGAAAAAAAAAAAAATATGTGTTTCTTCACTGCACCACTACAATGATTATTCTTTCTTTAGTGCAAAGTACAACCCTTTTAGGAACATATCTGTAGATCTTTGATTTTGACTGTATGAGGTTTAACAAGGCCAAGGGCCGGGTCCTGCACTTTGGGTCACAACAACCCCATGCAACTCTACAGGCTTGGGGAGGAGTGGCTGGAGAGCTGCCCAGTGGAGAAGGACCTGGGGGTGCTGGTCAACAGGCAGCTGAACACGATCCAGAGTGTGCCCAGGTGGCCAAGAAGGCCAACAGCATCCTGGCTTGTATCAGGAATGGTGTGGCCAGCAGGAGTAGGGAAGTGATCATGCCCCTGTACTCGGCACTGGTGAGGCCACACCTCGAATACTGTGTTCAGTTTTGGGCACCTCAGTGCAAGAAGGACATTGAGGTGCTGGAGCGTGTCCAGAGAAGGGCAAAGCTGGTGAAGGGTCTGGAGAGCAGGCCGTCTCAGGAGCAGCTGAGGGAGCTGGGGTAGTTTAGCCTGGAGAAGGAGGCTGAGGGGAGACCTCATCGCTCTCTACAACTACCTGAAAGGAGGTTGTAGTGAGATGGGTGTTGGTCTCTTCTCCCAATTAGTGATAGGAGAAGAGGAAATGGCCTCAAGTTGCATCAGGGGAGGTTTAGATTGGATATTAGGAAAAAGTTATTTACTGAAAGAGTGGTCAGGCATTAGAAGAGGCTGCCCAGGGAGGTGGTTGAGTCACTATTCCTGGAGGTATTTAAAACACGTGTAGATGCGGCACTTCAGGGCATGGTTTAGGGGACATGGTGGTGTTGGGTTGACAGTCGGACTTGATGATCCTAGAAGTCTTTTCCAACCTTAATGATTCTATGGTTTTTGACATGCCTTATCTGAGGAAGCTGAAGAAAGCATTACATAAGTTTTGCAAGACAAGAATCACAGCTGATTGCCTGCAGATCCATGCTTGACCTCACACGTAGGTGGACAACTTCCTTCACACATGCCAAGTGAAGAGGGAGGCAGCCAGCAACGGATCCAAGGTCCAAACCAGAAGCCTGACAGACTCCGAGCTATCAGTTTTGGTATTTACAGTTTAGATTACTGCCAGGTACAGGCTTCAGGAACAAACCTCAGGTTAATCCAAACTATTGCAAATAAAGTACTGCAGCGATTTTAGGAAAGGGGTTGTACTTAAAGAAAAAAAAAAAAGGGAGGCAGAAGTCTCAGGCATAAGGCAACTGCTCTACACCGTTGCACTTTGTTAGAGAACTGGAGCAGTTGTACACAAAAGTCCCTTGCCAGAAAACGGTCTAAAAGAAAATCAAACAAACAAAAAAAGCAATGCTGCAAACAAATTAGTTCAAGAGTCTCTTAAGAACACACCGACAGTCAAATAAAATAACTGGTTCCGGTTTTCCGAGAAACACACTTCCCTCTTTCTAAATTACAAAAATTAAATGCACTTAATCAGGAACAGGAGGAGCAAAGGACAAGCACGCAGCTCACATGTATTCCCTTCTCTTCGGGATTTCCAAAGAACGGTCACTACCAGTTTCACAGTCTTGACTAGGTAGTAGTAGGGTAATATAACAAAGAAACAATCGGTATATAACAGCACAGGGCTAGATTTTCACCTCAGTGTGTTGTAAAAATCCCCACCAGGTGGGGAAAGCTTATACGAGGCTAGAAACAAGAAAAAGCACCTTCCTACCTTTCCCTGGCTCCAGCAAAACAGAAAAAAAATCGCAACCCTCCCCCCAGATTCCTCCTACTTTTCTCAAACTCTTTCAGGGAAATGAACCCGGAGTTCAAATTTGCAAGTTAAAAGACATACAAGAACAACCATTGAGGCACCCCGCGTTAAGTCCTGCAGGGCTTTCTGCAGAAACAAAGCAATTCCGTATCAGTCTATTTGCAAGACAGGAACCCACTATCGCCCATTATTTATAAAAACAGAAGTGTAAATAAAATGTATCTACTTTGCCTAAACAGGCTTAAAAAACCCTCAGAGTGAATATTTAGGTTTTGCTAAGTTCTAGAACTCTTCGCTGCTCCACAACTTACGGTTGTTTTAATAGTTTTGTAACTAGAGGATGGAAAAAAAAAAAACCCAAAACCAAAAGACCGCCCCAATAGGCGAGGTTTCAGGTGGACGTTTTCTCTAGCACAGGAACAAAGGAGCCCTCCAGGACCCCTCCGCTCCCGCCGTACGTCCCGAACGCGCGTGTGACACCGTCTCCCGTTCGCCTCCCGGTTTATAACGCAACGCCGCGCCCTGAAACAAACCCGTCCCGCAGCAGCCGCCCCGGGAGCGCCAGGAGAGCTGCCCCGGCGTTCCGCACGAACCCCAGCGGGTCCGGGTCCAGGTGCCCACTTGCTGTCTCGGGTCTCACGCGGGTTCAACCACGGAACCCGGCCGCCGTCCGTGTCAGCAGCACGGCGGCCAGGGCAGCTCCTGCGGGGACACCCGTCCCGTCCCGCCGCTCGCCTCCCGCAAGCGCGACGGGAAGAGCGGGAAGATTTCCTCCCAGGGGCGCCGCCGCCGCCTCCTGCCCCCAGACAAGGAGGCGGTTACGGGTCATTCCCCCGCCCGGCGCCCCCCGCGGGGAGGCAGGAGCTGCTCCGCCACGGCAGCTCGAACGGCCCCTCGGCGGCCCCCGCGCCTCCCCAACCACAGGCGGGCAGTCCCCGAGGCTAGGGGCGGCAGGGCAAGCCCTCGGCCCGCCGCAGGCGGTACTCACCCCGCAGGCTGCCCCGCCGCCGCTCCCCGGCTCCCAGCCTCTCCACCGCCCAGCCGCCCGCGCTAACTGACAGACAATTCAAACCCCAACATCCGCCGCCCTGCCGGAAGCGGGGCGCCAGCACCCCTGCCCCGCCCACCATCCCTCGCATCGGCGCTCGGCTGCGCGGGGCGGGATTTGTCATCCTGGAGATCGGTGCTTGATTGCAGGGGCTGCCGGCGGCGGGACTCGGGGCTGCGGCGGCAGCTCGGCGGGCGGCGCTGCGGCACCGGGGGGCGCCGGGGGCCCGGGGCGGCGCCAGGGCCGGGGCCGGGGCCGGGGCCGGGGCCCGCCGCCTCCCTCCCTCCATCCCTCCCTCCCGCGGACGGGCAGTGCTCCCCGCGCTGGTATCTCACGGGGCCGCCCGGATTCTGGCGGCACCGCGGAGGGGGAAGCCGCCGCCCAGAGGCAAAACCCTACGGACGGCCGCGGCCGGGGCGTAACGTGCCCGTCTGCGTTGGTAACCTGTGTCTTGACAAGGTGCGGGAGCCCCAGACTGTTTACCCTCAGCCCCCCCAAACTCCGTAATACCAGGCAGTCTCTTCCAGAAGGCCCGTTTTGGAGTACTTCCCTAAGGAAACAAGGCGGGCTGCTTCTGAGAAATCCACTTGTTTTAAAATTACTGCTTTCACAGCTTGTTCTCGAGGAGGCAGAACAATCCTGCTGTAAGGCTGCAGTGCTGACCCATTTTTCCTACAGCTGATGGGGGAAACCTGCTTGGACACAGCCATGTTCGCTACAGAAGCATGGAGTTTCTCAACTGAAAGCTATGTATTACATGTTCACGCTGATGTTTTGCCATCTGAATGCGGCTGTAATGGTGGACTGCATCAAAAAGAAGCTCAGTCCAGTGGGCTTTGGGGCGTAGGCGAGCTTTCCGCTGCCCGCTGCTGTGGTCCCGGTGCCCAGCCGGTGGGAATGAACGCTAGGCAGGTGTCACCAGTGCAGCACCCACCAGACTGTGTTGGTAGCAGATCTCCCACCTCACCTTTCCCGACCAAGGCAGGTCTCTCCAACACCTGGTCCAGACCTATATTCCCCCTGGTAACTTGACTGTCAAGCCTGGACACCCAGGCCCAAGCTCTCCAGAGTAGGGCCCAGACCTCTTACCCTGTTTGCCAGCTACCTTGGCTTGAGGTTTGTGAGCAGCACACGCAGACAGAACAGAGAGCTTAGCCAGGAATGTGGTTAGGACTTGGCTAGGTAACTGTTGACCAGCAGCTTGTTTTCACACGACTGTTGGCTCACTCTTTGTTTTCCTGTGCTTGTTCATCCTCAGTGTACCTTTATCCCACCCTTTCCCCATCTTTAGCCTTTCCCCTACAAATCCCATAATGCATTTTGCACAACCATGCAAACAATGTAAAATATCCCATAACAAGTTTGTTCTTTCCTGAGACACTTGTGATAATCTTCCTCCCCCCTTATCAGTTAGAAAGTTCCAGTTGAATCTCCTCAAGACTTTGAGTGGCTCCTTCAATGGCCCATCAGTGGGGTGAGATTTCTGACCTTTGGTATTGTCTCCGTTAGCTCTTGTGTTTGTGTATCTGGGGCTTAATTACTTCTCCTGTCTGTTGTCCAAATCTTTTATGTTAAACAGCTGTTAATCAGATACCCTCAGAAAAAAAATTATTAGTCCACATACCCTTACAGCGTGTGCTCCTGAAAAAGAAGAAGGGTGTCTCTGGATGTGAAACAGAGCAAAAGGTAGAGATAGATAATTATTGGTAATTACTGGTTTGCTTAAAAAAAAAAAGTGATTTTTAACAAACATGTGGATGTCCCATTTAATCTAATAACAAAGCACCTACCTGCTATATGGAAAATCCAGAATAGATTCCATCCTCCTATGTGGATTTGAATCTACAGTTTCAAGAAATGTAGAGTATCATCCTTGTCTGTGCCCTCTCTGGCTTGCTGACTATTCTAATATACAAAACGAAGCGTCACACTGCCGATGGGAACGATGAGCTTTAATGTTGTCTTTTGAGAGTAGGGTTAAACCTTGGTCTGCCACATTCTGGATAAATGTCCGAAGTAATGGTCTACTGAATAAAGAAATAAAGAAATATTATACCACCTCCATATTTTGTAATATACACCATTATTTCCTTTGCTGTGTGCTGATAATTTCCAAACAGAATATTCCATTTTGGATTAGCTGATATGTTCTGTTACGTTTTTCTTAATTATTATTAATCAGTCAGAAAAAGCCTGAACATTTTTGTTTTCTTTCAGTCTTTGTCAGTTCTTCAGGTAGCCCTACCCAGAAAGGAAAAAAAGCTCTAAAGGAAGAATTAACATTTGAATGTATCTGAGTATTCTGCTGGGTTTTATGGAGGTTATTTTGAATGAGACAGCGTCAAATATTTTTCTTTATTTATGTAAAACTCTGACAAGCAATAGCATCCTCCTCTAAACATGTGAAGCGTGGTAGCCTGCCTAGAATGCCAAATCACATATAGAGATGCTTAGTCATGGCATAGCTTGTTATGTTTTTAGGACCTAACCACGATGGCAGCACTTAATACTCGATTTGCATGGTTATATATTAATAAAATTAAAAGAATAACTAAACAAGTCCTTATTCTTTAATTGTTTTAGGAGAAAGGTGGCCAGCTTACTTTTTTTGTTTTCTTTTTTCAGATCATGTGCTGTCTTGGTTCCTTTATTTTCATATAACCCTTTGAGAACTACTAGCTCACTGTTTACGATAAAACACAAGAGTTTTTTTTCCTAGTTCTTCGTAGATCTTTTCTGGTCCTTGTTTGAATGTTTTGATCTGAAACCACTTTTGACTGTTCTCAGTGTCCTTTGAACTCAAACATACCACCTCTTGGCAGCAGGAATTTCCTCACAAAACAGCAATTTCAGGCCTCCTGGTACCAGGTTGCTCAGATAATAAGCAGGTATGTGAGCAGCAATGGTTAGGGTGATATTTCTCCCGCTGTGAGACGGTGTGGCTTCACCCCGCAGAGCTTGTCTGCTGCCTGCATTGCTGTGTTCATTCTGGGTCAGGAGCTTGATGTGCCTATATAAATGCAATACCACTCTGTTCCCCTCCTTGGCTTTTCAGGCAGGACATAAGCTAAATTGCTTAAAATTTTTCCTTCCTGAGCTAAAAGTTTACAAGGTGCTTCTCTTTTGATGTATCTGAACACTGCGATCCATGATCAGCACTCTGCCAAGAGCAAGGCAGTTGCGGTGGGTGGATGAACCGTGGGGGAACAACCGTGATATTGAGGTGAAAGTGATTACACACATTGTATCCGTTACCCTTCCCAAAGTTGAGAAAGCACTTAAAATTACCTTTCTACATATGATGCGCAGTTGTAGTTTATGTATCTATGGTTTTTTACTTGCTTGTTTATTGAGATTTTACGTGACTTTAGAAACTTAGAAAGCTTTTCCTTTTTCATCCTGCAAATAACAGGCAGGAAAACTTCCACTTATCACCCCATGCAAATGACAGACTCAAGCCTGTGGGTGTAAATGTGCTGTTTTGCTTGAATAGTTTATGTTTTGTTTTATGTTTGAAAGTTATATTTAAATGTCAGTTAATACTTGCCTTGCAGAAAGCATTTTGTAGAGTCATTAACTGCAGATTGTGGGTGATGCTGATGATACTTTATGAAGTATTTGATTAAGATGCGAATAACCAGCCACAATATCTTCAAAGGGTGAAATATATCCTGTTTTCAAAAGGACAGGAGAACACTGCCAGGTCTTACATGGCTTCTTCAGCACTCTGAATTCGTTTTTGTAAAGAAAAGTACTTTTGTTTTAGAGACTTCTAAAAATGCCCAGAGAAAATGGTATCATTTTTGTACAATAGGTAGCTTTAAGGACCATGGATAGCTGTGAAAAGGTTTTGGTATTCTACTGCTGATATCTCGCAGAAAATTAATTTTTCCACTAAGAAGTAACAGTGGATGATGTGAGCTTTGCAAAACAGAATCCAGTGGACAGAGCAGGGAACTGAGAGATAAGGAAGCATTGGTTTTACGACTATATCCTTGAAGAAGAACTGAGAGACTGATAAAAGGGAACATCCTGCCTCAGAAGATGCCAAATGCTGGGTGATAAAGTGTTAAGTCAGCCAAAACTGCAATAACTGGGGGAAAGGTAAAGGCAGCAGGGGGAGATCACGACCACCTACTCAGTTCAGGACTGAGAATACCTGCCTCCACTCTGTAAGGATCGTGCATGCTAATTTACATAGCTAGTGAGACTAATTAAAATACAGCTAACCAATAACAGATGAGATTATAATTATTGGCCAGTGAAGATGAATTTATGTGGGTTTTTACTAATCATGTAACAAGATAAATACCTTGTAGTTTCCTTGTGCTGTGTGCTAGCTTTGTGGAGTTACCACCTAGCACCCATCTTTGTACAAATATGAAATTAATAAAATACCTCTGCTCTGTGTGTATGATCCTGCTTTTGGGAAAACACTGCCACTTAGTTCTTTGAAGGTCAAAGCCTTTCTGTATTTCTCATCTCTTTAAAACAGTTTAAGGTTTCTTGAGATGTTCATTTGAGCATAGAAATATTTTACATAATTTGGGAGATAGGTAGCCTTGTTTATGAAATTCCTAACCCACCTCAGGCAAGGATCTTATCTATAAAGGTTAAGCAGAATATGAAATAATTTCTTTGGATATTTAAATAAAATAATTATTTTAAAGGTGGAGAGGGGTCATTCATTTAAGGGATGGTATTTTCTATTTAGTCTACTGTGGAAGTCTTAACGTTTTATAAATAAGTAGAAGTAAGCAAACTTAACTGAAATCTATTGAACCAAAGTACTTCAGTCGATAGACTGCTGTCAGCTTGCTTACTGGGCAATAACTAAACAAGTCCGTGTCAGTGCAGAGTGAAACAGGTTACCAGGATGACTCAGATGAGGGAGCAGTCAGTGGATGCAGGAACAGAAATTTCTCAAGCATCTCAAAATTAACCAAAATTGTACATCAGACAATGGCTTTTTTTATCTGCAGAAGGTTTCTGTCTCTTCCCTCCCTGGCATGTTACTTCTGTTAAAAGCTCATGGAGAACCCTACTGGAGAGGTGATGAGTACTAGTTTTTATTTTTTAATAAAATAAGACTTGTTATTGCTTTGCTGATCTTTAATGAGGATGTCAGAAAGAGCCTTATTTTGGAAACAATGGGAACACACCCCTGAATTGTCATTGAGGGTTGACTGTCATTTAGAGTTGACTTTAAATTCCTTTCACCCAATATCCAGTCAACCATAATTTCTTTTCCTTTGATACTGGTGCTCTGAACATCATTCACGACTAAGATGGATAAGACTCTCATAATGTTTACAGATAACGGGGCAAAGATTCATACACCAAAAAGGCAGTGACAAAAGTAAGGTTTGGGGTTTTTTTTACTACATGTTTTTTAAAGACCTTTGAGTTTAAGTGTGGCAATCAAGATGCTAACTTTGGCTTCTCAGACAATGGTAGATCATCCTTCAGTGCGTGCTGCAAACGCTTTTTTTTCGTCAGACCCAGACAACACAGGAACACCGCTCCACTCCCATGTGAAACTGGTGATGTACCTTGAGGGAGTGCGTAATTGTCCTGCGCTGCACAAATGCCTTTGAATTAGGTATGAATGAAGTTCCCAGCTCCAAGATCGGGAAGATCTGTTGCAATTTTGTTGGTTCATAACACTAAGTCTCTTTTCAAAAGATTCAGACACTAATATAGGAATTTCACTATGAAAGATTAGTTCTGGAGTCTGACAAAAGCAGAAGAAAAATGGTGAAGGCCTTAGTGAACTCTCTGCTGACTGTACTTCACTTAAGTAAAAAGCAGGAAGGTATCAAGGGGTTACAATACCTACATTTTGTTTGCCACAATAAAGAGCCTGGGAGGGAAGGGCTTATGCAGTGCCCTCATGGAGTTTGTGGGTAGGTGTTAGGAAAATGCCAGATGAGCTAACACAAGCCAAGGAAGCATTATTCACTGATGACAAATGAGTCTTGATTTTTGTATTTATTACTGATGATTTCTTTTGTATTTACAGCAAAAGGAAATTTGATCTTAAACCTATTTAGTATTTCTTCTCAAGCACTGAGATGAGGTTAAATTCTTAGCTCTGAAATGGCTAGACAACCTGAAATCTTGATTGTTTTAATGGTTATGATATATTCTGCACCTGAATTCAACTGTGCTACTCTTAGGTAAGCATTCTGTGTTTAATTTACTGTGTCCCTATTCTACCGAGGAAGTCCTTCTTTGGAGAACACAAATCTTGTGTTCTCAAGAACACACAAAAATTTGGTTGAGGCCTTGTCTCCTAATTGTTATCTCATCGCAGAAATTTAGAGCTGAAATGCACTACCACAATCCATGATTATCCAGACTTCTTCTGCAAATTACCCAAGATCTGAAAGTTGGCTAGACAAAAGATTAAAAATAGCAGGAGATTATTTAGTTCCTTGAATACATTCTTTTATTGGATCATTATCAAGGGAGTACAGCATTTATTCTTTTCAAATATGCAAATAGTTACAAATAAAGAATTTTATTATAAAATTGATAGTTTTTAAACTAGAAGCAGGGAAAATTATTCCTATTAAAAAGTCTGTTATTCTGGTTAGGCATTTTTCCTTTCTCCAATGTGTGAGTGTAATAGGAGAAGAAGGTTCTAGTATACAGCTGTAAGACCATGGTATTGGAACTGTGCACTGGGGACCAGTTCTGGGGTATACTTTAAAAGGCAAAGAGAAAAGTACCAGTACCTGACATCAGTCTTTTTAATTCATTAATAAAGCTGTGTTTCTTACAACCCTTTGCTGCATCACTTGCCATGAAAAATATAGTACTGTATTTGTTACAAGTTCTGCATTTATTGTGTTGATCTACATACTACTTATGAACTGTCAGAAGAAAAGTGAATGCTTGCTCATGTCAACTACTCATACCAAATTATTAGTTAGCTTCTGTAGAGGATGTAATATATCTTCAATGACTGATCTCTTGCTAGGCTCCAGTTGGCTCATATATGAACACCTGAAGTCGTCCTGCATCTCCATCACTTGAAAATTGGAAAAGAACTTTTCCTCTATTTTTTATTTTGGTAATCATGTCTGAGAGATAAGCATCCTATGAAATTCCAGCATCTTTAAACTGTTTAGCTACTGAGTAACTCTCAGTTGTCCAGAGAATTATTTAAAGATTCTCTGTTCATCCACAGGTGTTGACAAGGACAACATGTAGAATGCGACTTTCTCCTTGAAGCAGTATACTGAACACTTGTAGCATTTTGGGAGCATGTGTACTAGTAGTCCAGAATTCCTTCAATCCAGTGAATTTTCATTAGTACTCTTGTCAAAGGAAGATAGGTTTGAGTGGGATAGGGCTTGGCTGTACAAATTCTGTGAATCAACTGTGGTTGATTAAAACCAGCAGAGGTTAAGTGAGCTTCTTTATTGACATGTACTATTTATACCGCTTTTGGAAAAGAACTCTGGTTGCTGAGTTTACTCACTCAAAATAACCTTTGGATAATTTCACCAATGAATGCTTTCAACAATCAAATTTTAGCTCTGAAAGCACAGTTCACTGTAGTGCTAATCCTTTGCTCAATGTCCTAGGTGTTATGGCAGGCTATGACTGACAGGGTAGTGATAGTCAGATCAAGCTAGAGTTGAACCCCAATCATCCTGCTTGTGGAATGGTGTTTATTTACATCAGTAATTGATATTTTTCTCATAGCTGTGGACCAGTTCACAATTTCTTGATAGCTTTCCAAATTATTAATTGGGAAGTGTTATGTATTTGACTTTACATAGAACAGAACAGTATTTGGGATATTTGTGTTGCCCTGTCATGGAAACTCTGGAGATGAATATTGGGCCTCCTTCCTGAGGTCCGCCATATTGCTTGAACAGTATTGAACAGTAAAAATAGAAACAAAAATTAACCTTGTTTGATGTTCACATTCCCCCAAAGCTCCAAACCTTCACAATGTTAAAATAACTTCTGACTCTAGTTCCTTTGATTGTGATTGCTGTGGACTTAATTTTCCTTTCACTGACCCTGACTAAACATGCGGCAGCCTGGTGCATACTGCTTTCCAAGCCTCTCAAAGTTCACAAGCAGACTTATATTTTAGTTATTATATAAACAAGAATATCCAGAATTACTTCATCTGGATTAAATGCTTTTGAAGAATGACAGTTATTGCCCTGGGCACTTGAAATTCCTTTTCTTCTACAGAATAAGGTAGATCATTGTGGATTAGCAGTGTAAATTTCGTCATGCCATTCTGCCACCTTGGTTCAGTTGTACAGTAGTGGGGATTGTGTAAACAGGTCAGGTTCTGAAGTCTAACAAGTTTTATATCATCTCAGCAAGCGGCAAACGTGCTTACTTGTAATGGCTAAGCTGCTGGCTGCAGTGATACGGCTCCCTCCTCTAAGTTATAAAATGAAAAAATACCATTTCATTTCATATGTCATCACAGAGTGCCAGTCGCCACCAGTTTGTCATTGATCTAAGCCAAAAACGTCCAAGGAGAAAGACACTGCCTCCCTCGCCCTGGTTCTCTGTGGGGGAACCCTGAGCTGAGTGGGGTGGCTTGGGTTCTTTTCCACATTCTGGCCATAATTGTCTCATTTCCCCCTGTCTCAGCTTCCCAAGCTGAGATACATGCACTTTCCCCAGTATGAAAAATGGCGTTGACTTCATTTCTGAGCACCATTCTTGGAAAAGATACAGGCATTACTACCAATTGCTTTTTCTAAGATTAAAATTTAAACGCTTAAGCATAGGTTTTGAAATGGATTTATTTCAATACTATAAAAAGTCTAAAGGCGTTTCATATATGAAAGTGCATTGCTGTTGTTATCTGTTGTTGTTTCTTAAAGGGTAACCAGTTAGAACAGAAGCTTGGAATAGAGATCCCTACTGAAGCAGAGTTGCAAGTGAAAATTACAGAAAATCACCAGTAGATGGAGTCAATGATTTGCTAAATTATTCTTCACCTTTTTTGATATAATAGAGTTGCAAAATTATTATGATCACTGAGTTGTTAAGTGGAATATGATAATTTAAGTAGCTCACCTGTATCTTGTTATAATTACATTATCTGTTCTTTAAGCTTTACAATTCTATGATTTTTCAACTCATCTAAAAATATTTTTTACAATTTCATGCTGAATAACAATATTTTAATCGAATTCTTTATCAGATTTACAACATCCTGTAGCAATGATCACATTCCCTATTCAGGTCTCTAAGTTGTTCTTATGATTCTCTTCAATCCTGTCATTTCAAAGGGTAAGTTCAATTCTAGTGGTTTCATCCTTTTTATCAATTATAAATTGATAAATAGGGTGAATTGCCAGGCTAATAATTTTTAGTTGCTGAAAGCAACTTGGAAATCATCAACGATCATGAAATGCCAGTTGTTAGAGGTAAACTGTGCTAAATTTACCAGCACAAAGATTCTTCTGTCAGCATCTGCAAACTTCACCTTAGACCAGGATTATTTTCCTTTCAAATGTAATCCAAGTGAAACTGTAATATATTTTTCATGATGCATTGCTTAGAATAGTCTAGCTTCCTTATCTGAAGATAGCTGGCCAGCTAAAAATTTCCTTCATTTTTATTCCATAAAATATAACTTGTCTTCACCAAAGAGCTGTCCAGATGTGCCATGGGCCATTACTAACGTGTCACTTTTGAAGTTGTGCAGAATATACAGCCATTCTCAACTTCTTCATTTTCTGAAATTTTTGCCCTGCAGGCAGACCCATTTTGTTTGTCTTTTGTACAAGATAAAAAAGGGAGAAAATAATTCCTTTCAACAATGTTGCTCTTCTTGGACTACAAGTACCAGCAGATTTTTAGTAATTTGTTGAAGAAAACCACTTAATTTCTGGCAAAACAAGCACGTGGCAGTACTTAAAAGGAACTCTTTCACTATTTAGTGAATATAATCACTAGTTCAGAACTCTTCTACCAGTGCTGGATCTCTTCTAACACAGCTCTTACCTTACTTTGTTTCTTCTGTTAATAACAAGAAAAAAAGTAATAAAAAGAAAAATCTCATCTTATACGTAATGTTTGTAGGCAAACTGGTTGCCAGTAATTAATGTTACTAGGCAAATGAGTTAATGGTTTCAGAGTATTACTTTTACCCAGCTTCTTAGAGTATTCATTTATACTAATAAAGGAATTATTAATGATGCTGAAAATAGAAGATAACAACTTTTGATATGTGTATTAGTGAAAAAAGCACACAAACAGGAAAATATACATTATTTAAATACTAGAGGTAAAACAATGAGAATATTGTAACTTTAAAATCTGTTGTTGGTTCTAACTATACAAAATTATAACCATTTAAAGAAAGCGGATGACTTGCATCTTATTTTTAATTATCCTCATCAAAAGGTGGTTCTGAAAAAAAGTTAAGAGGTTTATGTGAATCCCTTACTCACTTGCTTTTCATCGTCTTGTGTTTAGTGAAAAACATAAAACTGATGAGGAAGAAAAGAAAAACAGACTTTTTTTCAGCCAAAAGCCTGTGCTTTGTTGTATATCTAAAATCTGAGCCCTATTATTCCTGTATAATATTACTGTAGAACTCAAATAGTCGTATTCAACCCTATCTATAGGTGGCTTTTTCTATTCAGGTTGCTGAAAGCCAGACTGAGAATTTATCTAAATTCTGCTAATTATTTTTGGTCAAGTATTGTCCAAAGCACAATTATTTTGCAGAATAAATTCATGTTCTTTTAATCAACTACTGCTGTAGGGCCATAGGTTTAAAAATATACCATACAATTACTTTCATACATAATGATGTAGCTAAGATTTTAATAGTTTGTGGTGTCTTTTCACATCTAAACAAGTAAATGGGTTTATGCAACAATTGTGTTGAAAAAAGGTCACACACTAACAAATGAAATGGAACACATTAGAATAAGCAATTTATATATAAGCTTAATTTTGTAAAGTTTACAGAGATTATTTTTAAATCATACGTAGGCTCAGAGTCAGCTATATTGTGTACCTGAAGTTACAGTCAGCTCTTGAAATAGTTTGTTTCACTATCCAATTAATTTCAGAACTATACCATATGGATTTGACGTGCTTGCTTTATGCATTCATAGCTGTTATCAAGAACTTTAATGGCTTACCAACCCCCACCTATGAATAAAGCTTTTTCCTTTGTAAAACTGAAAGGATGTGGCAGAATAGAAGCAAGAAGAGTTTTTACACCTCCTCTTGTCAGTCTGAATGATTCACTAGTCATGGTAGGCTGTATGCTCTATATCAATACAATTAAATAATCAGTACCTGTAAGTTAAATCACTTCTCACACCCACTAGTAAAAATATGACAATAAAGCTATTTCCATTATGGTTTTCTTTTTTCATTGAAAGTAATTACATATAGTTTAGAGACTACAGCTACAAGGCATAAAAAGATACCTAAAACTTTTTCTCTCAAGGTAATAAACTAAACAGAAGAAAAGATACATTTCTGTAGATGTACAGTATGTAATTTTTACAGGGATAAGACACTGAGAGATGGTAAAGTATCTTGTTTATTTAGTTGTAGGCCCTGTAAATGTCATTAGGATCCTAGACAAACAGTATTTTTGACTTGAGAATTAACTGCATAATGCAGTAGTTATAAAATGAACATATAAAACTTTTTTTTTTTAAAGTGAAGCATTGATTTAACACTTAAACTCATTCAGTAGGAAGTAGGTTCTTATTCTTACTATGAGTTGCGTAGCTAGATCTTCTAATAACATTCACTGGGTCTTGACAGCTGAAAAGCTCTGCTAATTCCATGTAAAATCTGTGGTCCCTATATTAGATTTCAGTTAGAAATCTAGGTGGCAAAATGAAAGGTTTTTGCTATCTGTTCCCAGGGTTCTTTATCTAAAATGAAGTTATTACCAATGTGGTAGCTATAGTGTAAGAATATTATTATGATTAATAAAAATTAGTATCTCTGAACTTGTGACTGTCTTAATCTACTCTGAACTATATCCAGGCACTATGAAAAGTCCAACTCACTGTCTTTTTAATTTGATTTTAACAGTGCCTTAAAGAAATAGTGAGAAAAAAATAAAGTTGATCTCTACAGGTTTATGTTCTACAATGATTTGTGCTCTAGAGGTGGACAGGCCAACCTTGGGCTCTCTGCGTCTTAGAAATGCAGATAAAAGGTAACTCCTACCTTTTGTTGTATTTGAGTAATGAGTACCTAAATACTGTAGAGCTGAGCTCTTTTTGGCACTGTCAACACCAGCTTACAAAACAAAGCATTTCAGGGGAGCTCTAGGTATGAAATTTTGATGTTCAGCCTAAACAGACAGAACAGATCTAGCATTAGTATTTTGAGGCTGCATGTAGCATTCAACATACATGAAAGGAGATTATCTATATTATACCTTGTCTTTTGGTAATTTAGGTGGTCATTTTAATGGAGGGAGGATAATGAACACTTAGAAGTGATGCAACTGGCCATCAGTGAAGTAAGGCTAGAAGAGGAAGCATCTCAATGTGTTTTTGTTTTTTTTTTTTAGGAAGGTTTCATTTTGCCTTGTAAAGTCTTATATATGCCTCTGTCACCCTGGAACTCTACCTTTTTACTATGAGAAAAGATTTGAAGTCTTCTTTGGGGAAAAAATTCAATTTTGGCCTTTTAGACTTTCCGTCGTTTTGCCAGATTTAGGAGGAGCATAAATGCCTAATTAAAAGGCAGATGAGTTTCTGTCTCAATAAGAATTCACATTGAAGTTTCTCAAGCAGGGGAAGTGTTATATGAAAAGTTACAGAGCAGAGCAAGCGATTTTGAGGAATGCATCTCGATAGACTCATTTTGTTGGCTTGCAGTGAAATGGACTGCAGAATTTATGTACTGGTTTTGGAAATAAACTTAATTTGGTATTTACCCACAAAACTTGAGCAAAGTACCTTTATTTTATAGTATAATGCAATGCCATTTTAGAATGTACAGTATGTCTTCACTATTGATGGAGGCATAGGAAGTGGGGTGGCCACACTGGAAGCTTTTGGGAGAAACAGCGTTATTAGTATTGATATATTATGGAAGATGTACTTGGACTGCAAGAAGCTTTTTTTTTTGGTTGGACACCTAAGGCAACAGCAAAAGTTAGTGCTGATATTAAAACTGGCATTTTTATTACAGAGTTCACAGATAATCTTAAATGAATAGGCAGAGTTAACCTATCTGAGAGATAACTGCTCGAGGATGCCTTCAGACTAGCCAGATAGTGCAGCACTGGTTACTCCAAGACTGAAAAAATGCTGTCCCCCTGCCCTGCCCCCTCACATTTACTGAAGCACTCTCCTGTTACCTGTCTTTTAGAGAAGTCTAGGTGCCAACTGGCTTGCATCCATAATGCCTTCTGTGACTTAAGGGCCAACCATTCATGTACACTGAAGGCCTTCAGCATGCCCTCGAGCCCTTCCTGAGCCCTTAAGGTCCTGTGACATACCATGCAAATAGAGGTATGCTGAAGCGGCCTGTGTTCCTCTATAAACACATGTATAGTGGTAGAAAGAAACAGGAAGGTAGTGAGAAGGAGAATGCTGAGAATTTCTGTTAATGTCTACCACAAAAGACACCTGGTGGTATTTCAGAGTTCTCTCTGCTGAGTTTCTTACCTGTGCTTCCAGGCTGGCCGTGAGATTCACAGGAGTTTTGTCATCTGCTGTGCACTGACCATACCAACTGGGACAAAAGGTCTTGCGACGAGCAGACTCATGAGAATGTGGGGGATGGCCTGGGATGCCACAGAGAAGGCTATTCCCACGGCTGAACGCTGCTTCTGACTTTTTCTTCTCTTTTTTTGTGTGTGTGTGTGTGTAAAAGTGGTTTTCCCAAGATGGACACTGATGGCTAGGCTACCCTTTGATACACCCTGAGAGAAGGCAGGAAAAAGAGATCTGCTCAGTTCATCAGCTACTACCTTGCAGAGTAGATTAACAGGTACGAATCGTACTTAAGACGTGCAATTAACCCTAATAACGTCTATTGTGATTGGGTAGGGGCATTCGATATGAGAGATTGCTAAAACAGGTTATTTAGAAATGCTGGCAAGATTTGCTGGAGCGGAGGCTGCAGGGGGTTGGGGGCAGGGGGCATGCTGCCTTTCAAAGCCACATGCTGGAGGGGGATGTGAGCTGCAGCTACGATGATCGGTTCAGGTCATGCACGTGAAAGTTTGGCAGGCCCACTTCCAGGCCTGAGCATACGTTTTCCTTCATTTGTGACCATACTGCATTCTGCACTGACGTGGTGCATCCCCCCAGCAGGTCCGTTACACCTGTGGCAGCACGGGTAGTCCAGGAACCAGTCCTAAAAACACAAAACAGGCAAGGTAACAGACTGTAATTAGTGGATGTTGTGAATGCAGTATTACAAGCTGGGCAAATGGCAGCAGGTATCTGTTTCTTTTATGAGGGCAGATCTCTGTAATGTCCTGTTTCCCAGAGTAGCTGAAATTGAACTTTGGTCTTGGGACAGTTATTTAAACACTTGTCATGATTTTTCCAGTATTAGCTGTAAGCCACGTTTACATCAGTATGTGACTCATAACAATTATTAGATCCTTACTCACACAGCTTAGTGAGTGCTTTGCTTATAATATTTAAGTCAACTGTTTCCTTTCTAAGACAGAAAAAGTACTGTGAAAAATTCTGCTATGCAATTTGTGATTCTGTTGTTAGGTCTTTGAAGTAATTCTCCTAATTTATTTATATATCAGGTATTTCTCCTGATGCTTGCCAAAACTCCAGGTACGTCCTTATATGTTTGAGCCACAGTTTGTATATATCTCTTTGCCTTTTGTTTATTCAACAGTTAATATAAGCAGAAGGATACAAATTAAGTTTTTAGCAGGAGTGGTGACTGATTAGTTTTCCAAGAGAAAGACATCAATGGTATTATATATGGTTTTAAGATGCACAGCACTGGTGATATTTATGAACACATGATAGGTGTGCATAAATGAGTATGTTTGTGTGCATGTAAAGTGGCATTTTATTGAAGAATCTGAGGTGGGTTGTCATGGAGATTAAAAGCTTTGAAATTCTATTCATTGGTATTAGTTGTGTTTGCTTGGTGTAAGGATACTCATCTTGCTGCTTTAAAATTTTTGTTGTAAAAACTGCTACGCTTTTACCTGTATTGCAAAGGCTATTCTAGCAGGCTAAGTAAATAAAGACCTGATGAGCACATTCAACTTAAGGAAAATAAACCATGATCTATTTTTGATCAACATTACAGTTTCCATTTCTCTGCCATTAAGATGCATGTCTTTTAACTGTGTAGTGTTTTGGGATATTTAGAAGGTGTCAGAAAATTGTCAACTCCCCCAAAACTTCCTACCCCCACCAAGAAAAAAATTAAAATTCTGGTCACTGGTAAATGAAAATACTTTCTTTAGATGGAAAAGATATTTTAAGTGAACAGAATCAAACATGTCTTGCTAGCATTTGCTTTTACAGTATTATATATATTTTCATGGTTTTTTCTGTATAAAAAGCTAGGAAATTATAGTGCTTTTTCCTTAAATAAATAGAATAAAAACTTATAGACAAGTTTACCTTTGAAGAGCATTGTTTTCTGCATATCATCATTGATGTGTTGCAGTTAGTACGGTTGGTTTTTTAACCAATAAATCAATGAAAACACTGCAACAAATGCTGCATACGTACACAACATCACACACACTCTGAATGAGTAATACAGTTTTCATAACAGACTTGAAGTGATGATTATTAACTAGAATTATATATATTTATATTTAAACTGACACTACAGAATTCTTTTGAGTCTTGACAGATATGTGGAATATTTAAATGGAGTAATTATAGTTACCAGACCTCCTGGGATTAACCTGCTGGAAAGAAAGTGACATTTTGCAAAGAGAAAAATGAATTTATAATGTGGAAAAAAAGCTAAAAATGAGGTTATGGTGTGCCTGTTTATAACCATTCAGGAGGAAAATATGTTTACATGGAGTCACTAATATGCTGTAGCGATATACTTCACTTACACTCAATTATAGAGGGGCTTTGAGTATAACTTATTGGGTTCTATGTTACCTGAAATAGAATAAGCCATACTGAAGGAAAACTTATAAATTATTTTATTTTTGGTTCATTTGTGTTTAGGAGTTGATTCTGTACTATTTTTATTTTCATCAGGAATAACTACTAAATTCAACATGCTCTACGATAATATAGAAAAAATATATCCAAAAGAGAACAATACTAACCTCTCCCTCTCTGGCGCAAACTACTTTTGCATAAATCACACCGTTTTGCTTATAAGAGGGACCTATTGACTCGGGCACACTCAAATTTTCAATCAGAGTAGTTTCTTTAGTGGTAAACACTGCCTGTTGAGCTCTCCTGTACTGGAATTGAATGGAAACACAGAATCACCACATAATTTATGTTGGAAGAGACATTTTGAGGTCATCTGGCCCCACTCAAAGCAAGACCAACTTAAATAAGGTTACTCAGTACCTTGCCTGATTGACTTTTGAGTGGTGGTGATGCCACAACTTCTCTGTGAAACCTGTTCTGCTGTTTGTCTATGGTGAAAATATTTTTCCTAACATCTAATTGGAATTTCCCATGTTGCAGTTTGTGTCCATCACCTCTCATTCTATCATTATGCACCCTAGAAGGAGTTTGGCTCTGTTCTTCCATACCCTCCTAGTAGGTAGTTGAAGACAGCAAAAAGATCAATAATACCTCACGTTTTCTTGTTCTTCATAAGGCTGAACGAACTCACTTCTTTCAGCCCCTTTTGTGGCCTGGTGGCTGGCTGGTACAGACAGCCGGTGTCCATGGAGTTTCTGGTTGATTGCTGAAAGCAGAACTAGAAGAATTAAGGATTAAGTGGGAGGAGGTTTTTTCAGAAGAAGGAAGTGACTGAGTACGAGAGAGATCAACTGTTCCTTTAGGGACTTGTGAAGACCCAATGTCAAGAGTATGTCTAATGCAACAGATAATGAGCTGGCGAGGAAAACTAAGCCACAAGAACCTATGAAATCACTATTTAAGAGACACATTACATTCATGGGTATTGAAGTGACCTTAACTTATGATCTGCCTAGGTACTATGATATATCTACAGCATAAACAAAAGTGAGGCATAGTGTATGACAGCTGTATCTTCCTACATTATAGAATTTTCATTTCATCACAACTTTTACATTATATACAATAAATACAATTTAACATATTTATCATGTTTTCTCACCATCCTTCAATTGGTCAGGACACCATAAACAAATTTCTTCTCCAAAATGCTCCAGGCTAATAAATTGATAATGCATGACTAAGATGAGGTGAAACTCACACGACTGTCCTTCTCTTTCTGTTATGTGCCATTTAGTAGCTAAAACCTGAAGTTACTACCATGGCTTTTCCTGAAATGACAGTTATTAGCTAACTTCAACTTCTATTACTAGAAAAAAAATATGCTAGTCACTAATATCTTTTTAGCAGCAAAATTTTATCCTCTTTTTTCCCACAGCATGGTCATTCAGCCTTTGCTGAAAGCTACACTTGCCCAGAAATAGTTACTGCTCCTATGCTCTTTGGCCTCTTTCTCCCCTTGCCCAGGCAGCAAAAGAGGTTTTAAAAAATATCTCTACACTGTAAATTGCTGCAATGAACCACACAACTTGTTAATTAAATATAAGCATTTCTTTGCAAAACATTTGTCCAAGTATTTTTTGAAGGTAGTCACATGCAATTCCAATTATAGAATGATTACCCCTTCCCTGAGGAGTAACCATGGTAAATGAAGAGTAAATAAAGGAAAAAAAAAAACCCAAACATGCAAAGTCCCCTTTAAAATATTTTATTCTGTTCTTAGACTATCTTCTGTCTTCATCAGGGTAGTGTCAGCACCTTGCAGTTGTGCATTAAGCTAAGTGTATAATGAGCGCTTCATTCTCTTTCTTAGCTTCTCCTCAAGGGGGAGAATTAAATGTGGTGGAGTTTTATTTTTTAATTTTTTTAGAAGATTGGTGCAGAAGGTGCCTTAACTACAGAAAGTTGTCAGAATGAAGGACTCAGGGGACAGAGAATTACAGAGCAGAACATTATTATGTATCCTAGTAACTATTCTTTTAATCCTCTCTCAGCCTATACAAACACAAAGGGGCAGAAGGAGAAATAAAGGCCTATCTCCGTTATTTCCCGAACCTGTATGTGATTCTACAAAGCAAAGCAAGCATTGAAATGCTTAACTGCTGGGAGCTCTGCTGGACAGGGGTATCTTCTTGGGTGTGTGGAGGAAGGCAGGTAGGTAGTGTCATCCCACTTGCAAGCTGTCCTAGGGGATTTCTTTTCAGGAGCTACACACAGTAGAGCCAAGCCATTTTGGAAGCAGGTCTGCGACATAGGTCTTTGCTATTCAAGGAGAATGTACTACCTACGAAACAAGGGGTGACAGGTGTGTTTCTGAGATCCTTGTGTTTGAGGCCACTTTAGTTCATCATTGGAGATGAGAAGCAGTCCAAGTATGGGAGTTAAAGTGTTGAAGGCTGCATATAGTTCTGCAAAATGTCTGACTGCCCAGCACCTATATATTAAAGAAGAAGCTTTAATAAGATTTCTGTCTTTTCCTGTATTGCGTCTTTTTCTGTATTTTTGCCTTTTGGATTGTCATTGTGAAGGAAAAGTAGCATTGTAGCAAAACTAAGTAAAATCTTTAGATAAAACTTAATAGATGTCTCCTTTTCCCCACTTTATTCTTTCATGTTTTGCTGAATATCGGGAGAATAAAAAGACAAGGAAGAGAGGGAAATATTTGCCTAATATGAAAGAGGGAGTTACAAAATGAGCATTCAACTTGAAGAGAATGTCAGGGAACAACAGTACCTTATACTGCACTCTGAAAAATTGTAAAAGTACAAAGGTTCATAACATATTGTAAAGAAAATTCTTTAGAAATTGCTCTGTTATCTTGGAGGTAACAGACACACCATATGCTGTGTCTGGCAGTTGCTATGGCAACTACTTTTAAAATTTAAGCTTGGGGAAACTATTGCCTAAAATCTCCATGACTTGGGGCCAAATCTTGCATGATGCTGAGCACCAAGGGAGAGTAAAAAAAGACATAAAGGAAATCTTAAAATATCTTTCTCACTAGCTTTTGAAATTTTATCTTGAAATACTTGTTTCAGGAGATTGCAAGCCCTGGACTGATGAGAACATTGAAAAAGGATGAATGGGGTGATCACAATATCTTAAATTTAATACTGTGCAAACTATTTGCAGTGAAAAATAAGAAAAACCTATTTGTTCATAGTGGCGTTTTACATAAAAATTGTGAAATTTGTCTGAATGTAATCTTTTTGTCACTGTTTTATGTGCTTGGGAGTTCTTGCCTAGAAGTCAAAGAATAGTAAAATTCTTGAAGGAAGTAGATGGGAAGGTAATACATCTTAATAATCTGCCAGTACTTGTTAAAAATGAACATATGCAGATTTGTTTCTGTGGAAAAGTAATTTCAAGCTTTGAATAATGTTTGCACTATCCCACCAGCAGCATGCATAATGCACTTCTGAGGCAAAAGAGGCTTAAAATATCGAATGAGAATGCTTCTAAGGAAAAATCAGTGCAAATAAAATTAAGAAGATTTTATTCATCTTAATATAAAAAGGTTTATTAGGCCATGGTGCAATGAATGCTATTATGAACAAGTTCAGCACCTTGGTAACTAGATTTCTGTGATCAAGCTGCATCATAAATTCTCTCTTGCCCACATGCCTTCTACAGTGCCTCCTAGAGGAGACTGCAAAGGTGGACATAATTTAGCCAGAATACAGTAGTGGTGTTCTGTAGCTCTTAACAAAACTACCCATACAAATTGCACAATATGGCCTGGAGTCATTCAGTAATGGTCTGATCCAAAACCACTGAAATTGGAGGGATTCTCTGTGTGGATGTCCCCAGGCTTTGTTTCAAGCACTGCCTATGCTGCTAAACTTATATTGAAATAGATCAGATTAATCATTACCAAAAATGTCTTATGTTTTGAGCACACATCATGTAATGCTGGTTTTTAAAAGTAAATTATTATTTTTTAAAAATCGTATTAAAAAATCTTAAATTATATGAGATCCTTGAAGGATAGTTTAATTGGTCTCAAGGGTATTTATGTTGTTCAGTTAGGTCACACTGGGGTAAGAACTTTCTCTCAGTTCCCCCTCCAAACTAACATACCCTGAGAGCTATTATCATGTGAGTCTGGCTCTCATAAGCTGCCACAAAATTGCCGGTGCTATTATTCACCAAGGAAAGAGTTTCAACTTCAAACCTAGTGTAGGCACTAGTCTACTCAGGGTTTTTGGAATGAATTAAATTATTTATGCTGTAAAGAAAAATATATGTTTTAAATTCACCCTGTTCAACTACATGGATCATTATTCTGTCTTCCTCACTTTGTCTGGTACTCACTAATGAAGGCACCTTAATTTAACTTGTTGGAACATTCTTTGATGGACAGCAGCAATAGAATAGGTTACACTGACTTGCAATTAATGTGACATTGACTAGATTATGTCAGTGGCAAATACACACCCTATCTAAGAAATTATTAGTATGTAGGGGTCTGAAATGAGTAGCAGAGGTTGGAAGAGAGTGAGAAAAAGGCTTTAATTTTTGGCTCCCAATCCCATTCAAGTTTTGGTCAGGGAATCGTAAAGGTTCAGGCCTGCACTGAAGGAGCTTGGCAAAACTGAAGGAGCTGGCATAGCCAGCTGTTAAAATCACAGCTGTTTTCTGGACCAGCTATTAAAAAGGGGTTTAGCAAGTTTTGTTCTCGGCTGCTACTTCCTCTCTGGGGAAATGGTGAGCAGCTCCTTCTCCTCTGTTCCCTGCCCACCGGGTTTGGACCTGAGAGTCACTGCCACATCTGTGAGAAACACAATCCTTGCTGAATGCTTGGTCCTGTCCCTGCCCTCTGGCTCTACCCCTGCATTGTCTGGCCTTCTAGAAATGTCTAATATTTGCTTGGCAGCCCATTTCTGAAGGGGATATGCTTGATTTCACCACAGATCTGACAATTCTGGATGCCACGTTAAGGTATTTGCTTGCAAAAGCCGACCTGCTGCTGAGTATATATTAAGGTGCTGATGTTCACAGTATAGCTGATAGCTGGTGGAAATGAAATAATCTGTATTGACACACTTGGAAGTTTCACATCTTTTTCCACTTAACATGCTAACGTGATAATTGCTAGACTGATGATTTTTCCAGTGACACGTCTCCTTTTGTCAATATTTAGACCTGTGTATAGAAAGCTTATCTATCACACTTGGCTAATTTTCACTTAATTTAAAAATAAATGGAACATGTTTAGTTTGCAGGGTTAGCAGAACAAAAAGAGGGTTTTATAAACATTTTTCCTGAAACATTCTTTGAAGGGTAGGAAAAGATAATGACAAAAAGGATACAAAATCTGGCTCAAATGAAGCTAGATTCCATGAAACAGTCAATTATGTTAATGCTTAAATAAAACTAATTGAACATTGAAGTTGAGACTTCACTTCGCTTACCATTTAATGCAAATTAAGACAAAACATAATGCCAAATAAAAATAGCAACAAATACCCAATAAAATAACAGTAGCACACTCTGGGAGACAGACAAATTTTTAGCCAAAGTGTCTCACTGGACATCTGTTCATAAGGTTTAAATATTGAATCCCAGGGCTTTATTATCCAAAAAATTAATTCAGCTAGGCTTCCATCGTAGCATTTTTTTGCTGCGTGTGCAATGACTTTCACTATTAGTGATTAGGCAAGAATTTGCCAGTGAAGGAACATAGGCAGTAGTATTTTGAGTATCCTGAAAGAAGTGGAGAAATGTATTAGACTTAGTTTTCTTTAGCTTTGGTGCTTTTTGCAAAGCTGATCCTTGGGAATGAGTGGGACCAGACTGATCTGCAAGAATAGCTATCGTGGGCCATGGAATGAATCACTTAACCATTACTTTGAAAGGTTGAAGTCACAACATTTCTTCTACATGCAATTGTCATTCTTGCTGTAGTTCTGTTTTCACACCAGTGTCTTGCAATTGTGTTCTACCTATTGGCTTGGAAGGTTTATTCTCCTATCTTTAATAGCAGCGCTTCTGTCAAGAGGAATTGTGTTCACCTACTTAACGCTCTTATTCTGTAACACTTCTTCAATAGTTTTGCTTTATTGTGGTAAACACTGATATTCCAGTCACATGACGGACAATTCAATCATGGTCAGATTTTACTTAGTCTGAACAGTTGTGAGATTTTACTTGTAGTACAGGTGTTTCACAGGATTTTCAGTATTATACCTATAATATATCATAACTTGTGGATGTCATTAAGTTAGTTAAGTTTGTTATTTTTTTTTCCCCACCTTTTTCTCCAGATAATGAGAACCCACCTTTGGGTTTTGTGTTTGGAAACTTCTGTCTCACAATCTGAAGGATGGCTAGTATTCTAGAAATATGCCACGGTGCATTTGCAGCATGCACCTACACATAGAAGAGGCATAATTCATACTTTTTTCCACCAAGCCATCATCATTCTTAATCCTCCTCTAACGTTAATCTGTTTCCAATATCACAAGTATATCATCTGAACAAAAATTTTGTCTTGTAGATCCAGGTAGATCTTGAAGATCCAGGAAGGAATCTTTTTCTGCATGACCGTGGTCATCGCAACGGATTTGTCTTCTAGTTACATGGTTATTAATACACTTCTGCTTTTCTTTGCATTGTGTGGTACAACTTGTGCTGAAATGTGGAAACTGACTGCTTTCACTGCGTGTCTGACGCAGTGCTTCTTTGCTGAAAATCTCTGAAATTGTTTCCATGTTTCTTAGAACAAATTTGGTCTTTGTCATTTGACTGTAATTGTATTTTGTTTTAATGCCCATTTATTAATCTTTATTTAACCGACATTATTTCACATACTATCTCTCAGTAGATGCTTTTACTTTATGCTTCAAATAGTTGCAGTTTCTTATGAAGTTTCTCAAATAGCTTGTCTTTGATCAGATATCAGGGATTCTGTGTGCAGCTTTTACTGGTTTTTCAGCTCCGTATACTTCACCATTATTGTGCAGGCCTTTAAAATCAGAAATGTAGGTAAGTGGAAAGAAAATGTGCATTTGCAATCAATAGTCTTGTTAGAAATATTCTGAATGATTCTGTCTTGCAAGCCTTGCAAGGGACTTTGCAAGTCTCTCATTCTGCTGAAAGATTATGTCATAGCTTTCTATAACCTGCAGACACAGCCCATTATCTGATTTCCTGAGTGGTAGTGCTTTTTTCCAGAAAAATCTGGAAATATTGCCTTCATTTCTTCCAATTCTCAGGTTCTTATCCAGACTAAGATATTCAGATGACTTATTTTTTCCACACACAAAAAAAGACAATTCACCCAACCCCATCAATTAGAAGTGTCGGAACATTTGCAGAATGCCGGTTACTTGAAAAGGTCAGGATTACAATAGGTTTGTACCCTTTCACGTGACGGTACCCATAAACTTCTGTAGCAATAACACTAAACTGCATCCCACAGATCTGACATTGTTAACTTTCAGATTTTATCACAGTCTTGTGATATGTGACGCATTTCTGTATGTTTCAGCTGCTAAAATTTTTTGGATAGAGGAGAATCTGAGGATTTGTTTTGATAAAAATATAATTTCCTAGACTTCAAGTTTCTCAGAAAAAATTTAACATATGATTAGATTTTCACAAGAGTTTTAAAAATGAGAATAATATTCTAAAATGTATTATTAAATGCATATTTTTAAACTATTATAATTTTGGTCCCAAAGCAAGGGACAGGGAGTGTTTTATGATGCTTGACTGCTTGTCATTGATAATGTTGTGAACGAGGGCACGATTTTGCCAAATCCATCCCATTTTTGGAACTACCGAATTTCTGTATGGGTTTGTTCTTCTGTAGGTGTGTTTGCACAGAAGGGGAACATTAGGACTCCGGTAGGGAAATACATAAAAACCGCAGAGACTAGCTTTGCCTTAAGACCAGGCAGTGTTATAATCACCCTCCACAGCTTTGGGAAACAAGAGTCTTGGTTCTGCATTTAAATCTGTTTGGCAATATGCACTATGTCTCCCAGCCACTTGGCTATTTGTAGAATTTGCTGTATTCAGGGGGGTTTGAAATACTTTAAAACAAATTCAGCTGAATGGGGATCTTAAACCATTTCCTGATTGGTGTGTCTTCTAGCCCCTAATGTGCCTTTCTAGGTCTTAGTTATTTCCTTTTCATAAAAAAATAATTGCTCTTAAAAATGTCTTGTTGGATTTCTTTTGTGAAGAGAGCCAAACTGAGGAGCTCTAGGCAGATTAACTGGACTGCTTCGTTTAGTAGGCTCTCTGAGCTTTGAAGAATGCTTCAAAAGTATGGAATAAAGCTCTTTTTCTTTCTATTTTTACATGGGCTAACAACTTCCCAGTCTTTTAATTTGCTGTCCTGTTGCATTAGAGTTCATTATCTTTGTGTTACAGTTTAGTAATTCTGTCTGAGTTTCTATCCTTTCTCTCTTCTGAGTCCCTGCTGAAACTGGCAATACAAGTAACACAGCAGAAGCTTGTATATAGACAGAAGGTATAATGAGAATAGCACTTCTCGTGGGAATTAAATGCTGCATCACAGAGTTTCATTTGCAAATATCTGCAGTGGAAAAGCATGTTTAAAAGTGCATTCAGATTCACTGTTTGGAGTCTCTTCTGTACTCTGCACTGTTCACATTGCAAAACAAGGGATGCAGTCTGAGGCTGGTTGAGGGTTAGGTATGTAAATTTGGAGGAAACAAAGTCGGAACATGGTTTTAAGGTACAGTAAATACAAAAATGACTTTAAACCTACAACAGAAGCACAAAGGAATTTGCAAATATTGGTTGATACTACCTTCACTTTACAAATGAGAAATTCAAAGAACAGAGACTTCAAGTGACTTATCCAGTGTTATTTTGCCAGATGGTGGCAAATACAGGTCTTCAAATGACAGTTCCCGTGTGCTGACTTCTCAGGGAGATTACCACACTGGCTTTGAACACACAGATTATATTCTGAATGGGAAACCTGACCAGTCTTGCACCAGTCCAGAAGGAGTCTTACAACATAACAATATAGCTGTTGTCATAACCATATGTAGTTACAGTTACTAACTGGAAAAAAAAAAGGACATACTGTGTGGAAAAAATGATAGTGGCTCTTGTATGAGATTCGTTCCCTTTGGCCTTCAAAGGAACTTCCATCAACTCCTTTGCATTTTTAATATGAAACTTGGGAAAAGCTGAAAATGTCAATGTAGGTATTTTTCCTTTTAATGACAAAGAATGCAAAACTTCCAGAAAGGTAATCTTGACTTTCAAAGAGATCTTGTCAGTTCTGTTGATGTCAGTATCAAAAGAAGTTAATAATTATCTGAAGAAAACACATTTCTCTAGCTACTTTCTTTCTCATACAAATTTTCTCAGGTTAATCACAGCAGCAGATCTGCAGGGGTATGTACCGTGCACCTTCACTTTTGCAGCACATTGTCTAAATGCTACCAAGATTCATACAGGCAATTATAGCATTATACCTTCTCTGGCATGACTAAACTTATGTTTGATAGGCTGCAAAATGAAAAACCTAGTAGTTATCTTAAAAGTATATTTCTTGTACAGCGTAATTATACCAATGGAGTGGGTTGTCTTTTTGCTATCTATAGGTCACATGTTTGGCCATGTTGTGTATCATTTAGAGGGGACTATAGCAGATGTTGAAGTTGAACAGGTAACGTGGAAAATTGTGAGTGAATTTCACTTCTGTATGATTAGTGTTTATTTGAGACAAATAAACCTCAGCTTTATCATTAAATGTCATGAGTTCTTCAGCCAGAATGGGCTTTATTCTGTGGAGTATTGGTCCTGATTTTGATCTGTACAGTGCTTCTAAGAGTGTTAACTTGTGAAGCCACTGGAGGACTTCCCAATGAGAGTTTAATTTTTAACTGAATTGCCATCAAGATCAGTTCTGAAAATCATCTCAAGGATGAAAGAAATAAAAATGCCTTACTGCAAATGAAGCAGCGATCATTTTTTCTTTTCTATAAGGAATAAAAGAAATTCTAATACAGTAGTGCTCTTTGGATTCTCTTTAAAATTCCCTTCAGAATGCAATAGGATAAAATCTTCTACAACTTCCTTTGGTTGGGATTGTGCAGGATGATTCAGACAATAAGATCTTCAATTCTGCTCAACAGGAATTATCAGCAGAATAGTGCGCAGCAACATTTATTCATTTATTTATTATGTTACATTTTATAGAATTTTTTAAGGTCTTATAGCTTAAAAAGGCATGTCTTTTGTCCATTATGTTTCTTTCAAAGCTGCATCTATCAAAAGTAAAAGGAGCTTGGAAATGCTAGAAATTCAAAATTTCTCACATACTAATTTGTTCTCCTTTGGATTTTTCATAAAGACAAATCAGGCAGCACATTTCTGTGCCTTGGTTTCCTCAGCTGGAGAAGGAGGGGGGAAAAAAAGAAGCTGTGCTAACTCCCACATATATTGGGAGGATAAATGCATTTGATAGGCTTGAATGGAAAACTTTACATGAAGATATTTACAATAATCAATGCGTTATTTTGTCTGGCCTCTCATCAAAAGAAACACAGGGTTAATTCTGGAAGCTAATTCTTGGAGCTATGCTGTTGTATAAATCTAACCTTGGTATTATTCAGTGCTATGTTCTAAAAAGCACCACACTACTCTTTTTTTTCTCTCTCTCTCTTTTTTTTTTCCCCAAATAGTACTGCACCATAATTACAATTGCCGTAGAGGCAGGAGCTAAGCAATTAAATTCCCCATAGGTGTCGCATGTAATTGTTCCTAGCGAATCAGAAGATTAAACATGGCAACAATGCACAGCACAAGATAGCCTAAACTCAGTTTTTCCTGCAGAACTGCAAATAGTAGCAAATCAAAAGACTGTTCTCCTTAATTACCACTGTATGAGGCATCATGCTAAAAGCAGGCTCACTCTGTAATGTTTTCTATACAACTACAGTATGTACATACAATGCAAGCCTTTATGCACCACCTAATAGACAATATTATACACACAATTATTGCTAACTTTCATTTTACAGGAAGAAATCACTGGTGAGCCTAGGACATTGGCCTCTCAGCTTCCCCAGCAAGCAATGTGTTGACTAAACTAAGGGAACAGTTTTACTTCCTGAAGCCAGTAGAGACTATTTATACTTAAACACGTTTCTTCACAACTTACAGCATGTTGTATTAGGTGAGAGTTTGCGAGCTGGATGGGCTGCAATCTCTGTGAGGTTTGCAAGCTGGAGCTTGTGGAGCACTTCACCAAGTTTACACATTTTCTCTCTCTCTTTATTCTGAAATCAGCTACCCTGCTGATCAGAAGTCCGTTTGGGACTTGAATTCAAGTCATGAAGAGTCAAAGAGCTGAAACAGTAAAAACAATGTGGGGTTTTGGGGAAGAAATTGTCATTCTTGTACATTAATGTAGCATGGAGCAGTTGGATCAATATTTTTTGTTGTTGTTCTGAGCCAAAATAAGTATTGGTACAAGCTGAAATATCTGTCATTATCCTCCCTACTGCTTTTGCCAGGATTTTATATAGATTTGCGTCATTATTTCTTTAATCAACTTTTCAAGTCCTGTAAGGCAGCAAGCTACCCCAGTAATGCGTTTCTTCCTATTGTAGGTTAACTGCTTGTTGAGATTTCCATTCAGTTGGAGAAACCATCTTGCTCTCTGACATGTTTTTACTGATTATCAGGGTTACTGGATACACTGTGCACTGAATTTTAATTGGCACCAAGCTATATATTTTTAGTGAGAAAAATGGGAAGTGCTTTTCATGAAATCCATGGGAATTCAAGTGCTGTCTTTGAGGAGAAACTGATTCATAAGATTTATTGATTCACACATCAGAAGCAGATTATAAATCAGCCTTCCCATTTATGAAATATTCACCTGAGGCATAAAAAAGGAAAAAGGAAAGGAAATTGTGAAAATCCTTATTTAAACATAAAATTATTCATGTTGTTATAGCAAGTAGTATTTTAATTACCGTACAAGGTCACCAGCTGGCAAGTGGATTTTAACTTCCAGCATATTAATCTGTTTTTATCTATGAATTGAAGTAACTCGATTGTACTAAAAAAATTACTCCAAGCAGTTGCATTTTATAAGAGTTTCTTTTAGCAATATTAGTACACCAAATAACAGTTTGGATTTTTTTTACATTAATAAAATGCATTGCTGGAGAAACAAAAGTGGGGAAAATGAATTTATCAGTAAAATGCCTGAAGGACGGAAAATTAAATAAGCTTAGGTAAGCAGATTTGCACTGTTTTTAATACCATTAACCAGAGAGATGCGCAGTTTTAAATTTTAAAATGAGTGAGTCAGAAAGAAATACACTTAAGTTGGAATGCATCAAACATTTGTTAATTATGCCACAATAGACAATCTCATCCACCTAGGAAGCCTAGTTGCTACCTTTCCAGGCCATAGTTATGAAATCCATTACTTCATATTCTTGAAAAGACAGAAAAAATTGGGTATTCCCAAAAAATCAACACAGTCCAGTCAGCTGGGGGGGGAAAAAAATGAAGTCGCTAAAGCAGCTTGTAATTCCACATATTTGCCACCAGTTAATTAAAAGGTAATGCCCATAATCCACATTTTCATTGGTAAAAGGCAGGTAAAAGGATAAAGAGAATCATTAAGGAAAATACTGTAGCCAAGGTAACACCATGTTTTTTGTGGAAATGAGATACACACTGTTGAGACCATTTTATTAGTGAAGATCACTCTACACAAAATAAAAATTTTTATTATAAAGAAGTTGCATCTATATTTATTCCTTTAGAAACGTTTTAAAGACTGCAGAATGAACCAGCCTGAAGATGAAATGCAATGTAGATTTTTCACTGATTTGCATGAGGTGATAAGCCACAAATAATGGAAAGAGGAAACGAAAAATATACTAATGAACATGTAGCAATGAAACCCTCTCAATGACTCTCTCAATGCCTGAGTCTATTTTCCTTCAAACATGGCCTGATTTGTAGTTGTTTGCACAGTTATTAATAGTTTAATTTTATTAGTTCACTGCAGAAAAACCTGATTTACATCTTGTGCAATTAAGTGATGAGTCAGGCTCAATCACATACTAATCTCGATTACTCAAATGCAACATTGAAGGTGACCTCAATATGTTTTTGACATTGAACTTACAAAAAGCGTTCTGAAAAACAAAATTTTGTATTGTGTCTCAAGAAAAGTAGAACCCAAAAGACAGAACTTCACTGCCTCTTTCAAAATTGATGGGGTGACCAAACTCTGATTCCAGTGGTACTGTAATCAATGAACTTTTGGTTTTACATTATTGTAAATTTTAGAAATGTAGCCTGTAGCCATCTGGTGAAAAAGGTAATGTTGCAAATACAGAAAGGATATTTTAGGATGGGAAATAGTCTAACTTGTGTGCTGAATAGCTATGTGGGAATTTGCTGCAGTAATTACCCTCCTATCATTAGTGACAAGTAATTGCTATAGCAACCCCACTGCCACCTGTCTCACACACACTCTTTCTCTCTTTCAAACACACACACGCGCACGCACACATACACACTCTCTCTCACTACATATTCATAGTATTGAAACAAAAGCAGAAAAGCCAGTAGCTTAATGTCATTTATTGAATCACTGTTTTTTCTGATCAACAAAAAATAACCTCTTCCTCCCCTGCCAACTCCTCATAAATATTTATTAAAAATAAAACGTTTGTGTTGTAGAAAATAGTGCTGTTCAACCAAAGTATCTCTATTCAACACTAATTCTCTGAGGGAAAAAAAAGAGAATTCTCACAGCTTGATTTCTTTTTTTACTTTATGGCGTACACCAGACCTGAGACTGATTTCTCAGATATGGATATGAATTCTAACAAAGGCAACCATCTAACAGAATTAAAATTGGTTTGATATTCACAATCAGGACAGCTGAGATTCGTTCTTTTTCATTTAGACACATCTAAACCCACCATGTTTTCTGCAGCTTTCTGTCAGCAGCAGGTATTGCTTTATTGCATACAAGCACTTACGATTTGTACACAATATTTTTATCTTGTTGGCAGTAGGTGGAGACTAAAGAACAGGCTGGCTATCAAGGGTTCACCGTGGCATTGTCTAACCCTGGTTCTAGTCTTCTATTTTGCTACCGCTCCTGACAATACCAGTGGAACCAGACTTTGAAATCTTAAAACAATCTATGAGAATGACAGTTTCTTTGCATTTGAAAGTACCAAAAATTCGCTGTTCCCTATGATTAGGCAGTGAAGGAAGAGGGGAGAACTGTTGCTGAGCCTTTTCTTCTGCAGCTTATGAAATACCAGCCTTGCACCCGCAGTTGCAAGCATTCTTCATAAAGTGCTGATCCTGCTACATCAGCATAGGAGGTAAAATTGGCTAACAGTTTTGTCACCACTAGATGTCACCAAAACACCAATAAACAGGGTTTAGAAGTGCAAGTTTAAAAACACTGGCTCTCTCTAACCCTATCACTCAGCATGTTCTAATGTGAAGATGAAATAAAACAGCATTTAAAATATGAAAGCACAGTAAGGAAATGCAGGAACAGCACGCCTTGACATAAGCTATTTGTGTCCCGAATGCTTATTGCACCTCTTTTGATCAGAAGACACCATTCATATTTGGTTCTTAATATATGTAATTTTTCCTAAATAAGACACAGATTTTCTCATTCTGCTCACTCCATCTAAAAATAACTCTGTCCTACAGTTCTTCATGCTGCCGAGGAAGAGAAGGGAGATGTCTAATGAAGTACAAAGGCATTCAATTTTTTCAGATAAACAAATCATACAGAATATTATTCCAGCGAAAAGCTTGGAAGCAAAAAGTACTATGTAATATTTCTAGGGAAATGAACCCTATTGTTTTGTTGAATAAAAAAATTATTTTAAAAATTCAGATCAACTGGGTAGTAGTTTTAATCTTAAAATGACCTTACAGACTTTTAATAAGGGTACTAAAGGTATGTGCCTCCTTAAATCCACTGAACAACTCACTGCATCTGGTAGCAATCTGAATGCTTCACCTATTTAGTTTAGAAACTCACAGGAAAAAACCTGCTTCTGATAAACTCACCATTTATTGTGGAATGGTTGGCTGGTCATGTGAAGCTCAGTAGACTTCAGCTTTCAAGAAGGAAAACCATGTGCTGTCCCTTACACTATTTGTATCATCTATTTCTGATTAAATTATTCATTCTTTTTCTGGTGTTCTATCTCAAGACAATATGGCCTGTCAAAATACAGGGTTTGCAAGCAGAAAGTAATATTCATTTCTCAGACATGTGTAGTCCTGCTGTGCTAAATCTTTAAGCAGTATACATTAATCCAAGGGATTTGTTGGTAAATTATGTCCTATATTTTGTCACCCATATGTCTCGAATTGTTCCACATATCCGAGGATTAAAGGGCCACATATATTGTTAATAGGAAATTTCTGCCTGTTAAAAACTGGGGATATTTAAAGACAAATTAACAACAACGACAAAAAAGAAAACTCGGCAGATGTAAAACTTCATAGTAAGAGCTATCTAATAGCTTATGACGAAGAGGAAACAAACAGTCCTTTTTAATGTCCATCAGAAATAATACTGTGCTATAATTGAGTCACTGGAGAGAGATAACACACTACCAGTGCGCTCTTCACAAGTGTCAGGGCTACATTGAGCCCGTAACCAGTACCATGGCATACTGAGAGCTTCAATCTACTGTAGGTTGGGACTGTTTAGCATTTTACAGAAGGTGCCCATCTTCTTATGGATTCAGGTCCCTATTTTGAGTCCTTCAGGAGAAGGAATCCCAGAGATTTCCCCGAAGCTTACTCTTAGAAATGAACAATTCACTCGATTATTTCTGTGCTTAGTTCAGCCAACCAAATAAATCAATTTTACTTTCAGACATGAAGAGGCGTTTGCACAATTTACCTCCTGAACATCAGTGTGCAACTGAAGACAAAAACCTGTGACAGCATTAAAATCCAGTAACTGCTCAAGACTCACGTGTTTAATAGCACATGGACTTCTTATTTCTGTCCCTTAAAATTAAGAGCCTGATCTCTTCCTGATCCCACCCATGTAACATCTCCCAGAGGAGGAGGTGGAGCTTCCTGGGGGCCATTCTTGGAGACTACGCTCATAGCTTGGTTGATGTTTGCAAGAAAAACAGCAACAGTGCCTTCATATTTGCTGACTGAAACAGTATGTGCGGCTCTTAAGTCCATGGACAGAAAGGCTGGTTATTTCTCTAATGTAAAGGAAATAACAGAAGAAAATATCCAGTTCACACCTGACTCTGGGTTCTGCAGACCTAAGGATCATTCTATTAAAGTCAAAGCCCATTAGCAGTGTGTAAACAACATCTTAGACACTGACTGTTCATGTTGAATATATTTTTAAATGTTTTCAGTTCTCATTCAAGGCAGAAATGTCAACACTTTTGCCAGACAGTAAAGGGCAGACATTAAAGGGTGCTACAATCTTGAGGCTGCCATCTGGTATCTTTGAGTGCCAGTCCTGATGGAAAGGAAGGTGATACTTAAGAAGGATGACAAGGGAGAGGCAGTGGGAGGGATTGAAGCGGGGGAGGCTTTGTCAGGAATTTCTGTTGCTCTTTCACATTGACTTTTCACTAAAATCTTGTGCATAAATGATTTATTTTTTTTTGTTGTTCTGGGGATGAAAACTGCTGACCTCTCAAAATCTGCTTGGTATCTTATGAAATCTCAGTGCCTCATACATGTGATTCAAATACAAATAAAGGATTGATGGCATTTATAACGTCTTCTACAGAAGGCATATTGATGGGGATTCATGAGTCACAAACAAATTGCACATGTGAAAGCAAACTGTATTGGAACACATTGCACTTCCATCCAGAGGCTGTTTTAGAAACCTAAATACTACGGCTTAATCATTAAGATTTAACCCCAGCCGGCAATTAAGTGCTACCCAGCCACTCACTCACTACCCCCAGTGGGATGGGGGAGAGAATCAGAAGGGTAAAATTAAGAAAACTTGAGGGTTGAGATAAAGACAGTTTAATAGGTAAAGGTAAATAGGTAAATTTAATAGGTAAAGCAAAAGCCATGCACACAAACAAAGTCAGTCAAGGAATTAATTCACTCTTTCCCATGGGCAGGCAGGTGCTCAGCCATTCCCAGCAAAGCAGGGCTCCATCATTCGTAACAGTTACTTGGGAAGACAAAATGGCATCATTCTGAATGTTACCCCCTCCTTCTTCCCCCAGCTTTATATGCTAAACATGATGTCATATGGTATGGAAAATCTTTTTGGTGAGTTGGGGTCAGCTGTCCCGGCTGTGTCCCCTCCCAGCTTCTTGTGCCTGCCCAGGCTCCTCGCTGGTGGGGTGGGGTGAGAGGCAGAAAAGACCCTGACTCTGTGTGAGCACTGCTCAGCAGTAATGGAAACATCCCTGCATTATCAGCGCTGTTTCCAGCACGAATCCAAATCTTATCCCCATAGTAGCTACTGTGAAGAAAATTAACTATACCCCAGCCAAAACCAGCACAGAGGGAAAACTGTGTTTCAAATGGTAGTGGAACATATTCTCTGACACAAATGGATGAGGAAAGTTCTTTTTCTTTTCCTCTATTGCCAAAAAGAGAGAGAAGCGCCACCATCCCAGTATGGTGGCAAATCTTGGAGAATCCAAAAGAATGTAGATTGCATTGTTTCCTCCCCACTGGACTTACGCTGAAAGGGAATTCCCAGGTAATTTCCACATAAGTAGGGATGCAGAAATCAGAATCTATTTTATATTTTCTGTCAAAGATCAATGGTTTAATTTTCTTTTTTGTCCAACCTCTTCTACCCTTAAAATATCAAATCTACGTTTACATCCAGAGACTTTTGGTGTGATGACAGATATTTGGAATCACTTTGCCTGAAAATCAGTAATTATTGGTCAGATATGTGTACTAAATATTCATTCAGCTAATGAAGGTCGATGGTTACCAAAAGGCTAACAGCATTCTAGAAAGTTGGTGTGTATTTTGAACTTCTATCATTCATCATGGTATGGTAGACCGAGATTCAGAATACACTGTACTTCAGTAGACTGAGACACTTAAAGGAATACTAATGTATTTACACTGGTGTAGCTGAAAGCAAAGATAGCAAATATAGAAAGCATCGGACGGATGTTACTTCTATAATTCAGATCAAAATTATGAGACTGGCTGGTGCTGCAAAATCAGCCATTAAATATCGAGGTTTCCATTTGGAAACATCACTCACAATGTAAGTTAAAATATCTCCCAAGATAGGTCATGTGGAAAATGATGCCAAAATAACTGGTAAGTCAGTAGCAATCTGCGGATTCTATCTCCTTGCAGACTGATCATATTTTTAAAGTGAAAAACTGGGGTGTCGTGTTCAAGGGTTCTCAGGGAAACGTTCTGGCACAGGGAAAGAGAAGCTGGCCAGGAATTCAGGGGAAAAAAAAAAAAAAGGGGGCACTCTTCATCTCACTTTCAGTGCTAAAATAGAAAACTGGGACACTTTGTAGTAGGACAGGTTGGGATAAATTTTTATCACTGTGTCACCTCTTCCCTATCTCCACTCTCAATTTCATTCATTCAAATCTAGCTCAAGTCTTGCCCTCTTATGTCAACATGCACACTACCGATTCTATACATTATTTATTTTTCTTCTGCACTCAGTTACAAGAACACAAATCAACCATTCTTAGCTCAGAATCTCCTATAATTTTCCAGTCATTAGCTTAAGATGTCTAAGATGACTTAAGCTCTCTTTTCAGAAATACTTCCCCATTTCATGTTATGATCTCCTTTTCCTCCTGTCTGATCATTCTGCACTACGGACCAACAGTTCAGTGCTGAACCTTCCGTCACCTAACACTTTGAGGCTACTACTTTGAGGGTACTACTTTTCTCTCTTTCCTTTCCTACATTCCCTTCCAAGATCAAAGCTTTTCCTTTGATTGAAAACGCACCTTCCTTTATAATAAAGTCCACACCTTACCCCTGCGTACCCCTTGTCATGCGCTACCTCTTACTGAGCGAAAAATCTGAGTATATAGCTTTAAAGACAGTGGTAAATTTTATATTCAGGGAGGACACCTGTGTTAGTTTCAAACAAACTTTGCTAGCTCTTCATTATCTCCAACCCTCTGCTGAACTACTGCAATATCTTTCACAATATTTCATCAGAATCAATAATTATCAGATTTATAGGAAGAAGAACATACAGTTTATTACCAAATTTCAATATCTTCTTCAGCAAAAGATAGTAAGCATTAACAAAAGAATTATCCTCCAGGAAACCTGCCTAGAGCAATAATGGTAGAGGAATGCCAAACAGTTTCCCCAATGATAACTTGGAAAATATATTAGAATTTTAAAAGAAAGTAACAAGCAAGCTGTCACAGTAACAAGAATACTATCAATTTATAAGTGGTCATTCATTACAGGTGCTCAAAAGCTTGGGTTAGGAGTCTTGGAAGTCTAAGAAGAGTAGATTACTTTAGAGTAGAGTCTATATACCCCTAGATTAGACTAAGTAGACTTCTAGAGTCTTAAGTCTAAAAGTTTGAATTTCGGGAAGAACAGATGATATTCATCAAAACTGCAGAAAACATTGATTCTCAGACACAGACACCAGCTCTTCTGCAATGGTGTAACAACCATATGAAAAAGGAAAACTGTACAAAATGGAAAACTTTAATGCTTTGGAATTCAATGGGGATAAAAGCCATTCAATTTTAGTATGCATTACATCTTTACAGGCTCAGCACCTGCGTAGAAAATGCAGACTATACAGTTTTAATCTGTACAGTGGATGAAAAGCTGTAAAAATAGGAATTTAATTCTGTCAAAATTATTGTGACTTTCATTCTATAAGTTTTTTGTCTGCTGCTTCTATTATTTGATAGGGTTATCAGATTTTTAAGGTTCTGTGTTTAATTTGCATTCAATTTAAGAAAGTAGTTGTCCTACAAGTAAGTTAGAGGTTGATGAAAACTGATGAATATTCATCCCTGCTATCTTATAATGGTATAACCATTTAGCAGGGAGAACTTGTAGGCAATTCTAGAAAGAAATAAATTGTAGAGATAAATATAAGCTAACTTGAATACAGGTGAGTTAGTATGGTGAGGTTGTGAAGTCTCTGTCTGTAGAGATAATCAACACCTGACTGGACATGGTCCTGAGCAACCTGCCCCAGCTCACCCTGCCTGAGCAAAGGGTGGGACTAATGACCTCCAGATCTCCCTTCCAATCTCAGCCATTCTGTGATTCTGTGATCCTCCCACGCTAATTTCTTCCACTAGCTAGAAAAAGCCAAGTTTTCCTACTAAAACTCTGTTGTTGCAAAGTGGGATATACAGGATATATCCTGTTTATAAATATGATCTTGTTACCACGAGGAAATAAACTGTCTGTTAATTTAATTAATTAAAAAAATTAAAAACATATCTCAGATGAAAGAAGTAGCCCAGAGGCCAGAAACGGAAATCTTTGATGTATAGTTATTATCTCAGTCTTCAACATAGGTCCTTGCATGATGCTGTCTAAAAGTTTCTGAAAATGATGAAGACACTCCACATTTCCAGTGGGTGTAGTAACAGCAAAAACAAGCAAGCAGGTGAACTTCCTGGATAATGCAATGGAAATAGCACCTCTGTGCCCATCTGAAACTTCATTTAACTAGCTAACATTTATGGTCAGTCTAACATTACAGTACTAAATTCATTCAGAGGCTAAATTGGCTTATTGCAAGTGAAAACAGTATTGCAAGCATGTAATTTCTGAATTTGACTCTAGGCTTAGATACTTTGGTGGAATATAGGTCATTTGAATCTGGGCCTTTAAGTCTATCTATGTAAGACACATCAAAACAACTAAAAATTCTGTATTAAACCCATAAGATTAATAACTCAAGAACTTGTAAAATAATTCTGCCAGTATTAAGGAAGTTTGTACAAGAAATAAAGTTTTGAAACAAATTAAAATGATCAAGTTTTCACTAATGTTTAGCTAATTTGAAAGAGTTTGGACATGATTTTTCAGAACATTTTAAATAACAAGCATAGATCCAACTCATTTCAGTCACAGCTGTGATCGCTTGGCACTTCTATGTATCTGCCAAGGATGACTCAAATAGGTACCCAGAAAATGTGGCCATTTTTAGCAGCCATTAGCAGCCATATGTGAAAATTTTTGGTTTAAGTGTCTCGATTACCATCACATTAGAACTCTGTGGTAGATTCAGTTCTCACTGTCACAATCCAAATCCGTTAGCCTTCACTTACCATTTCCAGACGTACTCTGCTGCTACAGACTTTCCTAGTTACAGGATGGATGAATCAGTTTTCTTTTGGTCATTATTCTCCCTCACAGTTTATCCTTGATATGATTCCAGAACATAGGGTAGTCTATTCAATTAGGCAAAATGTGAAACATTTTTTGCAAGAACAGATAAATGAGGACTACAGACTAAAACACACGTGTGAGGGCTGAATTAACATAGCTGAATCACCTTAATTCCTGGGTTTCCTAAGTTTTGAGTTTTGCACTGCAATTATGTACAATTTCTGATGTTTTGCCAGAAAACAAAAAGCAAAACTTAGCTGCATAGTAACCATGTTGCATCTTGTATATAATCGCCAGCACAGAACTTTAGTAGTATATCTGGGTAAACAGCTGCTAAGTAGTAGGCTACTGTCTTTAAGCTGATGTTACATCATTTTTCCAGTCTGCTTCACAGGTATTTTTCTCACAGCAGAATAATTCTGGAGCAACTAAGTGGGAAATAATACAGTTACGTTGGCAGATTGCTTCCCTGTAGCTAATGAGCCTGTGGTCTTAGCAGGTTTGTTAGAATGGATGCAGTTTCGTGCTGACATGCGTAAACAACTTTTGGACACTCAACTGCAAAAAGAAGTTTGGTATGGCTGTCTTTCATGATATTACTAATATTTTATAATATATCGCAGTGATGCATAACCTTTCATGCATGTTTACAAAGTAATGACATGATTGTTCATGCTTGCATGATAATTAAATGTGTTGATGTTTACAGTTAGATGTAATAACATAAAGATGGTCTGAACATTTGCCAATGTATCCTCTATCTAGATCCTTTAAAAAGTAATGTACAGTAGGGACTAATTAGGCAACTAATCTTTATGGCAATTTACAAATGGTCTGTACGATACACACACAATCAGACACTCATATACACATGTACTTAACTACCTAAACATAGTTAGGTGGATAAAGTCAGTACATTTTTGGTATAAATGTCTTACTTCAGTCTAAGGCATATTATCCTTACAGAACACCTCACTGGATTTAAATTGCAATACAATGTATGTAATTGTGAAGTATTTTATAATAAAGTTTACATTATCTGACATTATGGAAAGAAATTTTTCTTTGTACTGTGATTTGTACGTATATTTTAGACTAGTAGCATGGATCAATCAACTCCTGTAGAGGAATGACAAAAAGGGTCATTTATATGTCTGGCAGAATTTGCATAAGAATAGATGGTTTTTGTATTTTGATAAAGGTGTTTCTTGTTTGCTAAAACTGAAAACCTAGAATGATTTTTTCTTGCAGTGACATTAAAAAGAAGAAAAGGTTGTAAGTATTGTCGCCTCTGAAAAACGTACAACACAATCTTTAACCATTGCAATTAACCACAATTTCCGTGCAGAAAAAGGATAAATCATGGGTTATTTAAATATCCACAAAGGAATACTAATATATTTCTCTTTTCAGATGTTCTTTGGGAAAGCTTGGTTTAAGTTTTAAGTTTTCAAGAACTGGGGATTAATGTGGCCACTGTACATTTCTGAAGAAACAAACAGTTTATTAAAACTGACCTGTAGGAAACTTAAACACAGCAGGAACTTAATAACCTTTGTTCATTGCAGCTTTACAGAACCTAGAAAAGGGGACGGTGCATAAGTACTGCTTAACACATTTGATATGTTACAGTTGTAAAACTGTAACCATGAGCAGCTAATCTAATTTAAAAAAAAAAAACAGAAGTGATTATTAAGCTTCAAGGGAGCTGTGAACAAGTGTTAGTGATTGAAGAATATGTGGGACTTCCATTCAAACAGTCAAATTAAGTGATCAGCCCCTATTTAGGAGCCTTTTCAATATATTTTATACCCCAGGGAATCTAGATCCAACCAAGAGCCATGGCCTGTGGTTGCTCTGCCTACATTTGCAACAGCTTGAGGTATGCCATCTCACATGGCTTAGGGAAATTGCTGCCAGCATAAACCAAATAATTCCCTCCCTCTGGTCCTCAAGAATAGCTGGAAAGTGTAATCTCTCATTATCAAACCTTCTGCTTTATTCTGTCCTGCTGTAGCTCAGTGTCATTGGCCTTGTTCACAGTCATCGCATCTCTGTCACAGATACATTTTTTTAATGTGACAGAACTGCATTCAGTAATCATGAGCTTGACAGATATGTATCTGTAAAAGAAAAAATATGGAGCGTAAATTTGGAAAGTTTTAATCAGTTTAATGCAAAAATGTATATATTTTTGCCCATGTAGGTTCACATATTACAGTTGAATAGATAAAGCCTTGATTATGACATAACCCTATGTATTCTTAATTTAAATAATAAAGATGGCACCCTACTTGAAGATTCCTTGTATTCAGTGTTCATTCCCTCCATTCTAATAATTCCCTCAAACATATTAATTTCAATAGCTTCAAATTTAAACTGTAAAATCAAACCTTGAATTTTAGATTTGTCAGGAGCATTACTTTATTGCTTTCTTATAAGTAGGTAAGTTTATCAGTGTAAACAGATTTCACTATGAATCAATAAGTGAATGCTCATTTGCCACTGTCATAAACCAGCCCAAAGGTGCACTCGATCTATTGCATATTATTCCAGCCAAGAACCTTCAGTTATAATTACTTTACCTTACTCAAATTACTTCACCTGACTCTAATTAGCAACAGGGATGCCCTGGTGCACTAGTCTCACAACAGCTGAGCAACCTGGAGACATTAGGCTTCAGGTTTTTTTCCCTGTTTTATAATCCTGTAATTCATCAGTTTGTAGGTGAGAGTCTGGGTTTTTCCTCTGGATTCACTGCAGACCGAGTTAGGAGGTATCTTGTGGACTACATGCAAAACATTGTGGAATGATGGGATGAATGTTTTCCATGAAACTTCATAAAGCTACTATTAAGTAAGAAGGGATGGACTGCTGAACTGAAAGCATGCAACTACTCTACAGAAAACTTTGAAACTTCTGAGGGATGTTGTAAATCTATAAATCCTAAGCGATCTGCCCAATTTATGCCTATTTGGACTGAATGATGATATTCAGTGCTGAACTTTCACTGCTGCTCAAACTGACAGGGCAAGCCTACAAACAGATGAAAGCCTCGTGATCTTTTGTTGACTGCAAAAGCTCTCAAGCAGATCTCATTCCCTCCTGGTCTGTAGGAATATACTATGTTAGTGTAATTAGTAGAAACAGGGTCTTGCTTTCTGAGTAGTAGGGGAAAAGGCTGAGGACATGATCCAACATCCTAGACTCATTAGAAAGGATAGAACCAAAGTGCTGTTACTGGAAAATCTGGGGAGAACATTGTGTTCGACATTTTATAGCAAATCAGAGGCAGAATCAAGACTGAAGTAAAAGTTTTCTGAGAGCATTTCTATATCCAAACATTAACAATTTCTACATAAGGCAATTTACACATATTTCATCTTTTCTAGTAACTTCTGTCTAAAGAGTGGTTATTAGATAATAACATCATGTAAGTATAATGCATAATGATGAGAAAAACAGGAGGAAAAAAAAAGGATATACCTGAATTTACATACCTCAAAATATATACTGAGAGTTGCCTCAAAGGGCTGCTACAAGAAGTTGGTCTCACATACACAAACTCAGTGCTCTTCTCTTTGAGGTGTGAAACAATATTTTTTGTAAGAAGATACATGGAGAAGAAATAGCAGAAGTTTACAAACTCAGTGTTATCAGATCCCTTGAAGAGGGTGCTCTTTCCCAACCGGGTTCTGGAACCTGTTTTTATTTGTCCCATCACAGCTAGCTTCCGATTCGAATTATTCTCAACGAACTCTTTTAATAACAATTGAGGAAAAGGTTCTCTCTTTCTGTCCTTCAAATTTCCAATACACCCCACCTTATTTTCCTCAAGAGAACAAAAATCAGCACTGCAGCTAGAAACAGCTCAAGAAGAGTGGGGAAAAAATAATGACTGGACAAGACTGTCTCCCACACTCCAATCATTGCACATTAACTCACTTATACTATGTATATCTGTTCTTTCTACCAGTCAATGACCACCTTGGCTTACACCTCCTAGTTTTTGGAACAATATTCAATTTACGGGATGATGCTTTTGTATCCTCCAAGTTAGTTTACTGGACTTATTCCACTCTTCACTAGTTTTACTGCAGGAAGAGATTAAGGCGTGGGAATAGCTATATGATTGTCACATGTTTAGGTTGGGAATTGTTGAGAATACCAGCTATGTTCTTTCTTGGGAATTCAGTGATCCAACACTATCAAAATCCTATGTTCTCACTTTTCTTCTTCTTCTTTTTTTTTTTTTTTTAAATTGCACACACAGAGACAAATATCACAAGGAACTGCCACCCATGTAGACAACATAATGAACACACTGTGCCCCATATTGCCTTTGCCAGCCATCAGATTAACTAGTGCTGTTCAAAGCTTCCCTATTATGTCAGTCATTTCAAAGTTGCTATTGCATAAAGTTAGATATTTTATATCAAAAGTCATTTGACCAACACATTTACTTTCCTCAGCCACTGTGCAGAAATGTGTTGTGACATTTCATCAGTAATAAGACTTAGCTCAGGAGTAGAACAAATGACAGACTCTGATTAACAAAGACCACACAAGTTATTCTAATATTGGGTTTCAGGTTACGCCTGATTAAGCTGAAGTTTGCTGGTCCCTATAGCCTTTGGTCATGCATATATCCCTGGGTGAAGATATATATAATTCAGAAATGAAGTCTAAATTGTTCATCTCTTTTGTTCCAAAGCTTTTGCCTTGCCAAAAGGACCTTGGTTTCCATCCTGCAAAGAGGGTAGAGTACTCTCTGTCCCCATTATGTATTTGCACAGCTCAGTAGATGATCTGTACAGACCACTAGACCACAAATCTGGCATGTCACTATGACACTTGTAATATCATTGTATGATGCAATAATTTGCAATGACACCTGCTACATTTCTAAGATGGCTACATTTCTCTCAGAGAAGTTTAAGGTCTATCATGAGCTAAATTTTGCACTGTGAGAATTATGAACGACCAAACCTGTAGACAATGGATTACATAGACATGGATTTCAGTTTTTGGTGTGAACCATATTTAAGGAGGAGGTGGGGTCAGTATTGAAATATCTCCTTATTTTTTTGCTTTTCATTTTATCATCTAATTGTTTATGATAAGCACCTCATCAGCTGTTAAGAATTCTTGAGTATTTCCTTTTGGAGAAATGTAGAAGATAAATAATGCCTAGAAGAAAATAAAGGAAACTGCTCTTCAGTGTTTCATGTGAGTAGAATGGCATGAGCTAGGCCTTAGCTACAGAGGCCTGCTTGATATTGTGTAAAGGTAAGACATGAAATAAAAGAAAACAGGCATAGAAAACTCATCAAGAAGAAAATCTGATGAGTCAGTGGTGGAAGCAGAAAAGAAAGAGAGACTGGTGCAAAAATGCTAAGTGGGATTTTTCAGAGCTTAAAAATAGCAGGAAGTTATCTGACTCCTAAACGCACTGGAACTGAGGGTCATTTGTCACATGAGAAAGACAGGTGAGAGCACAAGGAGGTGCTTCACCTCTTGGGGAAAAAATCATGCTACTGAGCATGCTGGTTTTCATTCAAAGCCTAAGAATGGAGATTTCTTTTTCCAGTCACCTATTCCAGCTCTTGTAACTAGATTTTGGGGTAGGGAATGTGGGTTTGTGTTCAAACGATGTTGTTTCTCTCACTGAGACGGTAATTTCCGTATGTGGAAATTTGAGTAGATGGCAACTTTTCTGTTTTACTCTGTACCGGTCTTGTTATAGGTACGCAGTAAGTGATGGTTACTGATTTCGGTGACTATTACAATGTACATTTTATCCTCTTATCCAGTTTTATTACTGTTTTTTAAATCAAGCAATATGCCTGTTCCAGTTGGGTTCTGGTTTCCATAAAGACTAAATTACAATTTGCTTTTTATGCAACCAGTCAGTAATGATGCTGTCCTAGGCAAATGATGAATAGCTATTTTGGCTTGGCTCTTAAAAATGCTGTTTTCATATTTCATAGTGAGCTGAACAGAGGAACTCTACAGGAATTGGATGGAAACCGGCATTTTCTACAAACTTGTTCTATACTCAGGGGAAAGTATTATCCCAACAACTATACTGTTACCAGATCATTTCATTAAAGACATATTTAAAAAGATCATACCTGTGTTCCGTCTTTCTCCTTTGCTCTCAGATACGTTATGTGGGCTAAATTTATATAGAATTACACATGTACATTCCTGAGTCTTTGCTAAACTATTTTTTCTTAAGCAAGTGACTTTTTAAACCTTTATTCCTACTGTTTCATAGCAATTATTCTTTTCCATTACTATTTTTCTCTCTTGCATACTTGAATGACACAAAGCTGCGCCCACTATCACATGACCTACATATTCACTTACAGTGAAATATTTTCAAAGCAGTGACCTTGCAGAGCAGGCTACAAATTTGATAGTAAAAGCCATTCTATTGATGCTTCTGCTTTCCTTTGTTCCTTTCTCCTAAGGAAAGTAGATTGGAAATACAGCAATTATTCTGCCTGGAAATTGAAAGGGATTTCTAAGCAACCTTGCACAATTGAGCTGGCACATGTGAAAACTGTTTCTGACTCACTGAGCTGGCATATACTGCTAAATCAGCATTGGCAAGGCTCCAGACAGCCTGTCACCAACACTGGATATTGCAATAAGTACCAGTTCTGAGTATTGTATCCAAATTGGTTTTATTGAGTTGTTCCATTCACTGCTGCAAGGTCTGGCTTAAGAAAATAAAGCCTTGGACTAAAAATAAAGAGACCACAGTGGAAGTAAAAGTATGTCAGCTGGGCTATGGTAACTGAGTATGCTATTAATAAAAAGGCTTTGCTTAAATACCTTTTAATGCCCATATTCTCTCACACAGACAGATTTTTAAATCTTCTTACAAGGCTATCAATTAGTTTATCAATTATCTTTATGAAGTAGTTCAGAAAATAAAAGCATAGACCAAAACATACAAAGAGTGATTATAAAGTGTGATACCCATGTTTCTCTCAGCGATCTTTTTTTCTGGAAATAAAAGTTTTGTTACTTTTTGCTTGGGGACATAGGAGAGGATCCCTAAGGAACTTTTCTCTTTTATAGGTAACTAGGTAAATCTTAATATTATGGTGAATTGGTCAGCCAATTTCTCATTTCAGTTTAAGTTATGTCATATTTTCTTTCACTTTTTGCAGACAAGGGGCATTCACAGAGACTGAAATTGGGGTTCAGGTAATCATGCAATTTTACTAATCTGACATAATTCAGTTGAATCTGGGCTGTAGGCTTGGTATATAAAAAGCGACACCCACTTTGGACACGGTTTGTCCTATTTGAACTTTGGCACCTAGCAAGGACCTTCCAATATACTTGATGGAAAATAATAGATAGGTCTTCAGTAAGGTTTATATATTAAATGTCATTGACTTTAGAGAAAATGAACATCATAGAGGTAAAAATATGAGGAAATGGCGCATTAGAATAGTGGAGCCCGTGATCATACATCCTGGATGCCAGAAAACCTGTACAGCTCTAAAAAGTCTGTGAGGTCTTAATTGCTCTTACTGTCTATGTTAAATATATTAAAGGTAATCTCTGTCACCTCTCTATGATTCAATACTTTCTTTGATTGCATATTAGGCATACCCAGAGGCTTTTGGAAAATAGGAATGGGCCATAAGAAATCACCTAATCTACCCTCCTCTTGCAAAACAGAATGAACTGTATCTGACTTAGTCCTGATGCGTCTTATGAAATCTGGGCCTAAAAGGCTTCAGCAATGGATTTGAGGATGGTCCGACACATTCCAAACAATTTTTTTGCTTGACATCTAAAAGCTTTTTAATTGTAGATGCCTACATTATCAGCTCTCCAGTTAGAGCAGAGACAATGTCAGCTTCTACTAACATGCTGGGAAATGCTAGAGTGCTTGATTGTCCCTGTCTGCAGGTTCAGCACATACTTTGAAATGGAATAAATCTATAGATCTTCTGTCATAGATTAACTAAGTTCACCTGGCTTGAGACAACTGTGAAATAAATTTATTCATTTACAAAATAAAAACAAACCAAAAAGATAATAAATGTATTAAGACAATACATACAGAAAAGAAAAGATGACTGTATCTCTACCTAGTACTTAGTAAGTTCCAAAAGTTTTTCTCACCCTATTTCGATCTAGCTGTCAAGCTAAAACATACTTCATGGTTTCTGGCTGATTTACAACCCTCCATCTTCAAGTTGTATTAATGGAAAGGAATCTGTCAGTGGAGAGTCATACTTATTTTTATAGCAGGTTATCTTTGAGAGCTATTCATACTCAAAATCCCCCTCCCTCCCACTCTTTCTGTTTTTCTTAATATTAACTCAGTGGTGAAGTTTCCTTTCATCACTCCATTGCCTTCCCTTCCTAGCATTGAAAATGCCAAGGTCTTCTGGGTATGTTTAGATGCCATGATAACCTGCTGAAATACTCAGTGCTGCTCAGAGGTGAATCATTAACAAACCAAAAAGGAAAATGCTCTTTCCTACCTCCTGAGGCAATGCTAAGTCATTTGTATCTTCATATTTATGAAGATAAATTGTACATTTCATGTAAATGTGTAAATTGATGATCAAACTTCTGCAAATTGGATTAATACTTATGATTAAGATTATGTCACTTTATTGGTTTTTTATTAAGATCGGCTAATAAAAACTGACTTTGTGGTGTTATTGAGCTTGGGGTGAACTAAGCCGCCAAAGGTTTATGTAGCTTGTGGCAATTCTACCATCTGCTGAATCTATCTATACCCACATGTTATTATACTTTCTGTTTACGTTGTAGTTTGTGATGTCTAGTTTAAATGTTCTTTCCTGCAATTTTAGGCTCTTCTTTCTTATCATATCCAGCATAGGCCAGGTTATAACATAATCCCTTCCTTGCTGCCTTCTCTCAGCCTTTTTTAGCTACTTTCTTCCAACCTGTAATCCTATTTCATGTTTTCCAGATCTCTGTCCAATTTAGTTCCTCTTTTCTGGACTCTGTCCAGATGTGCACAACTTTCTTTAAGTATCATTCTCCGATACTGGATGGAGTTCTGCAGCTGCCATCAAGCAGACCAAAGGGGAAATTCAACATGCCTTGAGCAACAAGGTATGAGACTTGCTGTTTCAGATCATGTTCTGCAGAACTCCTCCCTCACCTGTTACTGTCCGTGCTGCAGCTGTATAGCTGATCGTTGCTGCCTACATGCAAAACTTTGAAATTTGTTCCTATTGAGCGGCAGCCTCTTTTCAGCATCACATTTTCAGTTTATGAAGAACTTTTTGAATGCAGTTATGGTTTCCATTATACTTGCAACTTCTCCTAAGTTGTGTGATCTTCAGATGTGATGTCTGTTTTCTGTTCCGTGATGCAAATCAATAGCAAAAGTACTGGACCAAACACGGGACAGATCCTTGTGGAACCTGTACTGATGTATCATTCTAGTTAGATAATGTGGAAGGGTTTTCAGTTCACTTGGTAGTAACTCTGTCACTGTACCTTAATTTTCTTCTGAGCATGTTATAGTGGACAGTGCTAAAAGCCTTATGAGGTTAATGTAAATTACCTCTCTTATATTTACATACAAGCAAGTTTACACGGTTTTTTCAGTGTTAATGTGGATATATTCAGTCAATATATTTTAACTGACAAAAGCTGCAGAATGTAAATGAATACAACTATTTCAGATGAATGAGCATTATTTTAGTTCAAAAATGCAGTTAAAGTCATATATATTTGTTGATACTAGAACTGTACTCTTCTAGGCCTTGTTCATGCAGCTTTTCCTGCAAACAAAAGGCTTCTCTGAAAGAATGAGTATATGAAAATCTTCATTGAAATTAACTTCAGTGCCTTAACAGTCCATAGATAACCAAAGGAGTAGGCCTCAAGGCTTCTGAAAGAAAAATGCCAGGTTCTTCAGTAGACTGCCCAGCTGTAGTCAGCTGGTTTTCTCTGAGGCATCACTATACCTTCAGCTTATGAAGGTGTGCATGCTGAAATCCTTTGAATCAGTTGCTCTTCCTAGGACTGACTGACTTCAAGGTTTTTGGTTAGCAGGGCAGCAGCCTTTCAATCCCTGCTGTAAGGAACCAACTTTGGTTGTCACTTTGACAAAAAAGGTTTCTACCCTTAATGGTTGTGTAATATATTGTGTAGTGTGATTCATTGTAAGAACTTTACTAGCCAATGATATGGTTAAATAATAAAATAAAACTGAAATATTTGACTTGCTTAGAACAGACAGCTAAAGGACATCTTCTTATGTCCATGAAGGAACACTAATGATAAATGTATATAACATACTAAACACCTTTGCAAACCACTCTGCCCTGAATTATCTTTACTCAGAATACAGACTGTGATTTTGCTTTGGAAATCTTTATAATTCCTGTGACCTATACAGCTAAAAAAAGCCACCAACCCACTGCTATACTTTGCCAAAGGCAGAACAAAGAGAAGAAATAACATACCTTTCACAAGGGACTTGGTATTATCTGAAACCCTATAATCCAAATCTCGTTCTGTTTCTTCAATTGGTTGAGTGATTTCAGTAAGCCTGCCTGCAACCAATCAATTTTAAAACACCTGTGAAAATACATTTAATTCATTGAAGGACATCCTACTCATGGATTAACATCGAAGTTAGTAAACATAAAAGGGAGTATGATGATTTACAAATATCCCAATATTACCATACAACTTATCCCAAGACTGTGATTTGTCAGTGATACTTGGGATAACTGTTCCTTTGGAACCCACCACTATCGCTGAGGAATAATATACATTAAAAAATCTTGCTTTATCTAGCAGCAGAGAGAGGTTTCCCTGCTAAGAAGATCTTGTGAAACACTATAATAACTGGTTAACACTCATCTGGAAGTTTTAAAAGGGTGTTTAGATAAATAAAATATCATAATAATTTTAGACATACAGAATACGTTATAGCTGAGATCAGCTATGGTAGCCTTGCTAATACTTTGATCTTATGTGTGCTTTCTTGAGAACAAAGGATGTTTTTGTTAGAGCTAGTTCTCAGATTGTGAGATACATCTCTGAATGGTGACAGCAATCATTCATGGTACCTTACTAAGATTACTGTTTCTGGTGACAATAAATTACATTTCTCTTCTTTAAAACACAGTAAATATGGAAGGGTTGAGAGCGGGGGAAGCCTGATATGAAGCACCGTAAGAGAAATATTATTTTGCAGTGCATTTCCTCCTGTTTTTAAATAACAAAATATTAGTATTACTCTGTGCGTTCAATGAACACACAAAAGAAACATCCAAACAGAAAAAAACCCTACCAATTAGGAAAACCCAGAAAATTTCTTGCTCTCATGATTCCAAAAGCCGAAGGATCAGAAACAGAAAGGATGCAATATATTGGTGCAAAAATCAAGCTTGTGTTTAGCCACACTTCAGGAGAATATTCTAAGCTTTATTTAAGAAAATGCATATTGTGAACCAGAAATTCCCTACACTTTCAATCCAGTTCCTCTCTGTATAAATTGGCAGGTACTTCAGGGGAAGCCACAAAGGGCTCCAGAGTAAGCATGCCTGAAGTAATCTACCTAGAGGAGAAGTACTTTTTCTTAGCTTTCTATATGCTGATTGACATTCATTAGCATGAAAATTTATATGACTTCCAAATCTGAAATTCATTAGGCTTCAGTAGTATCTCATGGCAATGTCTTCCCTAGGTTGAATATCTATAGCATGTATTATCTTCTTTCAGCTTGTTCTGTGTATTTTACTCTTTCCTTCTCCACTCTAACAAAACTGCTGGTCTTTCACTTTACTCAAATTTGCCAAGCCATTTACATTTCCTCAGTAATGCATTTTGAAATGCTTTTCTATTATTAATGTAATATTTTTGAGATGAAATGGTTAAGACTGAAATCAATTTAGCAGGAGAGCATAATACTAATTTATATACATTTACTATTATTTCTTTCTTACTCTTTATTTAAAACAAATTGTTTTCATAGTTGACTTACATACAGTGAATGCCCCCACCCCCCCCAGCATATAGGTCCATTTTAATGGAGGTATTACAGGCATTAATTTGATCCAGGATTTCTAAATGCTTGTTTCCAGGTCATCTCATTTTAGTACCCTGTGCCAAACGCCTGCTTCACTCATGCTAGCGGACATCTAACACCATTTTAATGTAATTTTTGTGTTTTCTATTGATTTAATGTGATGATATTCAAATAGTTCCCTGTGCTAGTTATTGAATGTTTAATGTCTGTGGAAAACTAGCAGCCCGTAGATTTTACTTCATCTCAGCAGCAGCAGATGTGAACTTATTTGAGAGACTAATAGGGAGTTGTCATACCCTTTAGCCTACGCTGTTAAAAGTTATATCTGTTCAGACCTGTTATAGCTCTTCAGATGGGGTCTGTGTCTTCTCTTAAACTATATACAATTTTTTTTTCTAAAATCTTTCAATACGTTTCATAAAAGTAACTGAAATGGGGAACCCTGAGTCCTTTCTAATACCTGGTGTACATTGCATTTGAATCCTGAAGGAACAGTGTTGTCTTTGGTCGAGGATTCTCTCCCACAATACTATCTTGCACTCTTTTTTTTTTAACATATGGTTTTATCATCCACAAAATCCCCAAGAATTTAATCTGAAAAGTTAATTTGCTATCATTCTGCTACAAAGATGACAAATGAGACTCCTGCCTATTAATATTAATTAAAGTTCCGAATTGGTACAAAAATAAACAATGACAGATTGAAATTGCAAGAGTACAGAAACAGGGAAACCACATGAACATGAGCAATAGATTTGATTGAATTGTCATAGAATTATCAGCGATGGCAAGGCACAGTTTGGACACCTCTATCCTAAATCCCCACTAGGTCTGGAAGACCTATAACCTGCCAGCTGAAACTCCACTGGAACCAGCACACCTTCTGTTTCCAAGTCAGTTATACTGCGTAATGGTCAACAAGACTTTCACTTTGCAAGCAAATTACCTGGGACTATACTGTTCTCTCCTGCTTCCTTAACCAAAGAGTTTATCTCTATTTACCCAGGTAAATATAAGAAAACTTCTGCTTCTAGTTGTGACAGTAGGTAACAGTTTTAGGAATAATTACTGCAGACGAAGCTGTTCTAATCACGGGCATTACCAGATATGAGGGGAGTTGTCTTTATGTCTGCTACAAGGGAAGATGCTGTTACTACACAAACCCATACTGGAGGTCCAGCAACTTCTTGAATGCGCTGTTTTGAGGATGTTTTGCCTGTTGAATCCTTTCTAATACAGCCTGCCTGTAGAATGTGTTACATTATGCCTGTCTGCACACCCACAAAAGAGCACAGACACAATGGCAGGTGGGGGAGGTTTCTTTCAGGCCCATCACAGGAGCCATCAGCCCATCAAAGGTCCATCTCTGTGTGACCAGAGGAGCAGAGGGGCACAAAAGCAGGTGCGGAATGCAAATTAAGGACTGAAAGGAAGGGACAGCCTATCAGACCTGTTCCAGGAAAGCCTGAGCCCCATTGTCCAGGCGTGAAACCCATCAAGAGGAGTCAATCCCGGAGCACCTTTTGGACTGATGGGGCTTGCTGCCTGAGGGTGTAGGACGCATCCTGAAATGCAGGAAAAAAACATTTCGGGATTGCACTGGAATTACTATGGGATGTTTAGAGGAGGAACTAAAGGCAAGAAAAGGGAGGAATTAGGTGATTTGGGGAGGAACAAGTGTGGGAAATATAGAGGAATAAGGGTATAAAAAGGTCCTGTCACATGTAAATAGTTTGCTAGTGGGTATGCTCGTGTGGCCATGCCTTGCACCTGAACAGTGCAGTCTGTCCTATCGTATTAAACTCCTTCCCAGCACTTTCTTGGGTGAGGGGCTCTCTATTCTCTGTGCACGTGCGCGCATGGGGGTCTGAGCGCACCAGCTGGAGTCTGACCGCGGGTTGGACGGTCCGTGTGCCTGTGGTGCCGGTGGCTGGCGTGCCTGCAGGCGCCTGGGTGAGCGTGTGAGCCCTAGCAAAAATCAAACTGGAGAAACTACCAAGCGGGCGAGCGGGCCAGGGAGCTGTGTGTCTGTCTGTCTGTCTGTCTGTGTCTGTGTCTGTGTGTTTAAGGGTGAGGCCACGGGAGAGGCTGACTGTTAGAGGGACCAGGGGAGCCCCAGCCAGCTTTAGAGAAAGACCAGAATGACCGTGGGATCTGGGGGTCTCTAAAGGTGAGAGCTGCTGGTGTTTGTGTATCTCATGGGGGGTTGGCTACTGGGGGCTTCACTTGTCTCAGGCGTTTAGATCCAGACACATTTCCCCTTGCAGAATGAACAAATGTGTCAGTGCGAAGTGTCACACCACTGGTGTAGACTCTTCACCTGAAGTATTCCACTGTGTCCTCTTCTGGCTTCCTCCCCAATCACAGGCAATGAAAATTTCACTTAAAAAGTCACTTTATGTCTCTCCACTACAAAAGGCTGACAAAATAAAGTGTTCCACATTCAAATCCCAGATTAATGTAGAAAAAAGTATTACGGGATATGTGCACAAGCATGCCTCTACCTCACAAATGGAAACCAGATGCAATTCTGCTGAAAGTTAACATGTCATAAGTGAGAGGATTTTGCAGACCTAGGTTATCAACTATATCCTATATATAATCTATAGTTGGCTCATAAGTCAGAGAATGCCTTTTTTCTTCTACAACTGTTTCTGCAAAGTTACATTAGACTGAAGATCCAGTGAACTGTCAGTAGAGTGGCTGTTGCTTTGACAGACACTGAAGACCTTAATGTGTGATGGTGATGGTGGAAAAACTAAACCTGTAGCAAATTACAGTCTCACCTTTACATTCAAGGCTGTCTGCAAACAAATAGCTTTCCCTTTATGCAGTCTGCACATTCAGTCATTCTTAGAGTGAGTGTAATTAAAGTGATTAAAAAGACTTGTTAAGAAGTTAAATCTTTTCAGATAGCATTCCAATAACTTAAAAATTATGTATTCATTTACAATATTTTTTCTGGATAATTCTCAAAGTGTTTGATACACATTTGTGATGAGAGTCTTAGAATTTATTCAGGTTTTGAAATGGCAGACTTGCCCAGAAACAGCAGTGGTTCAAAGTATCAATGCTTTCCTGGCAATGCTGATATCAGAGCATTAATGTTGTTTTAAGACTCTGTCTGTGAGCATAGCATACAGTTGATATTTAGAAATCCTACTGGGAGTCCATAAATCCACAAAATGGTCAGACTTTCATGCTGTTACGGTCCACTGCGCAGCAATATTTCTGTGTGTGACTCAGGAATAAAAAATGCTAGGTCAGCTTCATATTAAAAAGCCAGAACATTTATTTGAAACGTGGGTTTCTTCTCTGTTATGAACGAAGTTTTAATTTTGTGTACTGCTTGTTGAGCTATCCTCATGTATTTCTTGTTCTGCTAGTGATTTTAACATAAGAACAAAGGAAAATCAGCCTGCTTTCATTTTAATTAAAAGAAAGTATTTCATCTTAGACATTCAGACTGAGGCAGCCTCTTTTTAAGATTTGTAGAAAAGTGAGGTTTTGCATGATTTAATGGTAAAGCACCAGTTGCTGCAACTTTAATACCAATACGTATCTTTGTATATATACTGTGAGGTAATAGTAGAAAAGAATTGATCATTCCAGTTCTGGAGAAAGGCATAACTATGTTGCTACATATCTTTGCAGTCAAGTAGCATCCTGTGTGTTCTTTCATGGTCAAAGCTTCAGACTAACGTTCCTCATTCAAAAACGAAATTTTGTGGGTAAATGTTTAAGTGGAGCTTGTACTGAGACCCATTACTAGTTAGACCTTACTCAAACCTGACCTACTTATGTTTGGCAAAAAAGTTGCAGCAAAACTTTTTAACAAACAATATAGAAAGAGGACTCACATACTAGAATGTGTTTCTAGTTCCATACAAAACTACACCCTTATGGATACAAGGTAAACTAGTAATAAGGAAAAAACCTGCGATCCTCTGGGTATCGAGCTATTCAGGCTCTCTTGCGAGTCTCAGGGATACATCCATGCATGTGCATATATACATGTGCAGAGCCAAAGAGCAGAATCTTAACGATCTTGGTTGAAAGGCATTTTGAACATTCAGGTAGATTTTATTATAATTATGATTCCTATGGGCAACACCAGCTTGCTCACCATGAAGGAATTCAGGTGTATGCATAGTAAGTATGCACAATCTGCTGCTACATCCAGAAAGTGTAGAACTTGCACTATTTTGCCGCAGCAAACCACCACTTTGTTCTCTTCCTGTCTTATTGAAAAAATGAAGAGGTTTAAGAAAGGAAGAACTGCCCTGTACTTACATAAAAATCTGTTTTCCCTTTTGCAGTCTTCAAGTGTTAAATGAAACTATTTTCAATTATTTAATTCATTAATAGATGCATATATACTTCCTTTATTTATCTTGCCTATGTCTGTTAATCCTGGTTTCAGTTAGGAAGAGCATTTTTTTAAAAATGACATCAGAAAAATCTGTATTCCTGAATTTGGTACTTTTCACTTTCAAAAAAAATTTTTTTTGCACTTTAATTTTACTGACTGACTGAACTCCTGCATGTAAAGTTCAAACCAGGCTTTTCCAGTATGACACAGTTCTCAGGAGTCTTTCATGTTTCTGTGTCTCACTTAGAAAGTTTATATGGTATCTAACTGATGAACACAACTGATTTATAAAGTCCACAAATGACACAAACCAATATCAGCATAGATACTATTTACCGTATTTGTTAGAAATTTGCAGGCTCCTGAGGAACCATAGTCAGTCCTGTAAAAGTCAGTTAAAAAGGAAATACTTTTGCTTTTTTGAGAAGGAGATGAAAACTAGATTACAACTTTTAAAATTGTGTTTCATGACACTAGTTGCAGTGTCTGTATCAGGGTTTTTTCCAGCTTTTTATTACAATAGGTATAAAAAAAATGGAAAGACCATTCATGAAAGCTCAGTTTAATTTTAGATGAAGAGCAAATTAACAAATTGCAAACAAATAAATGCTGCACAGACAGGTTAAGCATCAGTCTTGGCAAAATGATAGTCTCGCTTTTATGTAAGCAATTTCCTCTGTCTTCTTAGTTATTGGATTCTAAATCATGAGAAATAAAAAACAATCATACACTCAGTAAAGTGCACTTCTATATACATGAAGCAAGCTGGAGCATAAAAAGTATGAATGAGGATGTTCATTTTGTCTTTCTGTAGTTCTGTGACTGTATGCTAAGCTTATATAGAAAGAATCAAGACACTGTGCATGCTATGTCAATGTTACCTGCTCTGATTTACATTTATGATGAGGTAGAGAATGCATCTTCAATGCTACTCCGGTGTCCGAGAAACATTATTGTATTACTGGCACTCAGAGGCTTGATCTTACATGTTTACTTCTAAATAAATACACTTAAGGGAGAGTAAAAACATTACAAAGTACCAATTATCAACCTCTCCATTCATGTACAATCAATGTGCATTCACTGTGCACAAAAGAAATGCACATCAAAAAGAAATCCCTATATTCCACGTAGATTGAAAGCTAAACCAAAATAAGTTGAACTAAAATGTAAATGTTATCCTCTTCAGATGCTTTCTTCATTCTAGCCGTGGTCAAACCGGGATCACATTGGGCTTCAAGAGAGAAGGAGCAGGAAGAGCAGGGCTGTTTCTCCTGGGTGGTGAGCCAGAGCTGAGGGCAGCAGCAAGGCAGTGGGGACAATGGCCTGACTGACACGTGGCACAGTCCCACAGTACCTAAACAAGGAGAGCAGAGCAGGTCCAGGGACAGTTAGCTGACACCTCGGCCAGCAGGCGAGCCCACAAACGGTAAGACAGGTCCAAGTCCTGGTTAGCTGGTCCAGGTCTGGATCAGTGAGGGACATGGCCAGGCACCCGCATGGCTGCAGCGAAGCCCAGGCAGGGACCAGGGGCAATTGCCCGGCTTTCGTGCAGCTCCTGAGAGAAAGGGGACAGCCTCTGCTGAGGCTTCTTACAGCTCTTTCTCAAACAGCTCCCTGATTCAAGGCCGCACAGCTGCACTCTCAGTGCTGGCCCTGAGCCCAGGCAGCCAAAACCCCAAAACGGGCCTCTGACACCCCCTTCCTCTAGCTCATCCTTACTCATACCCTGATTGCAGCTAGGAAGTGGGAAACCAAAGATCTTTTACAATTTGGGCACTGCTAAGAGAGTGACTTGTCACGCCCACTAGAGTGAGCGTTCGTGCTGCGTCGTTATTTCCCTTAGCGACCTCTCGTATATATCAAATAGGATGTGCACTTTATATGGGCTGTAAGTGTGCATTGCACTGTGCAAGAACATATTCTAAAGTCTCCTTATTATCTCTCCAGAAACCTTTGGCTATTGGGCCGGTTACCTCTAGATCTGTGTCCTGTTCTGTCAATCAATTTCTTTCCTAATGCTCATATAAATAATAATAAAAAATGTTTAAAAATATAAATAAAGTACAATGACCACTTATTTGTTTCTGGTTGTTGCCTTCCAGTGCTCAGAATTTTTCAAGAATCAAGTAGAGGTGTGGTCTGTGCAACCTAAGAGCTTTTATTTTGAATGCAACCTGCACATTGGTAACATGTTACGATGAATTTGAGTATAACCTACTCTATAAAATCAACTCTTTCTCTAAAATTCAAGAGGTCCTATCTTAATATTTTAATCATTACAAAGTTACTACAGCTTCTCTTTTCATTTCTGTATCAGATAATGAAACTCTGGAGTAGTTATGCTTTTATTATGTGTGCTCTTACTTAGATAATTCCACTCCTCTCTGCAGTCTATTAATCAGTCTCCAGATTCTACAAATCAGTATAACACTAAGTGCATTGTAGTCAAATTCACCCAAAAAAGGCAGATATAAGTATCACGTAAATCCGTGCAATTTGAAGTGACACCCATAGCTCGGGGCATTAGCACTGGATTAGAGTTACTATACAATATAATTGTTTATGCTGTTTTGCAGTGTAATACAGACAAGCCTACACAATCAGAGCTTTCACAGACATAAACAGACATCGCACACTAATTATATTTGTCTGCAAGATTATAATAATCATAGATGGCAGGTATTACAAGGCAGTTCTTTTTTTCTGGTTAACCCATTCAGTATACTCATCTTACTTCAAAAGCAACTTGCAGTAAGGGGGTGAAAGCTGTTTTTTGCTACATTCTTGTGATGGGAATTTTCTATAAAATAAATGCAAAAGCAAAATATCAACTTATTTTACTTGTCTTTTCACTTAGTGCTGTAATGTGTAATTTTCCCTTTTGACTCAAAACTTCTCTTTCACCTTTTGTCTGAGAACTTTTCAGGAGCTTAAAGAACAAGACCATAAAAAGACTTCAGAAATGACCCTCAGAAGCAAAGGTTTATGTGTGACTTACAATTAGCACAACATCGTACTGTGTAAATCAACACATAAGGATTTTGTCTTAAAGCTACTGAATGCATTTCTATTTTTAAAACACAGATAACCCTTTTATGCCAAATGTAACAAAAGCTTCTTTCTTGTACCGAGAGTGCAAAGGTACTAGCATCAGGAAATGGATGAGACTGAGTCCTTACTTAATAATAAAAATATGAATTTCCTGTATTTTTCCAATGTTTTTGTGAAGAGAACCTTGACACCCTTTTGTTGTGCAGACTCAATATCATACAGTGACGACAAACTGGAAGGATGTGAGGAATTAAAGCATTGGAACATTGTGGAACTACATCAGGCATTAAAAAGCTAGGAGGCGATTAATGGAGGGAAGTTCATTTTACAAAAAGTGGTTATGAAAATAGTTTGAGAAGTGTTTGGTGTGTTACACGGAGGAGGAACAAGGCAGAATGGGATGAAACCAAGAAGGAAATTTTTACTCACTAAGCTATGGAAAGTGACAGGGGTGAGGAAAGAAATGGAAGACCACTGTCCTGGAACAACAGCTAAAATGAATTTTTAAAAAATCTTAAAAGCATGCTTTTGCAAATTGATCCATCTAAAACTTGTCTTAGTTTTGAATGGGTCTTTATGGGAACTAAGATAGGACAGGGGGAAATATTATATGCTTCCACGAAACATATTTCAAAGATAAATTTTTGATGGCTGCACTTCTATTACAATTTTTTAGTACTATAATCTTTAGGTAATTATTTATTTAATCAATGCACCAGGTATCCTACTGTCAGGCACTTTAAAAACAAATACAAAAATGCAGTTCTCACAATACAGAAATTAAATGGTAAGTTCAGGTAAGTAAGAAGCAAACGAATACATGGTATGTAAAAGTTCAGTTACAATCTTTTTGGATACAGAATTTCTTTCTTTACCATTAAAACAATTTTTAATGAAGTTTATTCCTAAATGCCTCCAGCTGCTCTGTTCATGATTCATTAGCTATTGTCTGATAGTCATCTTGCCAGAACAGGGTCTTGCAATTTGTCTACATGTTTAAGAAAACAGGCTAGCACAAAGGTTCATTGGCTTCCCTCTTGAATGAACGAGCACAAAGTGTATGGATAAGGTAATGCCATGTTTCTGGCCCCTTTGACCCCAGATGTTATCTGGGAGAGCTGCCAGAAAGGGATGGAGCCCTGTATATTCTCAACCACATCAGGTAGTATGTAGAAGATTAGGTATCGTGTTAGCTGGTGCTTTGTGATTGTTTACATTTTTTCAGCACCAAACCATGTTATCTATCCCAAAGAAATCTGGCCTAATTGCAGTATTCCCTGTTTGATGATAGACTTTCAGAGCACAGTCCCTTGGAAAAATCTGTCACTAACCCTGAAAGAAGTGTGTCTGATACAAAATTCCTTCCTGGAGTTGCTCTTGGAGACAGCTCTTCCCCTTTCCTTGGAAACAAAATACGTACAACCACAAAGATATGCAGAATTATTAATAACTCCCACTGTATCTGTTAATATAATGCCACCATGAAACTTGACTGGGAAGCTGCTCTTCTTCATCTCATAATAAACTTTAAAGCTTCAAAGCTATGTCACAAATATTTTAATTGCAACCTTTTGTAGGACCTTTAAGATAAAAGAATCGGAATTTCACTGGGAGCTGGAAGTCCTAAACTGATGTTCAAAATAATATACATCCATCTCTGTTTGATAATAGAAATTTTTATTTGGCAGTGGTTTTTTCAAAATATTTTGTGTGCAATATAATCAAAGATTCTGAAGAAGGACTAATTTTTTCTCTGTTGTTAACAAACAACATGTAAATTATAGATCTCCTTTGGCTTTCTACTGTGCTAGTTCTGAGAACGTGCGCTATCATTTGAAGCTGCGGAGGACATAGCTGGATTTTAGGTCTCCCTTTAGTTCTTGGTTTAAGAATGAATGACCCCTCTTAAGACACCACGATGTTCTTGACTGAAGTAACTTTTATTTTTAACAGGTTGTGCTTAGCAGTCTCATGGAATGAAGAATAAAGATCTACCTCCTCCTTTCCTCTTAGGTTTTTTTCTCTTAGTTTTGTCTATCATAATTGTAATTTCCCATTCAGAGCACTTCCAGAATATCACAAAGGAACCCCACACTGGAGGAGTGAGTCTTTTGCAGATTTTTTTTTCTTAGAAATACTTTGTACAAGCTCTGACACCAAGGCTACGAATAGGTGGGGGGAGGATGGTTTCATTTTCACTTTATTCCAGTTTTGGACCATCTAACATAATGAAAAAGGAAATCGAAAAAACAAAAAGAGATAAAGTAGAAAAAGAAGCTGAGGACAGACTTTTATGAGATACACAAATAGTTTTGTCTTTCAATCTTGATTTCTAAGTGGCAAAATCATGCCTGGAGCTGCTCTGTTTGATCACAGGAGAGCAACTCGGGAAACAAGAGAGTGATGGCTGAAAAACTCTGGACCAATGATACTGGTGAACTCCTCACTTCATACTGAATTTTTGTGGTCTTGTTTTAAGTGTGAATTTACAGTGGAAATTTTGGGGTGGGGAGGCCATTGCCTGTTTGTCCCCATTTCCAGCCTCTCTGTGAAAGAAAAGCAGGTAAAAAGAATCACACGGCAGTTACGCAGCAGCCAGCGTGTGTGTTGACAGTCTTGGCCAGCCCAGACTGCTTCCATCATGCTGCTGAACATGGGGCATGGCCTCATCACCTAACCACTGCAGGAGCAATGTCTCTAGCAGAGGACATAGCACAGGGAAGTGCTTCAGGTTCCCATCCCAATGTCCCTTCCAGTTTACACTAAAGATTAATCATCTTTTCTCCCAACTTAATGTCCGAGGTTTACTATTTCGCTTGAACAGCAAATTATTCTGGAGACTGATTAAAGCCTCTGTTTGTAGTGAATGAATTGTTGAAAGGCAAAGCAGTCCCTTTTAAAGGCCATTTCCTGCCCTGAGACATTCACATAGGATTCCCACTGAAGAAAAAGAGAATTGTACGTGCTCATCCAAGGGCAGAATTCACCCCCAAGTTTAACGACTGTGAACTTAGTAAATCCTTAAAAACAGTTAGCTTATATGTGGTAGAAACTGTACTCACCTCAATATAATGACTACAGTCTTAAACTTTAGTCTATGACTCTTGCATGTTGAATTTTTGATGGAAAATGCAGAAAAAGAAATTTACATTTTAAGTCTTATTGATGTATGAGAAAAGAGCATTAAAAGAACCTGGTTTAAAAAAGGAATTCTTAATAATAGTGTTGTGCTGATACTAAAAATCTTTTGAAAATAGTGAAAGGCATTTGCGTCTGTCATTGATAAGGTACTCAAAAAGTTTCAACAGGAAAGATGCGTATTATAAAGGTTTGACCTTAAACAACTGGTATACATAATATTATTTTCTTTTGGATGTGCAATACTGGTTATTTGGCTTCCTGAAAAATAAAACAAATCTTTTACTGTCCATAACAGCCAGGGTTCAGTTCATATCTTTAAGGAATGAAAGACACTATTCCATGTACACGAAGCAAAAAGCATAAGGATCATTGCAAGTATTAATATGCCTTCATACTTTTAAAGATAATTTGACATGAATATTGGGGAACAAATACTTTTTCACAACTCTTTCATCAGTCAGTGATTTAATACAACGCTATTCTTTAGGAGCTTATATTTTATATATTATCCTATTAATCTGTTAATTTTCATGTCCTTAATTCACACTCAGGTAAGACAATTGATTTCCCTTCCTAAAGAGGGCATTCTTTTTCCTCACATATGCACAACCTCCCTGAGATGGTAATCAGGGAATGCAAAACAGAGCCTTCTAGTAATTCATTGCAAAGAACAGAAAGTGGTACTTGAAAAGTCTGGCTTCACAATAACCCCTACTTCAGAACAACTCCATGTCTTCACTGTTTAGGTTTAATACTATGCACATTGCCGTTGTATAACTTCCCAAGAACACACTGGGTCTGACTAAATTGTGTTTGCCTTCTCAAAATGTTTGCAACAATACACATAATGTATGATTAGCGGAAATAATAAAATGAGATACCATAAAATAATGCTTGTGGTCAAGGGAACATAATCTGTCTATGCTGTTTTAGATGCATTTGTGGCTGGTCCCTGATCAACCACCAGCGTTGGAAGACTAGAATTTTGGCTACAATAAAATATATAGGCAGTCATTTATGTGAAGGGATTTAAGATGCCAGGATTCTTCAGGAAAAATAATTCCTGTCTGTAGCAGTGCTAAATTAACAAAAAAACTTCTCTGTAGACAAGCTGTTCTCAACAGATTTTTTTTTAGGGGTTGCAGGTGAAAAGGGGTTCCATGTATCAGAAACATATGTATCAAGAAACACATGGAAAACAGCAGAAGTGCCTCTTGTGGTTAAGATTTCTCTTAGTCATAAACCAAGTCTGATTGCATGCCAGTCTGAAAGGCTTAGAGATCACTCCTGCTCTAATCCTTTCAGTGCAAGTAACTTGCCATCTGAGCCAAGTTGTATTTCTTCCTTTCTTGTAGGGCTGGCCTCCCTGGCAGTCCTTACACTGAGGGCAGGCAGCTGCTAGATCTGTTCAACTCATGGGAGACGAGTTAACCCTATCCTCACCAGTCATTTACAAATTACCATAGGATAAAAAGAAAGACTATCTCAACCATCCCTCCATTGTGAGGTTCAGAAATCATTGCCAAAAGCAAATATCCCGTGACATTCTGAAAACTCTATGTTATGTAGAAACTCATTACCCACCTGGTAAAAAAGATGTGGATCAGTCATATTCATACTTAATTGAAATTTATCCAAGTTGCAACTCTGTGATCCCGTATTTCAGATCCACGGCGAAGACAGAGTTCAGCTGAGGTGGAACCCTGAATCTGAAATTTTCACAAACCTAACTTAGACTTGAGTTTGAGTTCCAGCCAGTCTTTCTGCCACTACTCACTTCTCCATACTATCATACAATATGGTGGCTCAGTGTCAGCCTTTCTTTTGCCTGTGTTTTTTACAGAAGTAAAGCGGTGGTTCCGGTTTTCTTCTACCGTTACAGTGCTAGGAAAGTTAAGAAACATACTACTAAGAAAACGAATATCATTTTCTGTTCCATTCCATTTGTGTTCCAGCTCTATCATTTCTGCTCAGGGAATTGTGCTAATTACCAGTATTGTAATAAATGTTTTATTTACATCTACAACTTCCAGATCTTGTATGCACTAGCATTTTCCAAACTCATGTGTCATCCATGTTTTTTATTTGAATAATCATAGTATTTTACAGCATATGAACTGCTTAACTGTATTTTCCTGAAAGTATTTAACTGCATAGGTTTGAGACTTTCTCATAAATATACCTGAACTTAAGATAATATTGAAAACTGATAATTATAAGAATATTACAAGACAGCAAAGACAATTTCACCTTGTACAGTTACAGTACAAAATACCAGCTGCTTACACTCATCTATACCTGCTGTACAAAAAGGACGTGGCCAGGCTGGAAGGGGTCCAGAGAAGGGCCACCAAGATGATCAGAGGACTGGGAAGCTGCCATACGAGGCTAGGCTGGGAGAGCTGGGTTTGTTCAGCCTTGAGAAAAGGAGGCTCAGAGGGGATCTTCTCATCACCATGTACCAGTACTTAAGGGGCAGCTACAAAGAAGACGGAGACTCCCTTCTTACAAGGAGTCCCATGGAGAGGACAAGGGGGATGGACACCAGTTGCTCTTGGGGAGATTCCGATTGGACACCAGAGGGAAATTTTTCGCAGTGAGGACAGTCACCATTGGAATAATCTCCCCAGGGAAGGGGTTGACTCGGCCACGTTGGACACCTTGAAGAGTCGTCTGGACAGGGTGCTGGGCCATCTTGTCTAGACTGTGCTCTTCCTAGAAAGGTTGGACTAGATGATCCCTGAGGTCCCTTCCAGCCTGGGATTCTGTGATTCCTGTGATTCTATGATTCTGTGATCTTTGTCCTTCTGCTTCATTTTCACTTGTATTATGACACTTTTTTTCTTTAGAACAAATTACCAGTCTTTCCTTTCAAATGTAAAGCTTTGATCCTTAGAGAAATTAAGACAAAGTTCAGGTATTAGGCTCTGGTTCGTGTCCAAATTTTATGTGAAATATATAAATAAATGCTGAGAGAAGAAATTACTCAAAAGTTAAAACATGCATGAAGGTAGTATAAATCCTTCTTTGAGTCTGGTATTGATAATTACATTATGCATTTGCTTTAATTCCCTACATGAACCAGTTTTGTCTGAGTCTTCCTTCCTGCATATTTCCTGCTCATATTAAGTCCAGTCCTCCAGCCAAGTAAACAGGCTAGTCAGCTTTCCTGAAATGGGGACACAGGAATGGGCTTCAAGTCAGCTCTTTGCATTTAATCTGTAACTCTTTCTGCTTATGTTTTTGGAAAAAAATTACATATTTAACCCCGCTCTAAATTATTCTAATACATAAAAATATCTTGCCAGTTGTGCATAAAGTGTGATTAACAGCAGAGATTTGAAGGAGTGAATTGCACAATAGAGAATTTTTATTTGCTCTGCTGAATATCAAAAGGGACTTGTGTCAGGAAGAAGAGGAATAATGAATTGATACTTTGACAAAGGCCTGTACAACTTCTGTCAGCCCAGCTACTTCTTGGAACATCAGTATTATTATCCTCCTTATCATCATTAAATAAAATACTTCAGCACTCTGAGAACTACAATTATATATAAAAAAAACCAAAACAAGCTTCTTCCAATTATTTCTAAACACTGCCACATAGAGATTTTGCCTCTTTGCCGACAGCTGTGTTCTTCACGGGATTTTTTTACTTTTTACTTTTTCTTTTTCTGTGTCCACTTCTAGAAATACTGATGCCAGATACTTTTGGCATGTTGTGCATCTCTAAATGGAACTGTAGCTTGGTATATCTACAATGCATTGCTTGAAAGGGTATTTGTATATGATCTTATTAACATGAAGTATAATTAACAGCAGAGAATTGATAAGCCTATTATTATTCTAATAAAAAGATTAAATTCTTTATTACAATGAATTGTTGTGTCTGTCCATTTAAGTATCATGGCTATGTTACTGTTGTGTGTGGATTTTGAATATTGAGTTGCTATGACTATCTACGATCATAAGTGATTTCACTGTTACCTGTAACAGTTACACTAATCAGATTTAAAGCTGACCAAACACTTTTAACACAGCCAGGCAGAGGCTTGTATTAAAATTTTATGGTGTTTTACTTCTGAAGAGAAAGAGAACACTTACAGTATTATTATATAGGATTAAATTTTTTTTTTAATTAAAATGGTTTTAAATACATCAGTGACTGAAATTGAGAATCCTTTTTAATGAGCATTAGAAGCAATGCCAGCCTGAAAAACAAAAGCAGATAGTTTGCAAAGACAAAGTCAGTCTTTCAACAGCTATGAGCATTTTGTTTAGAGCATGAACTTTTAGGTAAAATGTTTTATAAATAACATAGTTATCTTGTATTTAAAAAGTAGTGCAAAAAGTTTCATATAAGCGTGTTTAAGCACTGAACTGTAAGTACTTGAATAAACTATGCCATAGATTTATCTGTCAGCACTTTGTTGTTAGGTCTGGCTGCCAATGAAACCACTGAGAATTTTGCCATTGTCTTTTGACAGTGCTCATTTCCCCAAGTACAAGTTTCCCAAACTAAGGATCTTGCCGCTTCATGAAAAAAGACTGAAATAAAACCCAGCTCTTCTAGAGATAGCTTCCAGAGGCTGGCATACTTTGCCACACTGCTATACCCACTATTGTTAAATGGCAGAGAGCCATTGTAAAGGCCATTTTTACAGTATTCTTGCCGATCTTGTTTGCCATAAAGACTTATTGGGCTCTCACTGGTAACAATCCCAGTCACAGTTCCCTAAAGATTTTCTCCTGAGAGCCTATGATGTTCAAAGATTATAAAAAAGGAGTACAGTTCTCTGCTCTTTAGAAACACACTGACCAAGGAGGAATACATGTACGTTAGAAGTTGGAATAAACAGTAAAAAAGTGCAGTGACCCTCAAAAAACTTTGAAAAACTGCAGTTGTAACTAAAACATGCCACACACCTACCAAGTCAGTATATCAAAATTTTACATCAGAAGAGACTGTTACAAATGGACTTTGAGAAGTTATGGATGCATATGAAAAACCTGAATAATATTCCTTTCTTGGGAATTTCAGGGGTTACTATTGAAATACTCTTTCAACTGAAGCCTGGGCAGAGATTGTGAAATAACCAGTTGGATTTCTGAACAGCAAATAATGAGGTTTCTTGGGAAAAACTAAAGGCCTCAACACTGAAAATCCTGGTTGGTATACAACACTTTGCAACTGATTTCTGAAAATGAAGTAGCATATTGCATTTATTTTTCAAGGTATTAAAGAAGCCTTTATCACAACTCAGTAATACATTTCCTGGTTCAGAATATATTTTGGCTATCATCCTAATTTGCATCTGTTTAAGCTAGATCATGGGTTTAGCCTTCCAAGTTCTGAAAAATGTAACATGACATAAATAGGAGAGACTCCAAATTGAGTATAATATCAACGTTTGTCATCATCATGGGGGCTTGATGAAAGCAGCTTGATATTATTATATACATTATTTCACTGCTAATTAAAAATATATTTCTGTGATTGTTTGTAGAAAAAAAGAGAAATGAATACAAGTGCAATGGAAGGCAGTGCAAGCTCCATCTTGATTAATGAAAAATAGAACACAAGGCTGTTATTGTACTTGTCTTGGATGTTGCGACATGACAGCTGATTAAGTTATACTGCTCAAAACAAGGCAAAACACCAAAACACATAAATGCTTGAATATACCCAATGACATTTAATAAGGCTTTCCAGGATGTAGTTAATTTTAGCACAGTATACAAAGCCAAGAAGACTGGAGTAGCCAAACAAGACTTGGCTAGAAAGCACTTGAGGGAATCAATGGGATCTGAAAATAATGCCCTATCTACATTTTCAGGGGTGTTTTGGTATCATTCCTATCTTACTTCTTATTCAGATGTTAGTCTGAATTTTAGTTTTCCATGAAAAAATGTTTCTTTGCTGTCCTTAGGAAGGCAGGACATCCTGAGAATCCCTCCGAAGTGTATGTCCCAGTGGGAACATACAAATTTAAAAGCTCTCACTGCTACCGCATTTAGGAAGAAGGAACATCTATGGGGCAAAATACGAAGATGTGGTGGTAGCAATGTGTGGAAGGATCAAGAAATGGAGGAATGAACATTAAAGAGAACCAAAAGCATACTCTGCCCTCTGCTTTTATAAAAACAGTATTACCAAATTCCTGTTATAAACTAATGCAGAATCCTAGGTAGTAAGGGGCACATATAACCAGTATTTTGATAGTCGACTTTATGCTGAAAGGGCATTCCCTAAAGTTGCTGGCCAGTCGAAATCTGTTGACTGTGGTTGCAGTTCAGTACAGCTGCCTCTCTACTGAAGAAGGATGCACAGCTTGTATAGCTGAACTTCAAATGTAACCCAATTTACCAAAACGTTCCTCACTATATTAAAATAGGTGGCCCCACTTTTGAGGTATCTGTACCAGATTCCCTTCCACCAGCAATCATTATGTGAAGAACACAGCTGTTTACTCCACTGTGCCCTGAGATGAGTGCTCAACCTGCGTGTTCTGTCCTGACTAAAGCACCAGTTCTAGAAAGATGTCTTGTGCAAAACGTGCAAAAAATGGAGATGCAGTTAAAATACATTGAAATATTATTGTATCACCTTCCCAGCAAGCAAGGCAAATTCCCACTGAGAACAAATGTACACATTAAATTGCTAAATTGAAGCATGCAATTGCAAATAGAAAATGCAAAAAATAGAAGAGTGAATAAAGAAATGAAAATCCACAGAAACAGAAATATGTCACAGAAAGAAAAATGGTAGTTTGTGTGTCTGAGAAGCAAAGGGGAAAATTTAAACCCACATTGCAACAACAGCAACTACCAACACACAAATCAGAACCTCCATAAACTGTTAACAACTTCCCAACAGACTTGGGATAAAAGTGGGATGCAACCTTAGGAGTCATTCTTGAAACTGAGACAGCTGACATGCAAACATATAGCCAATATATAGAAGATGCTGGTTTTTGTAACTTGTTGTTAGTGCACTAGACTTGCAAAACATGACAATGCTTTTACAGAGACATTTCCAAACGTAATTCACTGAAATACTAGGAGAAATGTTTGTTTTCTCTTTGTGAAGAACAGAGACTTTTTTTTCCTGCCAGACCCTAGCCTTCCTTCTCATCCATCCACCAACGCCTTTGTAAGCAGTAAGAATGCTGAAGTCAGGGCTGACACTTAAGATTTGGCCCAAAATGATGAAGATAGCATTGCAGCTGAACTGTACAGCTACAGTAATTTTGAAGTAATCATTGTGTTGAAATTTATCTTTGCTAACGACTAAGCCAATAGCATGGCAGATGGGACAAGTCCACTTCTTGGTTTAATGAGAAAATGCATAAATATACAAAACCTGATGTTATATATATTGGAATGCATCCATGTGTGTATTATTGCAGTAGGTATATAGGACGAACTGGTCAAATATTTCTAAAGACTGTGCATAAGCATTTGTTCAAATTTTGAACAGCTATTCCAATTAACTATCCTTACACACCTCATTATTTGCTGTTTACAAGCATTCACATTCCTACCTGCATTGTGGAAGTACTATTCTTCAGAGAAAAAAAATAAAAATTTTGAACAGTCAGCAGTTTAGTTAACTTACTTATAAGTTTTTTTTTTTTCTTTTAAAAATGTAGATATTCAACAATAGGGTGGAAACAAGCTATTTTTACAGTATTCTTGCCACACAACAAAATATAAACATTTCATTAACAACCTTAGCCTGAACTTTGTTAGCATAAATTATTGTTCAAGACTTTCTAATGGCAAATAAATTTGAACACCACCACGTCCAGTGTTTAGGACTGGCTAGGCTGAGCTCAGTTCAGCAATAGGAAAAAACCAGCAAAAGTGACTACGCCATCATTGTGCTAACAAAGCCCTCGAGTTAACAGAGACTGCTTTGACCTTATGGCACAAATTAACACTACCTCAGGGTTCCTTTAATTTAGGCCACCCTGCAATAGCCTCTGGCAGTCAGGGATTGTTGGATGAAAGCAAACCACTTTGCTATGAACAGGGATTCAGGAGACCTTCATTCAATCCTTGACTGCACCACAGAGTCTTTGGGTGATATTAGGCAGTAATAAACTTTCTGTTCTTCCTGCTGCTGTATTAAGAAGCAGCAGTAACATTTCCATACTTTATAAATGTGCTGTGAAATGAATTTAGCATTTTTTTTTAAAACCTTGCACATAAAGCCTTAGAAATCCGCTAACAGTTTTGTCAGTCTTTGGTTGGTCTGTGACAGAAGAGTCCCTAACTCACAGCTTACAGCTCGTGCTGCGATGTACAAAAGATTTTTTTGGCTTCTGTGTGTCTTTTTAGCATGCAAAAGAAAAGAAGACATCCACAACCACCCGTAAAAACAGGTCTGTTAAAAATCCCTTGAGTTATACTCATGCTTTCATGAAATAATATATATACCTGAATAACAGTCATTAAAAATATCTTGTGAATAGATTTGCACATATGCATGGATAATTTTCATGGAGTGAGGTGTTCTCCAAATTCAGGTTTTCTGATGTTGCTTGGGGAAAACTTGGATGCCACAGAACTTTAATATGATGGGGTGTGTGCAAAGTCTGAAAGATATAAGTGTATATTTTGAACGGTTTTATCATCTGGATGTTTATTTGGTTACAAAACTGTCAGTTAAAACATACTGAATTTGTATTACCATGTACAAAACATTTACTTTACTTTTAGTAATACAAAAATTCCTTACAAAGTTCAGAATTTAATTGGGTTTTGTTGAGTTTTAAAGCAAATACTGATGCTTGAACATAGCTTGTATGCATGAATTGCATAAAAACTAAATGAAAATTTAGCCAACTGGAATTTTTCCTACAGACTGGCACACTGTCCTTGTTTATTCAGCACATACTCTATTAAATATAGTAATAAATCCTGAAGGCAATTTTCTTACTGAATATATTGTCTGAAAAAATTAGCACATCATATTATGTAGACAGACATAAAGTAATGTTCGAGTCTTACAAAAATCAGAAACGATACATTGTGTACCTAATGCAAAGGAAAGAGAAGAGGTGTTGTTCTTGGCTATATCAAATATTTATGGGCTTACTGTAACATCAGCAGTAGTGACAGGCTGCACTCAAAGTGCTTTAGAGACTTCATTTGATTATTTGGTTGACATATGTCCAAAATTCTATGCGCTGATCTCCAGTGTAGAAATTTTCACTGTAACATAACATCAGGAATACTCTTGTCTTTTTGTCCTGTTGAGAAATGTATGAAAGATTGTCTGGGGCTATTTCCACTCAGTGTCTTTCTCATGGGTAAGAAGTGGGAGAGTGGACGCTGAAAGAAAATCTTACTGAGTTTACGTTTCTAAATACTATTTTTAGAGTTTGATTTGCAAGATATTGAGTCTGTTATCACTTTAAGCATATTTATGAGAAAATTTTTGCAACCTGTCTTTATCACCTAAAGTCATGCTTGCCAGATTTCACTGAAAATGCTGTCTCATATCCAGTATAAATAGGAAGCACTAAGGGTATGTGCGTACCTATCTGTTTGCACATGAAAGTTGCTTTCACTTTTATGCTTCCAATTTGTTCCCTGCAACAACTGAAATCACAAATGTTGCTTGGTAGTTTCTTTATTTGTCACATTATATGAAGCAGGAAAATAAGATAAATTTTACCATTCCTCCTTCCTTTTTCAATTACAAAATCTCAGCAAAAGTCTTTATGAACTCCTGCAGGTTTTACACTGGAATGGCTTATATTTTTTGAAAATGGCTTAAAACAAAACTTGACCTGTCATATATACCTAGGCAGAGCAACATAATGCTTTAAAAAGAGTGATAATGCAGCTACATGAATGATGTTATATAATCAGCAATATATGCTCTATGTAAAGAATAATAACTTCTTTATTATTTATGCATTGCCATAAGTGTATGTAGGCTTCAAAGTCAAAGCTTATGGAATAATTAATGAACCAAACAAGAAATATTTCAACATGCTCAGAAGACCTAAGCTAACTCAAGTCCCAGCTGAGGAGGAAGGCAAGCTCAGAGCAACTGGGGAGCTAGGAGAAATCAAACATGCTATGAATGGGGCAGACATAGCCCAAGTGCACAGCTGTTCTATGTGCTCACAAAAAGCTAATGCATTAAATAGTTAATCTTTCATTAACAGTGTGTAATCAGTTGGCATGATTTGCTCAACACACAAGAAAACTGGTGACTGCCCCCTGAGAGTGTAATTCCAAGCTTCAGCATTACCAGTCTTTGGAGAAACCTTACCTCACTCTTTCAGTCACAAAACATGGTGACTGCATTTTTTTTTCTTTCCCAAAAGTAAAAAGTAAAAGAAGAGAAAAAGAGAGAGAAAAAAGGGAGAGATCAAGACAAACTTTTCACCTTTGTTGGAACTGAGTGAAGGATCAATACTGAGTTATGAAAAGACTTTGCAGATTAATCTGTGGATTAATACATTCCGTCAGCAGCACCTGCCATTTCAAAGGAGCAATAAAAGGTTAAGGGAACAAGATCAAGGCAAGAATATTCTTCAGATATGATTCCTCCTTTGGAAAGATGCCTTTCTTTGCTCCCTAAAAGAGGTGAGTCCAGCTTGTGGTGTTGGTGTTGATGGTATAAGGAGGAATAAAGAGGAGTGAGATGGGGGATGGGGCTCCAGGAAGGCTCTTCCACTAGTTACAGCCACTGGGGTTTAATGCGATCTATAAACTCATCTGTCTGTTTACATACCAGCAAATGATATGTCTCTCTGATCCACTTACATTTTCAAGCCTAATGTATACACAGGGCACTGACGTTGTGTATACAAGACACAGAGATAGCTGGGGGCTGTGTGCTGTCCCTGCTTTCACAGCACACTGTCACTCTTATAAATAAAGCATTCGCTCGGGAAAAGAGTCTGAGAACTGGAAAGCCACATTGCGTGCAAATCCAGCTCAGTGCCTGAGCTTCCTCGAGGTTGAGGCTAATTCTAACCGACATGTTACAGTAAAAGTACTTTATAAAATCAATATTAAATTCAGAGCCTTTGACATCCTGGGACATCAAAGATAAAGGGGAAATAAGCCGTGGAGTAAACAGTCCTGCAGCTATGCCAGTTGCTCAAGGAGAGAGGCAAAGGAAGACACAGGAGACCATGGGCTAAATTAGTGCAGTGCTAGTCTTGTTTTTATACCAAGGTCTTGACATCAATGAAAACATTACAAAAACAGCACGCAAACTCTTACAAACAAGAAAAGAAATATTAGGAAAGACCCACTCAGTTACAAATTCGTATAACCTTTTAAGGTTAAAAGGAAAAAAATGCTACCTATGCAAGCTACAGTGTTATCTTCTTTCAGTAAATTATACCTAAGAGTAGTAAGATGATAAAAAACCACCAACAATATATCACTGAACTAAAGGACCAGTGGGCTAGAATTTGACTGCACAATTCTAACCTGATAGTATCATTCCTGCTTTCTATGATGTACACCCATGTGTATTCTACAGTCATCCAGAGTGACATAAAGTCAGCCATCACAGTGTTTGCACTATGGGTGTGAAATACAAATTGTATGGGTTATTGAGTCAAGAGCAGAAGGGCTTGAGCAATGGTGCAGCTACTTGCCTGCTGAATCCCAGACTCCTTCCTCCATATGTAAAATGACAGTCAGGTTTGATACTTTAAAAGGTAACACTGGCTTTGAGCAATGGTAAAAGGAAGACCAGGATGAGTTCAAAACTTGAAATATCCCTTCTCCTCTCCTTACCCTCCCCAAGCCACTTCCTACTGACAAATAAATATAGCATGTACTCTTGATGCAAGGTTGTGTAAGTCAAGATGGTGAGTAGACAACTCCTACTGGAGAATTGCATTGTGTGAGCTGAGAAAGTTCCTTGCCATTTTGAGGCTTTTGTGTAGTTACTTCGTAGCTCTAATGACTCTTGGTTGTCCTTGCGCCAACCTTAAGAACACACTTGTTTCACTTAAAGCATCTGATATGCAAACAATTCTATTCAGAATAGGCATTAAAAGGGTAGAAAAATGAACATTTTTTGCATAGTGAAATTAGCTAAAATTATAATTTAAAAGCTACAATCTTTGACTTTTCAGAGGAAACCTATTTTTACTCTATGGGAAAATGACACACAATGATTTCTTAGCTTGCTGTATCACATAGTATTGTTACCAGCCATTCCCCACTGGTTAGTATTTCTGATGAGACAACTGGTACAGTTTAGGGAAGAATGAGAAACATTGTATGTTTGTTAGAATAATATATGAGAAAGAAGGAACGATAACAACTGCTTTTATTTAATTAATATGTCTTCAAGGGAGAATTTTCTCCCTTGATGCCGAGGAAGCCATAATTTCAAGAGTACCCAACCCTGAAGTTAGCAAGAGCTGAGCACCTAAAAATGACCCTGAATACCTTTGCTGCAGATACTCGAGTTACAGAGTGAGCTTAAGGAGAAAGGGTTGAAGGAGTGATGCTGTGACAGTAGTAGACCTAAATGGTGACAATTAAAGAAGCTACCTTGCCTCTCCTTACAGGAAACACACATTTTCAGTCATGTAAATGAGTGTAAGTATCCCTAGTTCTTACAGCAGATGTCAACATTTAGGAGCTAATCTGGGGGGGACTGTGCGGGTATGGTGTGGAAATACTAGTACTTAAAAAACCACAAACTGCATAGCAAAGAAAATACCAGAAAGGTCAATTCTGCCATCTTAGCACATGTCCATCATGCAGAAACAATTTTATTAGGTAAGTGAAATCTTTGTCAGCAAACAGGATGGAACCATTTTAATACCCTTTGCAAAGACTAGACCAGTCTTTAGGCTAAGGCTAGTGTCTTCATCTGAGAAATAAAAAACCCTCACTGCCTCCTCTAACTATACAGCTGGGCCTAAGTGACCAACAACCAGTAATGGTGTCTGTGGCTGCCTTTTCGGATCTTTCATGTACTTGGCAGAATGCCAATTGTGGAGTTCGGAGAGAGCCAAAAGCTGGGGTAAACAATTACTTTATCCATTATTTTACCCTGGTAGAATAAAAAAGTGAAATTGGTGATGGTAACTGCCAGAAGCTAATGCTTTTCAGCTTGCTTCACTCAGAGGCATACAAGCTTCAGTCCAACACAATCTGATACCTCAGAAAGCACAGTGGATGTCTGTCCCTGTGGAAGACCCATGTTGAGAGATTTGAGGATGACAGATAATTTGAAAGGTACTTCTCACACCAAAAGAAAACTCAAGAAAACAAAGGATTTTTTTGAGAACAGAGGGGAGGCAGGTATATATTCAAACCTATTCAACATTCAAACAAGTGACATAATTTCAGGTTTTGAGAAAGATTTCCTTCATGGTGCTTACTGTAACTACTCCTACATCCCCCCAAAATAAAAAACATTCCTGCTGTTTTATTAGGGTCTCCTTTTCTGTGTATTCTATGCAATGTTTTGTGAGTTATAGAAATGACACACCCAATTCTTTTCACGTACAAAAATAATATAAATGTAACAGATATTTGATTTTCTTGAGCTGTCAGTACTTCATCTTACTGGGTGCTGTAGCTCATTTTGTAAATATTTTTATTCTGTTCTGTATATATTTGCACACTGTACTTATAATCACATCTGAATAGCTCACAGCAGTGTACTAAGCAACACAGGTACGATCCGTTACAGATTATTTGCACTTTTGTTCCCTCAAAAGAGGAGGCATATACAGTTGGTGCCTCGTTTTTGTAAGGTCGATTGGATGCTTTTTGGTGTTGTTTTGCTGAGATATTTTTTGATGGATCTTTTTGTTGGATATATTTGCTTTCTTGTACAAATTTCCATGCTGCTGTGCACTTAGGTTAGAGAAGGTAGTGTGAAGAAATATATGTTCTATTTGGATGGAAGATTTCTACAGCTTCTATATTTTTTTTTTCTGTGCAATAATTCCATGACAGATCAGCCCTTTAGGGTATTTTGATAAATTTGATAAAGATTCATTGATGGCCAGTTAATAGATTGCAATTTGCCCAAGAGGTTGAAGGTTAAGTATTTCTCCATTGTTTTGTATATGATAAGCTAAATGAATATAAATAGCACTGTTTTACAATATCTCTGAGGCAAATGTGACCTTGAAGTCTGTTCTTTTGGGTCCAGATTCGGATTCAATCAATATACAGTCATACTCCCCACCTGCAGTTTTAAGGCTGTACAACAGTGACTGTGGGTCGAAGGAAACATTTTAAGTATGAAGGAAGTAAGTAGTTAGACCATCACTAGCTTGAATTACTACATTCATGCCTGATATCTGTTTTATTTTAGTTGGACAAAAGGTTAGCTAGATAACATCTTTGACTATGTGGCAGAGAGGGGTACTATTACATGTTGGGAAATAGAGAACTATGCTTCTGCTTGTTCCTTCAGGAGAGAACACTTGAAATGAAATATCTGCAAAATGTCCTAGAGGGTTTAACAATATGCTCAACATAAAATAGATATGCAATAAATATTCAAAACATTACACAGCATTGCCAATTCATATAATCACAAATGCTTAATTGAATTGTACACAAATAATTTATTACAGCCTCTCAAACTATTTTTATTAGGATTAGCTACAACCCTAGGATAGTAAATCCATAAAATAAAGACTTTAGCATGATATGTAAATATACTCAATATTATATTTCATTATTCCTTCTGTAATATTCAAGTCTGCTGGGCTCTGTACCTTATTTCCAAGCAAGTTTTGAGTTAATACCTTAAAATCATCTATTGACGAGCAGTAAATTGCCAAATATAAAATTGCTTTAGCATGCAGAAGAATTGGTATCTCCCTTCCCTTTGAATGTCCAATTCTTTGTCTATACTAGTAACGAGAGATGAGACAAGAGATTCAGATATAATATTTTGCTTGATATTGTGTAGTGCTGTTTTTAGCTCACCAAGCCATGGTTATTTATGGTTCATTTCCAGGCAGTCATGCATAAGAATCTCAGCTATAAGGTCTAAGAACTGTAACGGACTATTGTACTACTAGCGTTTCACTTTATATTCTGATAAGACCACAGATGGAACTGAAGTGCAATTTTTCATTACTAGAAACAGAGTGGTCCAAACAGAGTGGTACACAGAGTGGTCCAAATTAGGTGACACATTATCATAACAGTTATTAAAAAGTCAAAATTTGCATATCATCATTATACATTCATTATTAAAAAACATGTAAGATAACAAGGCTATACATAGGGCATCACAACTGTACCCCACTATCACTAAGTGTTAATTAAATAATCTGAAACTGAACTGGAATTCTTTGCCTGAGCTGTGTGTAGGAAGCCCATATTAATAATTATACTCTTGAATAACAATTATCCACTTCTACTGATACAAAAGCTTTCTTCTTCCTGCAAAGGATGAAGGAAAGAAAAACAAGAAAGCATTTTTCTTTTTGACTGAAATAGTCCTTCTCTTTAACATTTGTTGCTGTCATTTAAATAGTACTTTTTCAGATTGTGAAGAAAATATTATCACTTCATCACCGATGACCATTTCAGTCATGATTGTCTACTGTGCAGACTGTTGATTGATGAAATATTAATGTGACCTCAGATATGCTGGAAAACTAAAACTATTTGTGAATCTCTTACAGTGAATATCATTCTAAACATCTCTATGGTAACTGTACTTCTATAAATCAAAAATTATATTAACAGTCAACTGCATCAGTATAATCATAGTCAAATATGTTAAAATAAGCTATGCCATAAAGTGTTGCCTATTTCAGCCTGATATTGAATTAAGAAAGTAAATAAATCAAACAAACATGTAGGTGACTCATTCTGTGTTTAAAATGTGTTCACAGCTTCAGATCTCAAAATTGCTATTTAATCCAATTTCCTTTCCTTCTTTCCTCTTTCATACCAGGTTTCCTTCTGCACAGCCAAAAAGTATGAAGAAGTCTAAAAAGGTCCTTTCACAGTGCATCTCATTGTGTGCATATTGTAACAGTGCATACCATTCACCCACACGGGTAGCGCCACCGCAACACTTGCTGAAGTAAGTGCTGTTGGATTTGCATGAAGGCTGTAGACTGCCTCCCAAAATATTGATGCGTCAGCAACAGTAAAAAGTAAAAAGACAAAGTTTTTTTAAAGTAACAAACTCGAAGCATTATAGAAATGTTAAGCCTAAACTACAGAGTTCAAAACTTCCTCCATGTATAGCAAGTAATCCAGGTTTTTTCTTTCATTTGCTTTCAGAAAAAAAACCCAAAAAGCAGAACAGCTTCTTCTCACATAGTGAGCCCAAAAGCAAAAAATAGTTAACCACTTTTAAGGCAGTAAAATCCTGGAAACCTAGGCATGGATTGCTTTTGATTGTTAAACTTCTCGGGGATAACCAACTTCACTCATTCTGGCATAATAACACTGTTAAAACAAATATTATAAGAAATAGAATCCTGTGTTATCTGTGAGCTACAGACGTACCTCATAGAATCATAGAATCATTGAGGTTGGAGAAGACGTCTAGGATCATCAAGTCCAACCGTCAACCCTACACTACCATGTCCCCTAAACCATGTCCTGAAGTGTTGTGTCTACACATCTTTTAAATACCTCCAGGGATGGTGACTCCACCACCTCCCTGGGCAGCCTGTTACAGTGCTTTATAACCCTTTTGGTAAAAATTTTTTTTTTAGTATCCAGTCTAAACCTCCCCTGACGCAGTCTGAAGCCATTTCCTCTTGTTCTATTGCTAGTAACTTGGGAGAAGAGACCAACACCCATCTCGCTACAACCTCCTTTCAGGTAGTTGTAGAGAGCGATGAGGTCTCCTCTCAGCCTCCTTCTCCAGGCTAAACTACCCCAGCTCCCTCAGCCACTCCTGAGAAGACCTGCTCTCCAGACCCTTCACCAGCTTTGCCCTTCTCTGGACACGCTCCAGCAACTCAATGTCTTTCTTGCACCGAGGGGCCCAAAACTGAACACAGTATTCAAGGTGCGGCCTCACCAGTGCCGAGCACAGGGGCATGATCACTGCCCTGCTCCTGCTGGCCACGCTATTGCTGATACAAGCCAGGATGTCACTGGGCTTGTTGGCTACTTGGACACACTGCTGGCTCATTTCAGCTGGATGTCAGCCAACACTCCCAGGTCCTTTTCTACCACAGAGATTTACACCCACTCTAGCCCATGCCTGAAGCGTTGCACGGGGTTGTTGTGACCAAAGTGCAGGACCCAGCACTTGGCCTTGTTCGACCTCAAACAATTGGCCTCAGCCCATCAATCCAGCCTGTCCGGGTTCCGTCTGCAGAGCCTTCCTTCCCTCAAGCAGATCGACACTCCCACCCAGTTTGGTGTTGTCTGCAAACTTACTGAGCGTGCACTCGATCCCCTCATCCAGATCATTGAGAAAGATATTAAACAAGACTGGCCCCAACACTGAGCCCTGGGGAACCCCGCTCGTGACTGGCTGCCAGCTGGATTTAGCTCCATTCACCACAACTCTCTGGGCTCGGCCATCCAGCCAGTTTTTTACCCAGCAAAGAGTACACGCGTCCAAGCCATGATCAGCCAGCTTCTCTAGGAGGGGGCTGTGGGAGACAGTATCAAAGGCTTTGCTAAAGTCCACGTAGACAACATCCACAGCCTTTCCTCATCCACTAGGCAGATCACCTGGTCACAGAAGTAGATCAGGTTGGTCAGGCAGGACCTGATTTTCATGAAGCCATGCTGGATGGGCCTGATCCCCTGGTTGCCCTGCACTTGCCTGGTGAGCTCACTCAAGATGAACCGCTCCATAACCTTCCCTGGTACTGAGGTCAAGCTGATGGGCCTGTAGTTCCCGGGATCCTCCTTCTGGCCCTCCTTGTAGATGGGCATCACATCGGCAAGCCTCCAGTCATGTGGGACCTCCCCTGTTAACCAGGACTGCTGGTAAATGATGGAGAGTGGCTTGGCAATGGCCTCTGCCAGCTCCCTCAGTACTCTTGGGTGGATCCCATCCGGCCCCATAGACTTGTGAGTGTCCAGCAGCCGGTCGTAAACTGCTTCATCCTGGATTATGGAGGGTTTATTCTGTGATCCTTCCCTGCCTTCCAGCTCAGGGGGCTGAATACCCTGGGGATAACTGGGCTGACTGTTAAAGACTGAGGCAAAGAAGGCATGTACTACCTCAGCGTTTTCCTCATCCTCGGTGGCAATGTTCCCCTCTGTGTCCAAGAGTGGATGGAGATTCTCTTTGGTTCTATTTTTGTGGTTAATGTATTCCTAAAAGCATTTTTTGTTATCCCTTACAACAGTGGCCAGGTTGAGTTCTAGCTGGTCTTTTGCTTTTTAATTTTCTCTCTGCAAGACCTAATGAGGTCTCTGTACTCTTCTTGTGTTACCTGCCCCTTCTTCCAAAAGTGATAAACTCTCCTTTTTTTCTGGAGTGCCAGTAAATGCTCCCTGTTCAGCTATGCTTATATAGAGCATAGTGGCTCTCAGAGACTGCTTTGAGAAAATGCTGGAGCAGTTTACCTGCAGAAAGACTCAAGTCTAAATGCTACACTGTGTTGGCTTACAACCTCTTTAGGCTAGCATAGTGGAGAAAGGCAACAGCAGAAACCATTCTGTTTAGGGTTTCTTTTCCCCCCACCATGATGAAGCAATCCTTGCTTTTGCTTAATTTTTGCATGGGGAAATTAATTACCTTTAACTATGGAAAAGGGATTTCTCCTTAATGGCTTGTTGTACTCCATGGCTCCAAAATAAATACCGCTGAAAATCATGATAGCTACAGTTTAAAGTAGTAATTGCATTAGTGGAAAAAAGTATCTTTAAATGGACTATTTTGGAGTACAGGAGCTGAGATACAGAAGTCCCTGTTCTGTAGTGTAGTAACAGATTAAACTGACATACTGAGTATAGCTGATCTCTAGAACACAATTTATCTGAAAGCAATACTAAGCACCAGAGTTTGACCTGAAATGAGTAGTCCCGAACTAAATCAATACCAAATACTGCTAAATCCTGGGGAATTGTTACCCAGCAGTGTTACCCAACAGATAAAATGAGTCTCAGGATGCCTGGATTTTACTCCTGTCTCTGCCATTGATCTGCTCAGTGTGATCCCAGGTCACTTTGCATCTCTCGTGAATGGGCATTAAGAAATGCAGTTCTACATCTGAGAAGGACAGAGTTATTGCTATTAGAAATAGGTGGCAAGATCTCTCTTCACATGTGCAGGTGAATATTTATACAGGTGTACAGATAATTATTAACAGGTGCTATGAATGGAATGCAAGAGAGAAATTTGCATAATTATTCAAACACATGATGTGTAAGTGACTTACCAGAGTTATAAAAGTTGTAGGAGAGACCATGTTTAAGGATATGCTTATCTTTACATGAAAGATTTTGAGGTATTTTAAGACCAGGGTGATGTCTCATGTTTCTCTCACTTTCCTTGATGTAAGAATGCATTCCGTACCGTGAAGGATGAAAAAGGTGCTTTATGTGAAGTGGCAAATTCTGTCCTACTTTGCAACCATTACACACCTCTGGCTTACAAAGTCCCTTTGGAAAAGTCAAAATATTAATTGGACTTCAATTATTTCAGTGTACCACAAAATGAACTTATTTCCTCTGCTAACACTGTATAAAGAAACATGTATTTTAGCGGTACAGGTGATATATTTAAGAATATGTGTGTGGTTCAGGACAAAGAATTATTTTTATCTAGTCCAAACAAGCTTCTCTTACAATACCAAAGACTGGCTGTAGAGTCAAAAAACACCTACAGCTATGCATAGTAGCAAGCATTAAACCATCTGTACCTGTAGGAAAGAGCCCCTGTGTTTAACCCTACCTACAAAGAGACACAAGTTTAATTTAATGCCAATGATAATTTGATATAATAGTATCTTGTAGTCTCCAGAAACAGAAAAAAAATCTGCCTAGGCACATTAATGTATTTTAACCCAACAGACATTCTTTTTTGAGAGGTGCTTGCAGCATTTTCATTTAGATTATTCATAATATGCATGATGAAATCTTCTTGGCTATTTGAAGAACAACTTCCATTTATTTCAGTTCACTAGGGAACAAGGCGGGTGTCACACTTTTATCCATTATAGTCCATGTTTCTGCAACTTTTTACAGATGCTCCTGGTACCTTAGGTGTTACAGAAGAACAGACACTGTCATTGAACTTATTGCCGATAAGATATATCTCCCAAGGAGGTGGTAATATACTACAGAAGTCTAAGAATACTAACCACTAAAGGCCAGCACTAACTTTGTTATTTTATCACAGCAGCCTCCATGCTATGAAGTAAATTATTACTATTGGAATAAGCAGACTCAGTTTGTTTACCAAGTAAATCCATCAATTATTGATACTTTATATTTCTGAATTTTTCAGAATTCATGTTGTTCTGAATTAGATTTTCTAACCAGTGGACTATAATATAGATTATGTGTCCCTCACACACACATATAAGCTTGAAGAACCAGATTTCATGCTATGTCAAGGACCACAAATTGTGAAAACTATTTACTTGGAAATATCAGAAGTTACTGCTGGAGCATTTTATATAAAATCCAAGCAGGTTTGTTATGGAAATGTAAAAAAAAAAAAAAAAAAAGATAATCAGCATTTTGAAACTGCCCAGAACAGCTTCATTTCAACTTAATTCAGTATGGTGGTACAACAATTCATAGGTGTTACAGGTCTGATGACATGTCTCATGACGCACACAACATGATGCTACTCCTAGGATTCATCAAACAAATTAGCTTGGCAGGTAGCTAGATGGAGCTTCAGAATACTTTGCTCTCTGTCAAGCATGTCAGCAAGAAAGAACGGGGGTGGTGAACTACAACTCCCAGGTGACAGAAAAATTTTTATGATCTGCTGAAAGTAAAAAAAAAAAAATTTATGTATTTTAAGTGTCTGATATAAGTAATCTGGATTTTCGTAGTAGGAATTTCCCACAGGAAGTTTACATGCTATGCATATTCTTAGAACAAAACAAACTATTGTATTGGCAGAGAATTAATATTTTTATAGATACCTTTTACATGACTGGTTCTTAATCAGTCAGCCCAATGAGCTTTTCATGCTGCTTTTCATGTCTTTATCTTTTGATAACAATAAATCTGGTTTATGTATGACAAATATTTCACACTCTCATTTTCTGCATGAATAAATTTGGGCATTTTATGTTCAATGTGCTTAAAATTTTTGCAGTAAGGGAATAGCTGATGTTAAGTTTTCTGAGAATGTTCGGTACTAACTTATGGAAATGTTGCTGTGCCTTGATAGCTGCTTCTGGGTTTTGTGTTCCTCTGTTTTATAGCTGAGTCTTTCCTTTGTTGATGATAGTTTTTGTTCCTGTTTTAGTGGAAATATTTTTATTGCTGTTTTATTTATTATATTCATTGAATATTCATTGGAACTCCACAAATCTATTAACTTTTTCTCTCCTTGAAATTCATATGTATTGGGTAGAACTTTGATGCTCAACCTAACATGACCAAAGGATTATTCTCCTTCTTGAGTAACAATGTAGGTGAACAACAGCATAGCTCAATATGCTGGTCGGTCACCATACAGAAGAATCTAACATAGGAATAAAAAAAGAAATTCTCAGCTCAACAGGAAAAAAAAGCTTGCTATCCACATAGAGACTTGAAAAACTTTAAATATCCTGAAAATATCTTTAAAATCTCTATTTGGAACTACAGACTAGTGAGCAGTAGTGGCAGCACAGTTTGACAATGGAGTTAAATACAAGTTGGAGGAATTCAGTGATTATTTTCAGAACTGTGTAAATGGGATCATGCAAATCTATTTTAACACTGAGCTTAGAAGCAGCCTCCAAAATATTTTCTGGTAGATAAACTGTTAAGAAAACATTTTTATTCCAACTAAGGTAATGATGGAAAATAATATGACACTCAACACTGTCACACTGACTACATGCCACCCACCTGCTAGGTTGTAGATTTTAGCGGCCAGAAAAATGGTTTTCTTGGAAATATTGCTCAGAATGACTGATGCCATGACCTCAATATCTGTCTACCAATGTTTTTGTGGTTGGATCAGTGGGTGATAGACCGTAATTACTTTTCAAACTATGAATTTCATTTTCACTCTAAAAGACTAGTATCAAATCTAAAAGCTGAATCAAACCACAGTATCAGAAAAGCATCTTAAATTTTTCATGTTGCAAGATGCAGTTAGAAAGAAAATTTCCTTTGCTTTAATACTCTTCTGTTAGAATACATGTTTTAAATAGAGGTTGTAAGTAGTAAGACAAAGCACACATCAAATTCTGACAGAAATATGAAGGTTGCGGTATTTTATCACATAGGTATGCAAGGATTATTAATGTTTTAAAATCCTTTACAATTATAATGAATAAGTGCACGTAAATGCATATAAATATAGTACACAGAGAAGAATTTACTGTTTATACTTATTCTTTTATGCTGGAACAGCAGATAAAAAAGAACCAACAGCCTACCTGCTGATTTACAGTGCATAACCAGAAAGTTGTAGGTGATTTTTCTATTGAATGTAATATATGATCTGTGGTTTCAACAGAAAATAATTCTAATTCCATTTAAAAAATGTTTCTTCAAACAGATCGTACGAGATTATTACAGCAGAATTTTCTAGTTTGCTTTCAGACTCTGCTTTTAGCCCTCACAGGTCACTAACCCTCTTGGCAGAGTCTGCAGGAGCAGAAAATCATTGTCCACAGCAGAGTTAGGGACATTTAAGCAAATCAGACAAGTTCATAGTACCAGAAGGAAGCCAACCAAGGATCTGATGGAATTGGTGCTGTGAGGCCCTTCCACCATACAATTCTTGTACTAATCTGTACCTTCACTTTTACTAGTAACTTCCCTAGAGGCACAATACCAAAGACTCTACCAAAGTCCTACAGAAAAGTCAAACTACATTTCCCTTATGCAGAATTTCAATTATCTTGTCAAAGAAAGGTTTCACATTACTCTGGTGTAATCTCCCAATGGGAAAATACAATTACAGGCTTTCATTTATTATTTACTTTTATGACTTCAATCCTTATTTTCTTCAAAATTTATTCTGAAGCCTTACAAGCTATTAAAATCAGTATTACCACTTTCATTGTTATGCTTTTTCATGAGTACCCAATATGGAACAGCAGCAAGGTGTGCAGAGTAAGACTAACCGATTAAAGAAGAGGTTCTATTGTGTCATGAATTCCTAGTTTTGTTTTAGAACAAGTCTATGCATCTGCAAAAAAACTCTGCCTCTCCAAGCTCACAGAAGGAATACGTAGTGGAACAAGTATATTAGCTCAGAGTTTTGGGTTCCTAGGTTAACTTTCTGATCCCATAATCACATCATTTCCAGAAATGTTCTGATGGTTCAGTGTAGCCTGCATTTACTGACAGAGAAGTACATGGCCTTTCCATAGGCCTGCAAAGGCTAAATCCACACATAGGTTAAAAAACTTCTGAGAAAATTTTCCCAAAGATATGTGTAATATGTTCTACAATTTAAATGGAATTCATGATAGTTGTTGTTCAACATCTGATTTTTATGGCATATCTTTTAAACCTAATTAACGGATTTAAGAAAAATAAGAGGAAAGCAAGGTGTCGGCCCTACCCAGTGTAGCCAGTAATCTTCTTTACTAACAGGTAGAATGTTTCTTACTACCATAATTCCTTACATATACAAAACCTGCACACCAAACTACAAGGAAGAAGTGGATTGAAAATGATCAGTACCTGCTCTGATGGTAGGTGGAATCTTCTGTATGATAGCATTTGTGCCACCTGCTGGATGTCCATCCATTAGGATGTCCAGGACTCCCACTGGCTTATCCAGCATGAACCAGCAGGAAGTGCAATCAAGGGTTGAGATGTTTTGTTCTACTTTGGATGAATGAAGTCTTCTGTATTACCAAGAACGTGGACTGTGTAGCAAATTTCACAGAATCACAGGTTGGAAGGAACTGCTCATATAACTAATCCCAGTATTATGCTGTGCAAGTACATCCAATGGGCATGAGATACAAGTCTTTAGCAGGAGATTCAGAAACTGGAGACTCCTCAGCTGTGTGGTTCCTCAAAAATAAGTAAAGATATCTGTCAAAAGCAAAGTCAAAGGGAAACACTGACAGTCAGAGTTAATGAATTTATTACTGCTTGACAAGAGGATTGCTGGTAAATGGTGCAAACACAACAGCAAAGGCCATTCTGAAGGCTAACGAACACAGTGAAGTACCTAATTTCTTTTAAATTCTCCATTAAACTAACATTTATTTTTGTCAGACTCCTTGGCCGTAAGGGATTGCCTCTTTAGCTAATCTCAGCCCAGGTTTTAACCTCTTAATAACTCATATTTCTCCTTCTTTTCTTCATTACCTCATGTCAGTGACAGATAGATAGAAGTGGGATGTCTCAGACTCTTGAAAAATGGTTGGACCTTCAGGCTTAAAGGGCTGTGATTTTTCTGGAAGAAGTCCAACTGATGGTTGGTTAATAGCAGTATGCCTCAAGGATCAATATCAGGGAAAACACTGTTTAATGTCTTAATTAATGGTCTTTGTAAGAAGATAGAACACAGGCTCAGCAAGCTGGTGAGGAGCAATAGATATGCTGGAGAGATGGTTGCTATGCAGACAGCCCTTGACAGGCTAGAGAAATGGTCTGACAGGAAACTCTTGAAGTTTAACACAGGCAGATGCTGGTGTCTGGGATGAAATAGTGCCATGCAACTATACAGGCTGGGGCTAAACAGATGAAAGGCAGATTTACAGAAAAAGATCTGGGGGTCATGGTAGACAGCAAACTGAATGCAATTCATCAGTGTGCCTTGTAGCAAAGAAGGTCAACCTGCAACCAAAGGAGGACTGTGCTGCCTCAGCAGGAGTGTAGCAAACAGATAGAGCAAAATAATTATTCATCACTTATGCAACTGCATCTGGAATCCTGCATCCAGTTTCAGCTTGTCCAGTACAAGAAACACAGTGGCATACTGAAATGAGTCCATAGGATGGCCAACAAGGTGACAGGGGATATGTAGTACTTGATTGACAAGTAGAGGCTGACAGAAATGTGTTCAGCTTGGATTGATGGTCCAGCATTAGAACAAGTTGCCCAAAGCAGACCATGCCTGGAACAGGGGGTTGACTTAGATGACCTCCAGATGTCTCTTCCAAGGAAAATTATTAAATTATTTAATTATTCTGTTTTTCTGACTCTCTACATACCACTGGATGTGTGTAGAATTTAGGGTCCATGATGCTGTTTTATTTTACCTTCAAAACACAAACCAGTATTCTTTTATTCCTAATCTTTATTTATGATCATATCAGTTATCTTTTTATTTAGTTTCTGCATTTTTCAATTATTGTCCAGATTTCAGGTATATTATAGTTTTCTATGAATTCCTGTAACATTGAATTCTAAGTGGTAGGCTTGCCTATTGATTAAATTTCCTGAAACTTCACATTCTAATACCATTTCTCCATGCCTAATTACTCTGAAACTGTTTATGTATTTGAGCTAAAATTTGACGAGTGTTGTTGGTCTTGGGATATTTTGTCTTGTGTTATTTTGAAGTTTCAGACAGAACAGTAGAGCTTCTTGGAAGAAAAAGGTTAAAGAAAAATCCACATCTGTTATATGTAGCTGTTGTATTTTAGAGCTCCTCATTTAGGCAGTGGCATTTGTGAGTAATGCTCCTTCTGCTGCCCCTACAAAAATCTGTCCAAATGTGACACTGTTATATAAGACCTAAATAAACTTGCACATTGGTTGGAATGTTATTAGAACTAAATTTCTAATACTTTACAATTGTTGTTCACTGAACACACCATATTGGGAACATGCTGTAGAATGCAGAACTTTGCTGCAATTGCTATTACTAATTGCTTAATGGAGGAATGGGGTTAAGCTCTGGTGTAATATAGAGTTTTTATTTGTGCTTCAGCAAATTACCTGAACTACATGGATAAGAAAGACGTAGAAATAAAGGTCAGACAAAGTACTTAATAAGAAACCTGGGAAGCTGGTGCTAAAGAGCTTAAAACAGCTAGGGTGAGTGCAAGTGACTAAATAAGGAGACTGAGGTTAGAAACTATAAAGATGGCTAAGAATTAGACAGTGAACAAAAACCAAGAAGAATAAATAATATAATAAAGTACAGTATATAATATCATTATAACAGCATAATCTAATGGCCTAGGAACCAGAGAGCAGGGAATGAGTAAGGTCTGGAGAATACAGGCAGAAATATAAAGCAAATACCATTTTCAGAGTGTACAGTGAAATCCAATATTACTCTCCTATGACATACTGATGAAATTCACATTAACTATGTCTTGCTTGCCATCAGTCCTTACAGAGTATGACAGTACTTACATTACTTCAGTGGGTACTTCAAAGCACTTTGCAGGGGACCTCAAATTAGAGATTCAGCTTGACTCCTGGAGGTCTGGTTTGCTTGAATAGTAAGGACTCACATTTGCAATAGAAGTAGTTGTGCTTATAGCACAACATCCCATTCCATCACTGCTGCGCTTTCCTTGTTTCAGAGTTCATCTTCCATGAACTGGGAGATGTGTACTGTAATATCGTTTACATAACAATGATATGTTGTTGTTTAGCCAGCAACTCAGCCCCACCCAACTGCTTGCTCACTCCCCCACCAGCAGGATGGGGGAGAGAATTAGAAGGGTAAAGCTCATGGACTGAGAAAAGAACAGTTTTAGAATAGTGATAATGAAACAATAACAACAACAATGATGATACAATGAAAAGGAGAGTAACAAAAGAGAGAAGTGAAACCCAGGGAGGGGATGAGGAAGGGGGCATGAACAACCAAAACCAACTGCACACAACACAGCCTCCCACCACCAGTCCCCAAGAACACAGCCTCCCACCACCAGTCCCCAAGAACACAGCCTCCCACCACCAGTCCCCAAGAACACAGCCTCCCACCACCAGTCCCCAAGAACACAGCCTCCCACCACCAGTCCCCAAGAACACAGCCTCCCACCACCAGTCCCCAAGAACACAGCCTCCCACCACCAGTCCCCAAGAACACAGCCTCCCACCACCAGTCCCCAAGAACACAGCCTCCCACCACCAGTCCCCAAGAACACAGCCTCCCACCACCAGTCCCCAAGAACACAGCCTCCCACCACCAGTCCCCAAGAACACAGCCTCCCACCACCAGTCCCCAAGAACACAGCCTCCCACCACCAGTCCCCAAGAACACAGCCTCCCACCACCAGTCCCCAAGAACACAGCCTCCCACCACCAGTCCCCAAGAACACAGCCTCCCACCACCAGTCCCCAAGAACACAGCCTCCCACCACCAGTCCCCAAGAACACAGCCTCCCACCACCAGTCCCCAAGAACACAGCCTCCCACCACCAGTCCCCAAGAACACAGCCTCCCACCACCAGTCCCCAAGAACACAGCCTCCCACCACCAGTCCCCAAGAACACAGCCTCCCACCACCAGTCCCCAAGAACACAGCCTCCCACCACCAGTCCCCAAGAACACAGCCTCCCACCACCAGTCCCCAAGAACACAGCCTCCCACCACCAGTCCCCAAGAACACAGCCTCCCACCACCAGTCCCCAAGAACACAGCCTCCCACCACCAGTCCCCAAGAACACAGCCTCCCACCACCAGTCCCCAAGAACACAGCCTCCCACCACCAGTCCCCAAGAACACAGCCTCCCACCACCAGTCCCCAAGAACACAGCCTCCCACCAGATGCCCCTTGTTAATATACTGGTCATGGTGTCACATGACATGGAATGAACATCCCATTGGCCAGTTGGGGTCAGCTGCCCTGGCCACGGCCCCGCCCCGCCCCGCCTCCTGCCCACGTGGCAGAGCGCGGGAAGCTGGAAAGGTCCCTGGCTCCTGCAGGCACTGCTTAGCGACACTGAGCTGCTACTTAACGGTAACTAAAGCATCGACGTGCTGTTGGCACTGTACCAGCTACAGCGGAGAGAATTAGCTCTATCCCAGCCAAAAACAGCACATATAAATATATAAATTATTCTATATATGAGAATTGAAGATGGGTTTCTCAGATTTGGGGCTCTCGGTTTAAAAGACACGTTTCCCTTTACTATCTGCCTGTCTCAACTTCCCACCTGTAAAATGAGTTCATCCTCATTGTCATAAGGACCAAATGAATATAAATTACCTGTTGCATGAAATAGCCAAAAGCACAGTAATGAATGCCGCAGAAAAGATGTTAAATAATTCTGTCTTCTAAGTAAAGTTTGAATAACACATAGTAAAAAAAAGGCATAGGACCACACATTGAACAATGAGCAGAAAGCAAAACTCTGAATAAATGCTCATTAAGAAAGTATTGTCCATCATCTGCAGTGAATGTGACAAGGGTCCTGTGAAAACCCATCGCTGTGATACGTTAATTAAGCAAAGTATTACAATGGCATGCGAGGGGAATGATGGTGAAGAATTAAGTTTCTGCAGGCACCTTAAAACCAGCCATATTTAAAGTTTTGACTGAGTTTGATTTTTTGTACATTTAAAAATATTTTTTACATTTTAGCATAAGGGGGTATTCATTTGAAAGACAAAAAGTTGCCTTAAATAGCAGCGTTCTATTTCAACTTAAAATATGTGCTTTGTATAATTGTAAACATATTCTGTTGTTTGTATACTGTTAGATTAAGTAAGATTGGCAAGCATCAGTACTAAAAGGTCTTGTTTTCTAAAGCCTCTGTGTTTTAGAGACTTCTATAGTGCCAAGAAAACTACACACTCTGTGGCTGCTTCCAGCTTGATTTCCTGAACATCTATTGCAACTCATCTTTATGCCCTTTTTTAAGCTGTCAACACATGTGATACCTGACCTACTTTTGGGAACTTTCCATGACATGGAACCCTTCAAGTCCCACAAAATAATTAAAAGCTCTCACTCTAATATAATCACAAAAACAAAAGAAATGCCAATAAAAGACATTAGTCTCAGCTCTTCTTGCTTTGAAACAGAGCTGCAGACAGGGGCAAGAAATAGCAATGGTCTGCACAAAACCATCTGTTCAGCATTCACATTACTTGGCATTTATAATGTGTACACTTCTGCAGATGCACTGACCTGGAGGATTGTGAATAGCACAGGGATGTGAGAAGAAAGAAAAATCTCTGCCTAGAAGCAATTATAAGGCAACTGGAATATTATATGCAATACTAGCTGCTTGCTTATATTGTTAGCACAATGACTAGAATGTGATAATTTAGCAGTACTTAAAAATTACAATGGAGAAAATGACTCATCTACATATTCCAGTGATATCACTGCTATTACAGGTTGTATAGAGAGGGAAGATATTTCAAATAATTTCTAAATAACAGAGCTTTGATTTCAATAAATTCCAGGTGCTCCAGATGTTAGTTATTTTTTAATTTGCACAAATATGTTTGTTTAATCTTGAATGTATTCTCTGACAGTTTGTATAATTATTCTTTCTAAAAATTACACTGTAATCATGTATGTGATCCACTAATGACCTGAATAAATAATTTGAAATCCAGAAGATTGAATATTTACACTATTAATTTTGACTGGACAAAACAGTTATGTTTTGTGAGTTAAGTGATGACTGTGATCACTTAGTATGATTCATAAAAGGACTGATCACATGTTTGAAAGGACTGAAGATACATTTGAATAAAGAACAATCACTATTAGGTGGTAAGATACCTTTATAAATAAAATCATATTAACTCTATGAAGTCCACCTTTAACTCAGAAAATAATACCCTAATGAATAAATGTATCAAAATTGGGCTGTATGGGATTTCTTGCAATCTCCTGTCAAGCATCTGTTACTAGCCATTACAGGAAACAGGATACTGAACCAGATGGACCATCAGTCTGTTTTGAGGGAATTTGTATCTGATGTAATACCAACTCTTAAAGGAAATACACCAGCACAAATTTACTCAGAAGGCCCAAATGCACACAGCAAAAAAAAAAAAAAATTAAAGTTAAGTACATAAATATATACCCACCAGGAAGAGGAAGAAGGCAGAGGGACAATTCTGAAGACAACCAGAAAATGAGAAACAAAAACTTGTAAAAAGAAATTTTTAAATGAACAAAAAATGCAGAGTAGCTTTTTTCCTCACTCTGCTGGTTGGCAGATTAATTATTCCTCTTTTACAAAAGGAAGCCCCAAAAAATAATTCCCAAAAAATGCCTTTTCTAAAGAAATAACAACCCACATTAAAACGTAACTTTTGTTTTCATAGTCTTTTAATGTTTCTGAGAAAACTTTTGCAGAAGTGAGCTTTACTCCTGTTAGCTATGGTCTCCATGTAGATCTTAAAGTAAGAACTTGCTCATTTGAGGCCCAAGTTATTGAGCTTATTGCAAGACTGTTATCTTAAAAATGTGGGATTTATAAAAAACGTGCAGAAAAGTGCATATTACTTTGAAGACGAATTGCAGTGTCTCATACAAATTGGACTGTTTGGGTCCTGAGTGCATGCCTCCCCTTTGTGGAGTTCGTCTTTCTGCACTCAGGGCCAGCTTGCTCATAAAAGACATTATAAAGAAACAGCTGAAAGGAGCCTCTGCTGAGGGTTTCCCCAAAAGTCTTCTAAGAAGCCTCAGCAGAGCCCTCTGCTTTTAAGCTGAGGCTCTCACTCTTGGTTTCCGCTTAAGCTACTCTGCAGTAGGGCTGCAGCCATGCCTATGCCTATACCTAGCCAGGTACCCCATTAATCCAAACCCTAACCCTGACTCTTGGTTGCAATTGATTACTCTCACCAGACCTGCTCTGCTCACCTCACCTTCTTTGGGTGCTATGGGACCCTTGTCAGTGAGACCTCTGCCTGCCTTGCTATCAAGCCCAGCTTCTGGCTCCCCTGCCCTTGCAGCTCTCTGATATGGACTTTCCTGGCTACTGACAATTACATGCAACAAATGTGTTAACAGAATCTGGAGAAAGGATACGGGGCATCTTTTGCAGGCACACCAGAGCTTACTCCATCTACAGCGCTCCAGCAAGATGTGAGCCTGTTGCTAGCAAAAGCCATACACTCACCTTGGCTCCAGCTTATTTTTAACCCAATAAACTCAGATTGAAAGCAACGTGTATTTTCTTCAGCACTGTGCTGTGCTAAGCCATCCAGGCTCATAGAAAAGTACAGCAAACCTTGGTCCGCCTGCAAAACATATGTAAAGATACTAATAAAAAAGTTTTGAACTGCAGGTTTAAATCTGATGAAGAAGAAAAAAATATGGTTATAAATACTACAGAGACTTTATTCTCTGCCCATAGCATTAGACTTGACTTTCTTGTGTTCGGTCAAGGAGTATGCATGATGTGGTGGTGGGGAAGTAGAGCTGTATATTAGTTTCATGTCAATCTTGTACCTACTGCCTACATCACTGTTTTGGCAGGACTGATGAAAGACTTGATCCCAGTGAGTCTTGACAGGAAAAGACCTCATCACTGACATAGACAGAATTTCATCTTGCAGCAATTCTGGTGAAACAAGGATGTTAGTGGCCTAAATATGGAGGGGATGAATCTATGTCCAATATTTTTGAAAAGTAAAAATAGTGCTTTCATATCTGTAAATTTCAGTAAAGGGAATCTTAGATTTGATACGAAAACTACCCTGAAACTTGTCATTAGCAAGTTTCTGCTGATGAACACTGCTAACGTCTGCTTGAGTGCCAGGTTCTCCATACTTTCTAACTAAAAAGTTTTATTCTATTAACTTGAATTTCAAAATGATATTAAGAAAAAAGGAAATTTAAAGGACTCTGGCAGATAACTGTCCATAAGAACTTATTTTTGCAAACATCCCTTCTTACTTGTAGCACTCATCCTGGCATCTTTAATGGATTCAGCTAAGGAATTATAAACCTGACGATGCATCTTTTCCCCATCTTCCATGGATATAACTATATTCTTCAATTTGTCTAATACACTTAACTGATTATTGGAATTAATATTTACAGACAAAAATCTTGAAATGTTATGTTTCCCTAGAAATGCAAGTTATGGTTAAGTTCATTTGCCCACGGCATTTACTGTAGGACATTCTTGTTGCATCAGTGCAGCACTAATTCAAAGTAAGAACTCAACTTTCAAGATTAAATAATCTTTACATGGTAAAATCAGTCCTAAGCATCCAGCAACAGTTCACAAAAATCCTGTGAGTTTTTATTCTGTACTCATATTTGACACAATAAAACCTGGAAAAATACTTTTATATTTATAATTAATACACTAAAATGGTAAAAACGTAAAATGAGAAGAGATAATATATGATGACCCATCTGAATTGATGGGCTTCCTTGTCTTAGAAAAGGCAACTGAAGAAACAGTTCTCTGAATTTCTATTAGTACTACTGGCTGACCAAAATCTAGTCTAAAGTTTCCATCAGTATTCACACTACTCACTGTTTGGCTCTTGATTGTCGGACTAGTGTTTGAACTGAGAGCTCTGTGGTGTTTCCCACTGGCCAATGGTGGCACTTGATGTGCCTTATGTTATAATCCCTCTTTCTCCATCATGTAAACAAGAAAAAAATCCACTTTTTAATGATTTTGCCTTTGTGTTCCCAAGCAGATAAAGAAATTAGTATTTTCCCTTGGATCTTTAAGATAATGGTATAAAGATTTCCCATCTGCTTATTTTCTGCTGCCTTTAGTTTCAGGGTGAAAGGAATAAAAATCTCCCAATACTGTACTAGTCCTAGTCAATTGTATGTTCTTATGATAGGCAGGAAAGAAGAACCACTGCGATACTAGCGGCCTTATCATGACCAATCTTCTTCTCCCCCCATCTTCATTAGACATGAAGAATGAAAAATTTCTGGATGTTAAGAAAAGTTAAAAGGTAGAGAAAGAAACTGTGAACTTCTGAGACAGAAAATATACCTCATAAAGGTTGCGTTCAGTTTTTAAGCCATAGTATTTCAACATTTCTAAGCAGCTTATTACTATGAGGTGTGTTTCGAGTGGAACAAGCTAAATGGGTGCTATTTTTTAAAAAAGAGGACCTATCCCAGCAACCAATCTCTTTGAAAATAATTCAGGCTAACTAGATTAAATCAATTAGTCATTACAGAATTATGATATCAATAAAAATGTTTCTAAACCACATTACCTTACTATTGCTTAAAGAAGCAGATGCTCTTTTTACAAGTTCACTCAAATTTTAGAAGCACTCCAAAGGTGGTTTGTTTGTTCAGTTTTTGAGGGATAAAAATGGTAGGCTTGTCACAATGAAAAGAAATACAGTAGGTAGCGTTATATTCCATGACAATGGTGACATCTGTGTTTAGCACAGCATTTTGAATGGATGGCTCTGAGTAGTCTATTTATTTCATTTTTAAGCATTTAATTCCCTCTGTAGATTTGACAGGTTTTTTGATAACTGTTAATTTCATTGCACTCTTTCTGGTCATGGAGTATAACGATGAAAAAGTGAACTTGAATATCTCCTGAAAAAAAACTTTTTGTATATTGTCACTTCCTGTCAAGTAAAGTCAAATTTCTATTGATAAATAGTACACTTGCTGTGTTGTATGAGACTGGAGAGTCACAATATAAGTGAGCCTACTCATCCTCAGTAAAATATGGATCTAGTTCATGCACAGACTTCCTCTGGCGTCCTTTAATTGACATTTGGGTTTAAATTTAACTGCCAGAAATCATCCTACTCATTGAATAAAGCTGGCAATGCTGCAAAGAACTGTGACCTCGGATCCTAAGTCATACGGAAATTGTTTTGGACTGTGGTTACTCGTGTGAAAAAACAATAAAGCAGAAATGACTGAACTGTTCACTGGCATGCACTGAGCCTCGAGAGATACTTTTGTTTGCAAATATTTACTGAGCTATGCATTACTTTCAATAGTGAAGGAATTTCTTTCTTCTGGTTATTTTTTGCCGTGCTCTACTCTTATCCCTTGCCCTCAAAGAAAGAAAAAAGACAAATCTCAGTAATCTTATGCTCTGGTAGTGACACTTAGATCTTAAGTAAGTGAATGGTAATGGATATGAATGTGAGCCTTTCAGGTCTCTCTCATACTCACCCACTAGAAAACAGCACAACAGAGGAGATATGAAAAGCCATTTTAAAGCAATGACCTTCAGGGGGGAAAGAAAGTGATGGTTGGGAAAACTCAGGGAAAACATATTTATGAGGTAAAAAAAGGAAAATATTATGTTGGAGCAAGAATCACATACCTGCATACTACCAAGTGCTTTAGGAAAAATAATAGCTAAAAACTGAGGTATACATGAGATCTCCACTGATGAAAACTAGAAGTGGTGTTTTACATTCACAGTTAAAGAGAAAGAGCAATAAAAGTAGAGCCATAAAAGACAAAGGAGATGCAATTCAAGGAACACATTGATAATCTGTGCACAGTAACACCTTGTACCTGGAATTTACTACGAACAGATATAGCATTATGTTTATCTAGTATTAATATGTGCCTAGTATCTCCTACGGAGTGTTCAGCACTATTATCAGTAAAATAAAAGCTAAAATAAAAAGCAATATTCTCTAAGAAAGTACTAAAAAGCAAACATTTTCTAGACTATAGATTCATAAATCGGTATAATAATAAATGGTGTGGATTATTTTTATTGAATTTGAAATGTTTATATATGCTCTTTAAGGCTACTTAAATCTACTTAGTGCTTAACAGTGTTTCATTTACTTAGCAATCTCCCGTATTCATTATTTTCACTTTATGCTGTTGTCACTTAACTGACTTTGGGGTTGGCAGCTGTGCCTATTGACATCTCTGATGTTATGCAAAACCCTTCTATCTTGAAAATACTCCTGAGGACTTCAAGGCTGCATTCATAATCCAAGACGTAGAAGCCTCAAATTAGGCATGTAATTACCATGGCTGTGGGCACAACTAGCTTTGTTTGAGCAACTTGCCATTTTTTTTCCCTATATTTGCAATTCTAATTCTAAAGCTACTTTACTATTTTTATGAAATTAGGGAGTTAACAGTGCTTTTGACCAATATTGCCTTCTTTTCTTCATCCAGTACTATTTTTCAACTAGACATAGCCTTGTGAACTGGAGTTCGCTGAAATGAAGAGGAAGATCTTAAGTATAGTAATCACATTTCATATTTAAAGAACATCCTTCTTAGTCTTTGGATGAAAAGCAGAATTACACATCAGAGAAAAAAACTTTTATTTTTATGAATCCATTAAATCTTCATGCTGTATCTTCAAGTTTGTCATTGGTTACCATATACTGGAAAGTCTAAGAACTCTGTGGTACTTAACTACAATGGGTTTGTTTCTAATGGCTGTTCTACCTGCTCTCATCCAAGACTTCCTGATGGGTTGCAAAAGCCCATGCTGCAGGAACTCAGGGAAATGTCAGCAGGTGTGGTGGGTTAACCCCAGCCAGCAGCCAGGTACCCACACAGCCACTTGCTCACTCCAACCCCCAGCAGGATGGGGGAGAAAATAGGAAGAACAACAGTGAGAAAGCTCATGGGTTGAGATAAAGACAGTGTAATAAGTGGAAAAAAAGAGAAAAATCAATTGGTGCAAAGGCAATTACTTAGCACCTCCCACAATCAGACTAACGCCCAGCTGGTGTCCAAGCAATGGCATCCTTGGAAGACAAAATGCCTCTCCTTTTTCCTCTACCTCCAGTTTTTATCATTGAGCATGAAGTTATATGGTATGGAATATATCCCTTTGGCCAATTTGGGTCAGCTGTCCCAGCTGTGTCTCCTCCCAACTTCTTGCCTATCCCCACCGTACTCACTGAGGGAAGCAGAGTGCTGTACTGTCCAGCAATAGCCAAAACATTGGTGTGTTGTGAACATTTATTTTAGACACAAATCCAAAACATAGCACCAAAAGGGCTGCTACTAAGAAAGTTAACTCTATTCCAACCAGACTCCATAGAGCTGGGAGTTAAATTTGTCTTTCAAATCTTTTTTAAACATTTCTCACATAAAAAGGCCCACTTCAACATTAAGCTCCAGACTATATTCCATCCTTAAATACTCCTCAGCTGCCACAATGCATGCTACAACAGGGCAAGAAATTGCCAATGATGAGCAATGCAATGAAAGAATACCAGATATTTTTGTGGGATAAGAGCATGCAGAAAAGATTTGTTGAAATTGTTTGGTCTGTAGCAGTAGCTGTAACAATGTGGGAGGTAATAATTTTCCAATTTAAATGACATTTTGTACTTAATGAGACATTCATTCATGGAATTGAATTAATTTTAAGAGCTGATTTTTTAGGACAAGCCTTTATTTAACAAACATGAAACGAAACTATTTGTTTATTTTTAAATATTGATGTTGTCACCATTATGGCAAAACACTGAGCAAGAATTCACACATAGAAAGTGATATCTGAATGTGTCAGTTTAGTATCAAAACAACTACCATGAGAAGTATCTCAGTTTGACAGGTTAAACAGAAAGATGTAAAAGAAATGGTCTCATGGTCTGGATATAGGCCTTGGAGCAAAGAATTGCATCTCAGTTCTAATCACAGACTCCTTCACTTATCTCAGGGTGATCACAACTTCCCTCTGGTTCCCCGCAACTAACAGAGGAAACGCTGCCTACTACTCTATATGGATGTGCACACATTTTTTGAATAATGCTGACCTTGAGGATAGCTGTGTCTGGGTCTACTGCTTGCAAAGCAATAAACATAGCAGCAGCAGCAGATTATCTAGGAACCAAGCAAAAACTATTTTAAAGAGCTTTTTGAACAGTAGTAAAGGAAACTTATTAAGATATATTAGCCTGCCCACTTCCTTAGAAGATGTAGACTTCAGAGTTAAAGTCAAGGCAAAGTAATAAAACAAATACTCTGAACCTGAAGTTACTGGCATAGTTGAACTGTTTTTAAAATTCACGTGTAATAAAGCATGAGTATTGCTACAGCATTAACTTGTTCCTGTAAACGCCATCTTTCTGTTTTCCCTCCCATGCCATATAATAGCCAATCCTACATCGTTCATGTAATTATTATTTATATGCATAGGAGTCCCCAAATTATCTGAAAACAGATAATCTTATTACCCCCTCTCTTACCCCATCTCTCACTGTTCTACTACAGCTTTTCTTTAAATCTTGAACCCCGCCCCTACCAGAGAAAAGGCATGCACTACTTTTGGAGAGTGTAACTGGCTTGAAGACAGTTGGGGTGGGTCTATTCCTGTTGTATAAGGCAAGGAAGATTGTGCCCCTAGCATATTGTCCAGTGAGGAAAACAATACTCAGTTTCTCAGTTCACACGTGGAGAGCATTTCCATGAATAACATAAGTTAGATGGGAAAAACCATTGACATAAATACCCTTCTGTTATCTGTCATAATGGCAACCAATTAAATAAGTCTGTTCCTCTTATCTTTCCTTTCTTATTAGCATTTAGAGTGTGCCTATCACCCAACTACCTCTGCTCTAAATATAGAATTGATACCTGCACAGAATGTACTCCATAGTCTGCCTTGTGTCATTACTGAATTTAGCTCCTTAATTAGTGCTATCGCCTCCCAGGTTTTGCATGCACCAGATAAAATAGCATTGACTGAAAATCCACAGTAGACTTTCTGTTAAAACCATTTGATCTTTACATTCAATATTTTTGAAATAATCTCTCCAGATGAATAAATTGGTTTATACATACTAGATTGTTCTTTTTTTGTTTCCTATTATAAGATTTCCATGCTCTTGGCAGTCATAATGTCATCTGTACATACAATGACATGCTGCAAATCCTTCCTTCAGGAGCATCACTAGGTAATATGAGACCTAAATCCAATTTATTTTCATGTGTTTTGGTTGCAGAACTCTGTCTGACAAGGATCATTATTTACCTAATAATGTTTCATGAAAAATTTTGTGAGTATCTAATAAATGGTTCAATGACAGTTATAACATGTAGAGTCAACTGCAATATCTTCATCTATTGTTTTTGTTATCCAGCCTAAAAACTAATCAAGTGTGAAATAATCTTCTTTGAGAAAATGAATTCTTTTTATTGCTCATAATTCAATTAGAAGTTGAATGATTTTTTCTCTTAATATTTGATTTTTCATATAAATTAGGATGATATTGGATTTCTTTTCAATAAGGGCCAGGATTACTCTGTGCCCAACAAAACCACTCTAAAGTAGGGATTAGGAAAGGGGGTTAACAGAGGTCAAAAGCTATGTTCTTTTTCATGCATTCTGAAGACTTTTTTTTTTCTCCGTACAGCTCTGGTTCTAGGTACTCTAGTCACTTATTTCAGAGAGTATAACTCATGAAGCCATCAGAACTTGTAAAAAATAACTGAGTAACTAAATTCACTTAGCCACTTGGTACCTCCACAGCCCAGTTTCACTACCTCTTCCATTTTATCAGTATACTAATGACTTAGTGACTCTTCTTGGTGGCACTGATCTTGCAATCAAATCCAGTAGTGCACTTAAAAACCTGAAAAATGTCAAGCCCATTCTAATTTAGTAATAGATTTACATCCCTAATACCTCCTCTGGTATATTTGCAAAAACTGTCTTTGTATCCTTTAAATTTAGTATTAATAAATTCTACCTTGAGCTATGACAGGAGACAGTTCAGCAGATATTCACAGAAATAAAGCAAGCTGCATAGTTCAGATTCTGGTTTGGATAGTATCTCTAAGGGAAAAACTGAAAAAGGAAGGGAGTAGGGAAGGGAAGAGGGAAGGGAATGGGAATAGGGAAATGGAAGGGGAGGAAGGAAGGAAAAAGAAGAAGGGAAAAGGGAAAGAAGAAGAAAAGGAAAGGAAAGGGAAGGGGAGGGAAGGAGAGAGAAATCCAGAGTTCAGAATTCTAGCAAATGTTCTTGTTTTATACTATCAATTAAACTGACATCAGTGAAATTTGTTGCGATCTACACTGTGACCAGCCACATTTATCAAGCACCAAACCTTGATTTGGACAGAATAGTTACAGAACAAAATGCAAGTGTAAGATAGCACCAATGGGCCCAACTACAATCACTTTACCCTAGCTAGGATGGATAATAACAGTAGTGAATATTGGGTACACCAGGGAAGCCATCGGCACAATCTAGATAGCAGAAAACAACTGTCTGGAAATCTACAGCGCATACTACAATACCCTTTTTGCTCGTTGTTCCCTATGCTGATTAGCTGAAACTAGCACAAATTATGGCCACCTATACGATAGCAGTACTTCCACTTTTTTGTGCATTCATGTGTAGAAAGTCTATGGCTCTCCTGTAGTGCAGCCCAATCCACAACACTTGTTTTTACTACTAGAGCAAGGGCAACTGTGTTTTGCTATCGAGTCAGTTTTGCTCATCTTATAGGAGAGTAATCTGCAGAAAAAATGAACGGTGACAGCCATTCAGACCACATAGTTATGAGACATGTGAAAAAGAAAATTCATATGACCAAACACTGCAAAGAGGCATCACAGGATTTTGGATTAAGTACCTACATAGCTTTTTCTGTAAGGGTAGATTAGTTGGTTACATCTGTTCTGTTTCTCAGCGTAGATGCAAGAACATTCTTAGATCTGGAACTGAACAGGTGCTAGAAATAGAATGGTCTAATATTACTTTTCATTTTAGAACATTTCCAAAAGGACTGTGACATGTTGAGTATAGGAAATTTTGGGAAATGCTTCCACTGAGTCATCAGAGTTACTGTACTGCTTACCATATGAGCGCCTGTTTTCTGTTAAGCCTACTTGCTGGATAGTTTTAGAAACCAAATTAGATAGTTCAATCCGCTTGTATTACTGCAAGGCTTGATCTTGAACACTGTCTTCCAGATGCTATGCATGAACTTCTCTTTGATTTCTTGACATTTCTTCATCATCTACATAGGTTCTTTAGCTGCTCCTTCTTTCTTAAAATTTTCAATCTCCATAGAATTTTAGTCTACTAAAAAACCCATACCAAACAGTCTAATGGACAGGGCATCTGTCAGCCTCTGAGACACAAGGATTCAATTTTTTACAGTGCAAAAGACAGTCTGTGTGTCAGAACTAAATTCAATAGAGGCCTTCAGACCAGCCTTAGGCATCATGCCACTCTGCAGAATTCAGCGTTGCCAGTTCTAATGAATTCCATGTGTGTGATGAAATCTTCATTAGGAGAGAAGCTAGTACCACAATGGCCTGAGAAACTTTAGCCTTCCCCTTACTTTTAGCCAGACCTATGAGAAAATCCTCTCTGAGTGTCACCTTGCCACACTTGCTTGTCTAGGGGACTTTAATAAAGGCTTGGAGGATGATATGAGAACTCTAGGAACCTAAATGGTAGGTGTAGATTTCTGAAGACTCCTTGTGACTAATATTTAGTCTGCTTGTTCATCATGTTCCCTGTCTGAAAAATAATGCAGATGTTTTTCCCAAATAATATTTTTCTTTTTATGAAGCACCCCATGAATCATAAATACAGTAAAAATAAAGCATAAAAGGTAGACTGACCATACAGTATGATTGTTTCAGTCCAGAAACTCTTAGAACCCCCTTTCATGTCACTGGATCCCAATATCTTGGGTATAGAAAGTATCTGCACAGAAGGAATGTGTATGTGTGTAGAAGCTAGGCTGAAGTCTATGTCACTATTTAATAAATTGTTATTATTGTAACATATGGCAGATAAAACAACATATTTGAAATGAAAATACTAAGGGGGGCTTCTTGATTTGAAAATATTAGTGCCATTAGGTTGTATTTCTAAACCTGAACAAATGTTATATTTAGACCCAAGAAACAACAGGGTATGAATTATTGTACACTAATTCACAACTAATGTGTTGCTGTGAATGAAGCTAAAGGCTGAGTGCAATCAACTCTGCTCCATCAGTACAACATTAATTCACACACTAGAAGATCTTATTGCACGTATAAAAATATTATTCCAAAAGGTCACAGATTCTAAAAATAAATAGTAATGTAACCAGGGTCAAGTTCCAAGAATTATCAACCACCAGTCTGCTATATATCTTTTAAAAATAATCACATATATCACAGAGAACTTGCATGTGGATTACCCAAACTTAAGCAAATTTCTGATTTCAGCAATAAACTTGCATGCAAGACCACTGAGTATGGAGTTCATGGTCATAATTGGAAAATAAAAAAAATGCGGATAGATCTGTTCCATGTTTTCAGACAAATGGGAATAAATCAAACTGATGAACCACAACATTTTAAACAGAAATTATATTTGTGAAGGACACTTCTGGATTTACTTCCAGGCATTATAGACTACCCAGCTTCCACATATCTTGCCCTAAGGAAAAGTCTGGTTTTGTTTGGAATTCCATCTGCAGCTTTTGAGATAAAATACCTGTGGACTATTTCAGAACAGTGTTTAGTTGGGTCTTATGCTGTATTAATTAGACTCCCCGTTCTAAATATTTTATGGGGATTAAGTGTGATTTTCGGGAACCTAGTGTTACCTTCTAATAAAGTTTAAGGACAGAGAATGCATTGATTATGGCATTGTCAAGTATTTACAGATTTTTAAACAGGATTGCAAAATATTCTCAGATCCTTATTTAGCCATGTCATGATTCCCTTTACAGAATAGAGCAGGCATAGGTTAAGAACAAGTGGTGAGGAACCTTTTACCAAAGGATGGGTGGGGTTATGACTTTCCTGCAGCTGGAGAGCTTGTTTTGTGTTTCTTCTCTTTTACTGGGACTGAGAAGAAATAGAGCTATAGAGAAAGGCTGTGCATGTGTTCCATTTGGAGGTCTGTCCTAAGAAATGATAGCACTAAAGAATAGCCTATAGGTAGAGAAAAGTTTTTAATAAGCTTAGGGTGCATCGATGCTGAAGAAAGTACAGGTTTCACAATTCAGCAATTAAATGGAGTTTTTAAAATCTTAGAATTTAGCTTTGTCCAGGAAAGGAAATGAGTTACTCCAGGACTCATGTACATGTTTTTATCTGCTCCACTTGAATATATTTGCACTTGAATAGATTTTTCAATGCAGATGATCATGAATCTCAGTACTGATGAAAAAAATCCAGTTTTTAATATTTCATTCTGAGCCCAAATGACTAACACTGACCATTTAATGTCACTAACAAATCTGTACCTGCTGAGAACTGTGTGAAAAATTCTTGTGTGCTGGTATTTCATTAAAAATACTGGGGAGATTCCTGATTTAAAATTAATAAGATTTGATTCTATGAGAGGAAAACTGTAAATTTTAAGCATTTCTTATAAGAAATTTTGATTTATCAAAATTGAATTTATAGACCGCCTCTGCTCCACCACAGTTGAGACTTTTTAGAATGGAAAATATTTTGCTACAGACAGTGAATTTACACTGGAATTACATTACACAAAATTAGATTTAGTTTACTACATTTCTTTAATAAAATCAAATAAATTTATTTTAGACATGAATAATTAAAGAAATTAATATTCTCTTTGAAGAGCGAGATGTAGTAGTGGAAAATAACGCTAAACAGAATGCTCTTGTGATAGCTTAGGTCCTGTACTCATATTTGTGAAATTAAGTTTTCTTAATTGCCGTTTAGTGTGATAAAGAAACCAGCTGTCCTACACAGTTTAAACACATCTCTCAGGTACAGACTAACTCGCTCTATCGTCCACTAAAAATGTTGTGTATTCTATTAGATAGGTAGGAAATTCCTAAAGACAAAGTATAGAGAAAATATTGTTGGTATTACACTAAGGAAAATGATTGTCTTGCTGACAAGAGAATAGATATGTCAGAAGATGGCAGAGCTGTGCCACATGAGTCAAGGGCTGAGATACTGTCTAGGGCCCTCGGTGAGTTAATATCAGGTCTCTTCAGAGATGAAAAATAATAATTAAACACTGCTTGTCAATTAATGCCAACTTAAAGAAAGGTCCTACACTTAGATTAAGTGAGGAGATTGGGTTGCTTGAAAACAGCAAGAAAGGAGGAAGAAAAGGACTACAGAATAATGAAAGATGTAAGGTAAAAAGGGAAAATAATTAAACACACATGCACTTATACAGAGTTGGAGCACTCATATTTCTAATTAGAATTTCAGTGCAGGAGCCCAATTTAACCTTAGGGAGTCTTTATAGTCATGTCAGTGTTGTGCACAGCACTCAATCTAATGCTGATATACCAGGTTGAATTTTCATATTACATTTAGCAGAATGCTATTATTTATACATGTAACATATATTTCACTTTCAAGGGCAATGTAGTTGCTGTCTATGAGGTTCACTTGTGAGAAATGTTGATTAATGAAAGCCTGAAAACTGAGAGTTAGTGACACTTGCTTATTCTTATTCCATTAATGAATCCATGTAGTGGGTTCCCATATTGCTTTAATTGACAGAGACCTCATATTTTTGAGTTATCATACTGTATTGACATTACTTCAGAAGCAAGTTTTTGTCAGTATATAACATATACAGAGAAAGAAGGCACAAAAACACTCAGGCATTTAACAGGTGAAGAATTTGCCAAAGTGGAATAGCCATAAAGATACTAAAATAACTGCACTCCATGGCATGTTCCAAACTCTGATGAAGCATGTGAACCAAAAGAGAGCTGTTTTCTTTATTTGGAGTCTTATCTCCCACCTAAACAGATGTGCCTCAGATTGAAAGAGGAGTTGGTAGAGCAGGAGGCTAATTATACAAACTAAAAGGTTCTGGAAAATATTCTCTACCACAAAATATTTCCTTAGAAGTTGTAGATAAAACTTTTATTAACAGTTTTTACCTCTGTCACAGACCCATTTTTCATTCTTAAAATTCAAGTTTTCTTCAAAATACTTGAGAGGCACTGAAACATTTTAAATATAACTCAAAACGTACATTTCACAAATATTTGGGGTTTATCTCCGTTTATATTAACAACATCTTTACTTCCTCCTGCATATTCTAATTTACCATGGACATACAATTCCTTTTCAGCAAAATGCCTCCTAGTTACTTCACTACTTATAAAAATTTTAGTCGAGTTTCATGGATGGCAGGTAGGGATGTGCTGGAAGAGTTAATTTTCCATCTCTCCACCGACAATGCTCAATGGGGCATATGTGCTTCTGGTCATGTGACACAATTACAGCTGACAGCCTGCCCTGTCCCCTGAACAGCTGGGTCTGATCCTCAGATTAATGTACTTAAAACAGTAAAATCTTTGTAAGTTGTAATGATCAAGAATGACAACACTTTCTAGAGTACATTCCATGTTCCTGCTGATCAGTACCTTTCATGGGAAATTACTGACACGTGCTCAAACAAAACAGAGAATAGTAACTAGCAAAATACTTATTGCCTGTGAATTTTGTAAAAATATTTGGTTTGTAGTTTCCTGTGTCTTTATTCTTATTGATGAATTTTTAAAATTACCCTTCTTTAAGACCCCAGAATGTTTACACGGTCCTTGCACACTAACATCTGCTAAGCCTTTTTTTGCTCAAGAGGAATAATTCATGCCTCTCGAGTTTGCACACGTTTCCCATATGTCTAGAAAATCACATGCTTTCATTTCTTTCTTGTCAAAGGTTTTCATTCTCCATATATTTATCAAGGAAGAAAAACTGCAAACGCACTTTATTTTCACAACTTTTGCACCAACCACTTTATATTTTGAATCCCTATACATTTATTTGTGTTCCCATGGAAACCTGAAGAAATATTCTCTACAATATTCTTGGCGAATGAAATGCAAGTAAAAATGCGTTTATTAATTTCAGCAGAAACTTCCAGAGCTGTAGTTTTAGCTCAGATTTTTAAGACTATATTTTGAGTGCTGTGTCAGGGGATTAATGAAAAAAGTAGGGAGCTCTTCTGGCATTCATCAAAAGATTCAGATACTAGCATGCATACTTCTGTGGGCTTAGCGTAGCCATGCCATCCCTTTTCTGCCAATGGTCTGGTGGCAACGTTAAAAACTCAAAAATTCTGATTTGGACTGCAGACCTTAAATTTTTGAAATAAGTGATGCCTTCTACATGACCAGCTTCGATCAGAGGAAAAGTTAGACAGCTCAGCTTGCTTCACAGGAGAAGTTCTAGTGAACTCAAGGTGAGTTACTGGTGAGAAAGAAATGGCATAAGTCATATCACTTTAATTGTTTTACAACTTTCAAGTTCTGTGCACTCAAGAAGTTACATATGACTAGCTTGGTAGATGTGGTGAGAGCAATCGATATTGTTCTATGTAGACTTCAGTAATGCTTTCAACACTTTCTTCCATAATATCCTCATAGAGAAGCTGATGAAGCAGCTGGATGAGCTGCTGGATGAGCAGACAGTGAGGTGGACTGAAAACTGGCTCAATAGATGGGCCCAGAGGGTGTCAATCAGAGGCACAAAGTCTGCTTGGAGGCCCGTAACTAGTGGTCTACCTCAGGGGTCAATACTGGGTCTGGTTCTTTTCAACACCTTCATTAATGATCTGAATGATGGGGGAGAGTGTATGCTCAGCAAGTTTGCTCATGACACAAAACTGGGAGGAGTGGCTGATACACCAGAGGGTTGTACTGCCATTCAGAGGGACCTCAACAGGCGGGAGAAATAGGCTGACAGGAAGTCCCTGACCTTGTGCAGTTCAACAAAGGGAAGTGTCAAGTCCTGCACCTAGGGATGAACAACCCCATGCACCAGTATTATGCTGGGGGCCAACCACCTGGAAAGCAGCATTTCAGAAACGGACCTGGGGGATCCCAGTGGACACCAAGTTGAACATGAGCCAGGAGTGTTTCCTTGAGGCAAAGATGGTTAATTGTATCCTGGACTGCACGAGGAGGAATGTTGCCAGCAGTTTGAGGGAGGTGATCCTTCCCCTTTATTCAACACTGTTGAGGCCTCCTCAGAGTACTGTGCCCAGTTCTGGGCTCCCCAGGACAAGAGAGACATGGAGCTACTGGGGAGAGTCTAATGAAGGGCACTAATATGATTAAGGAACTTAAGCGTATCTCCTATGAGGAGAGGCTGAGACAGCTGGGTCTATTTTGCCTGGAGAAGTGAAGGCTTGGGGGGATCTTACTGAAGTATGTAAACACCTGAACGCAGGGTGTAAAGAAGACAGAGCCAGGCTTTTTTCAGTGGTGCCTGGTGACAGGGGAACGGGCACAAACTGAAACACAGGAGGTTCCATATGAACAAAACAAAACATAATATTTTTACTGTGAGGGTGACTGAGCACTGGCACAGGTTGCCCATAGATGATATGATGTGGAGTCTCCATCCATGGAGATATTCAAAAGCTGTTTGGACGTAACCTGGTAACCTGGTCTAGATGGCCCTGATTGAGCAGGGCAGTTAGACCAGATGACCTCCAGAGTTCCCTTCCAGCCTCAACCATTGTATGATTCTGTGATTCTGTACCTTTGTGATCTGTCAGCTTAATTGCTACAATCTGTTTATTAGGTTCTCTGAGTGTACCTACAATATACTCCAGAAACAGCTTCAACAAAAATTTGCTAGCAAGAACTCAAGTATACCTAACTTCTGCTCCTAAAATCTAAGATCACATTCTGCAAAACTAGGTCACCCTAGATCCATGATAGAAAGGTACTGGGATAATACGATACTGTGGCCATAAAGTCAAATACAATAATTTCATACATATTTTACATTTGTAAAGTATAACTATATATGACCTCTATGTAGGTTTTTTAAAGGCACAAACTACTAATAACTTCTGACAATCAACAGGCAAGAATAGGGGATCAGAATGAAGTATAAGGTATGTAAAAGATTACTCATTTATGAGAGAAAAAGAGTGATGTCACTAACATATATTCCACCAAGAAGGCTTCTGAAAAGCTTCTTCCTCTATAGTAACATTTTTTTCCAAGCAATTTATGATTTCTCAGGTTGCAATGAGTCATGTCATGTAACTGAATGTGTCACATCCAACTGCGATATGATGAGAAACAACATAACAAAAAGTGACAAGATTTGACATGACAAGTAAGAATGAAATGCTACAGTGGTAAACACTAGTTTTCAGCAATTTGGTATGTCATGTTTTTTAAAAAGGACAACCTAACAGTATGGTTCTCATATAATAATCATAGCTCCTGACATACAGAATTATTTAGTTTTCAATGTTTCATGTTTCAGACACCCCAAAGGTGATTATCTTTTGATATCCAGTTAAAAGATGCATTTTTGACTCAATTAACACTGATATACTCATGAAAATTAACCGTCAATGTGAGTTTAAAACAAAGATGTCTACTGTGATCAGCTGATATTGGGAAAATTCATTTAGTCAATAATTGCAACTTATATTATTCATAAGGAGAACTGCTTAGAAGAATAATTCCACTTGCTCATTTTACAGTGGCTGATAACAGGATATAATTTCTTATTGACATCAGGTAAACACTATTATTTGGGAAATGTAATAAAATTCCATCTGCTAGCCAAATTCCCAGGAAAAAAAATCAAGTTTGTCAGTACACAGAGACTGAAAATAGAAATTTTGAATTCAGACTGGAAATGAAAGGGCAAAAATATTAAGCCTGGGAGATGGGAAGGGAAAAAAATGTCAAATTGGGCAGGACAAACAGCTGGCTAGGAAAGAAGTAGCTAATTCTCACCATAGAATTTTTGATTTTGGAAAGTTTCAAAATATTGGTTTAAAACAATTTTTTTGTTATTTTTACACTATAAAATGTGTTTAATATTTAGGTTACATAGTAGGCAACACTATCACTGCTGATACGTCATACTGTGAAACAGTGCGGTTGAAATAAGTACATATATTACTTTAAAATTAATAAGGGAGGTTCTTAGTGGTCTGACAAAACCTTTTCTGGATCACAGTGTCTCCTGTGCATGTTTTACTGTGACAGCTTCCTTTGTGACATTAAAAGTGTAAAAAAAATAAAAAGACTTTGTTATTGGAAACACAGCTCTAAGTAACTCCTTCAAAATGGAATGAAATATTCACAGTCATTTAGGTAATGATAGACAAATCTATGCACACACTGTCTATCCCATACTACTTCTACAAATTTTTGTTCACTCCTCAGAGCTGTACATTTAATAAATATGATATTCTAAAAAATAAACTATGATTTTTACTACAAGGCATTTTTTAGATTGTAAGAATCAAATAGTTTGGATTCTTTCAGTCTTGCTAAATCTTAAAATGTGAGTAGGTCTAGTTCTCCATTGTTCCAAGGTCAAGTTTTCAAGCTCCCCAGTGTTTAGAAAAGTTAGTCATAAATAGAAGAAGGAAGTTCTAGTTCCCTCCATGAGATCCAGAATAGAGAAGTCCTTCTTGTTTTGAAAAATAAAAGGCTATCAGCATTTTCTATCAGTGAGGAATATCAGCAAGAAACAAGCAGACGAGCTAATTCTAAGGTGGTTGTGGCATTGCTGCCTAGAAGACTGTCTGGCTGTAGAAATCTTCAGTCGACTCCTCTGATACTGTTGCTCTGATACACGTAAGCTTCATGTCACAGACTTCCTGAAAATAAAACAAAACTTCTAGCCTTGGGGACCATCACTTTCTAGATAGGTGGGATGTCTACAGCTGTTTTCTGGAAGAGGAATGCCATCGCCAGAAAAGACACAGTCACCTTTCTTTTGGGGAAAAGGGAAAACTCTTGTGAGCCAATGAATGTATAGAGCATATGCCCCCTGCTTACCTTCCCTGGTTATCTTTAGTAGAAACTGAAATCTCTAGAGGCTGGCCAGCAGCCACTGTAGTTGCCATCAGTCTAGAAGCCTCATGAGCAGAAGAATAGTGTGAAGATGCAGAGGAGAAACATGTATGAGCCCAGGAGGTTCACTGGCACATACTACAGTATCTCTGAGCAACCTTTTCTGCAGAAGCACCAGCTATGCAGATATGTGGTTACTCTGAGTTGGCAAATGAAGCAGAGAAAACATCTTCACTAAGTGGTGAGGAAGATATCCTATATAACCAACACTGATTTGTCTTAGGGAGTGTAGACATGCATGAGTTGGGGCTGCTAGTGGCAGCCATGTTCTTTGAAGGAATGGTTCAGAGCCCATCACTCTAAATTGTGCTAAAGAGTGCTTATGCTGCAGATCCAGATATTTAATTGACTTTGCCAATTCCGGCTCAAAGAATAGTGCTATTGACTGAGACACTGCAGCATGTGTTTACATGATTTTACATGTGTTGGTTTATATGTGTTATTTCATAATTTTGGAGAAGTGTTCATTTTACTTAAAATATTAATAATTTATGCTAACAGACGGACTGCAAAATATTCTCATACAGTGTAGCTGAAGCTCAGTGGAATCCGAAGTTCCGGAGATCTCCTTCCAAGCTGGATTTTTTTTTCTGTTACAGAAGTGGATGGAAAGCAAAAATTATTCTTCTCATTTCCGTAGTAATACCCAAACTTCACCACAATACTGGAGAGAACAAGGAAGTGATTACGGAACATAGATGTAAAATGATGTTTTCAAATTTGAGGTCAAGTAATTACACTGATCTCTAAAATCTTATTTCTGTAATCTGTGTTATACTTCCAAATAAATCTATTTCAGGTTTTCAAAATCCTACAGATAATGGTCTTGCTTTCTGCCTTTCTGATTTTTTTTTCATTAGTAGAGTTACTTCCAAGCTCTAAGGCAAAACCCTTGTATTCTGTAAACCTTTATGTTTCCGTATAAGTTTGAAACAGAAGGACACTGGGAAAATACCTGAGAATCAGCAATGCAATTTTCATTGCATTCCTTGGTGCCTCTGAGGATGATGAGTGCATCACCATCAGTGAACATTCACTTGTCTGTTTTTTCTGTCTATTTTGCATTGACAATCAACAATATGGAAGCCCCAGAAAAGGATTCATTGCAACTGAATAACTTACATATGGTCAATGATAAAATGTGCAAAAGCAAAATGTCGATAAAAAGGAATTAATTCAGACTTCAGAAGATAGTAATGAAGATTATGTTCATTATCAGAAGGGAGATATTGAAACGTTCAAACAAGAATTATCAAGACAGAAGCACTTGTTACTTAGATCCTGACTGTCATTTTTCCCTTAGCAGATCACAAAATGCTTCCACAGTGTACCTAGTTTATAGTAGACCAATATTATACAAGCCATAGGGCTAGTAACTCAACCACAATGCCTAACCAACCATTGAAGTAGAGAAATATTGTAAGCAGCAGTCCCTTGGGAACCTGAGCATCAGTAAACTGCAAAAATAATTCCTCTTGTGTGTTCCTTTAAAGTTCTGGCATTACACCCTTTGCCTGGAAAGAAAATAAATGCAGATCAGAAGTTTGCTAGACTTAGATGAAAGAAAGACCTGTAAATACCAACCACTACCTCTTCCTGCTATTACACATTCAGGAATGTGGAAGCTCCCTTAGGCTTGTTGGAGGTGAAGCGTGTCAGAATGATCAACAATAGCTCTCACATTTTCATAAATACCTATCTTTCACAGCTATAGTCAGACTTGCAGGCAACAGTATTGCTGCTGTGACTACAACACACTGAGGTGTTACAGGTCACTAAGCCAAAAGTTATTCAAAGCTTTTTTTTCCTTCAGTTTGAATATATGTATCTAGGATAGACACATGCTAGAATGAAAACCTGACTCTGATCCACCAGTCTGTGAGCAATGTTTAGGTCTAAAAAAGATGTTCCATTTAGGTGACATCATTGTGAAGTACTGCATAGCGCCTACCACAGATGGGGAACTGCTACGGCAATAGCTCCTATCAGCTACAGCTTTCATTTCTGCTTCCTCATACTCACTGCCAGGATTGCCTCTGCTGACATACTGCAGTTGTATTGTTACTGCTGCTTTTCAGACTCTGAGTTTGGAGCAAGAGCTCACATCAGAGCATTCATCTAGCTTCTTGAGAAAAGGTCTAGCATGTGTTGTCAGTATCTGTTCACTTCTTAGAGGTTTTCCAAAGAATTATGTTAAGTTCCTCTATATATCCATAATTTCCTTGAGCTGCCAGAAAGTCTTTGGCTCTCCACCAGAAATATGCTTCCCAAGTTCTGCTAAGATGCTCAGAGCAGATTTGTCTACCTAGAGCAGAATATCAGAACATGAGATGAAGTTGTACAGCTAATGTGGAAACAGTGTACCACTGGCTCCTAAATATGAAAGTACGTCAATGTTAAAAGCTCTGCAACAGAAGTCCAAGATAGCTTAGCTTTTTATCAGACCTATTAGGCAATATTTTCCAACTTTCCTAAAGTTGTGCTGCTATACAGGAAATAATACAAAATTCAGTGGATCTAGAAGAGCATGGAAATTGGAGTGTGGTTCTCTGGCCCAGTGATCTGCTTGTGTGGGAGGAAGGACTTTTGGATTTTGGCACCTACAGTTAGCTCTCTCTATTTTCTATGGACCTGTCATTAATTAAAATATATGGAGGAAAGAGGAGTTAGCAGACTATTTAAATTAAATTTTAAATGTGAACTGAAGTTTCAATGTTATAGCACTCACCATGAAAAAACATAATTCAATATTGGGTATCAAATGTACAACAGAGTTCAAAAAAATCATCTATATATTAACTTTCACTAAAAGCTTATCCAGACATTTCCTACTGCCTTGGAATTCAAAATCTGATGTAGACTACAGAAATATAAAGCCATGAAATGGTCAGTTCTTTGATGGAATTTTTGCTTGGAGTTCTAGAATACTCAACAGTTTTTGAAAAAGGGAAAAAATGAAGACCTTTCAAGAGGTTTAGAAGGACATTTCATAGAAGGGGCAATTTATCATTATCTTTTTCTGTCTTGCCCTTTCCATGCAGACAGGAAGAGAATACAGAACGAGCATTAGATCATTCTACTAAGTAACACTGCAGTATTGCATCAAAACTATTTATTGCCTGTATTTACTCAACCCAAATAGTAAAAGTAAATCAGTGATCAATAGAACTTCTGAGTGTAAGCCAGCCACATAAGATTCAGAAAGAGTTCCTCAGCCAAGTCTGCTCTAAAGGAAAATTCTGTGCAGACAAGTGTAGCATAACTAGTGTGCTGCATATGTGCCCATAAAATCATGTAAATACTTAAGATTGATAAAATATAATTCTTAAACATTTCTCAGCAATATCTATAAATGTAGGTTTATTTAGAAAAAGCAATACTGATTTTTTTTCTGTGTGTATTACCTTAAAGTAGAAATACTGTAAAAGATCAAAATTATAATCTCAGAAGGATTGCCAAAAGAGTATTGATTCAAAACACTTCTAGATGACTGAAGAAAATGAAAGTGAACCTTCTTGTTAACTGAGCAACTACTTCTGATCCCCTTTCTTATCCTTCAGTAACAAATTTGTAAAATGAGGATATAATGTGATGTTCATTACAGGTTAGAAAATTCCCATTTCTATGTAGGTTCATTTTGAGAAACATATTTATAAGCACACTATCACACTAAAAAGGAAGCCAGTATTAGTGACTGGAATTCAATATTGATTATTTAAAGCATCAATTATAATGCATAAGACATTGGCATTATTTCTAACTCCTTGAGTACTTCAAGTTCCTCTAGATCTCTACTCCTGTTATGTCTTATATTCTTGGGCAATGTTTAGAAAAAGCTGAATCTGCAGGGATTTATTTATCTTTTTCATTTTATAACCTATAGCGACAAGAGTGCTCTTAAATAAAAAATTAATATATAAAGTTCTTCATTGGTTTTCTTCTGATATCTCCTTAAGTGTTTTAAACAACTGGGCTATTTTCTAAGAAACTCTTAGAAGTATGACATGCCATACTTTTTTTTTTTTCCAAAATTTTTTGCTTTCATCTCTATTTCATGGGGGGTTTTTTTGTGGTCTTACACTGGCAATCTGAACACTTTCAGACAGTTCTTGGCTAACTTGTGTCTGATTCATGGGTGGGAAGTAAATCAGAAAATTCCAAGTGATAATTCTGGCTTAAAATGGTTACAGAATGGTATCTTTACTTTTTGCCCTTTTATAGACTCTACTAACTATAAAACAATTATATGTATTTAATAGTATGTATTAATTTTTCTCAAGTATGTGTCAAGTTAAAACTGTAGGACCTGTTTCACTTAAACAGAAAAAATATAAATCTAATTTTGTCCACTCCTGTAATAATGGCAACCCTTTTGCATTTTCTATTTCAGCTGGACTGCCAAAGTATTTTTTATGATTATATAAAACCTGAACTTGTCTGTTTGAGTCATGCAAATAATTTTTAATCACTCACTGTAGCTCATGCAAAAAAAAAAAAGTAACAGCTTGCTACTTGTATGAGTCAGAATCTAAACAGAGCTATTTAAAAATCATTTGGAAGATGTGTTATTAGCTAATTAGCATAATGTAGTTGTAGAGAAGATATACAATCTAACGTGTTTCAGTGAATCAGTTCATAAACAAAAACTGTAATTAGCTACTATTTCCTATGCATTATTTTTTTCCTTGAGATTCTATAACATAGCCAAGCCAAACTTAGAATCCTGTCAAACAGATTTCAGATCTGAAATGCTATGCTGCAATTGGGGCACACCTTTCATTATTCATGGATTACATTCCAACACTACCTACTTAAACATTTGCACCAAACTTTTTTGTGTCTTAATAACTTTATAATTACTTGGATGCATAAGAAAAGATACCTTATTCTAGCTTATTCTTACTACTTCCACTTAAAACAAATTGCCTTAATTTAAAATCTGAAATAGTAAAACTGATTAAGACTTAATCTTCCCAGACTCAATGTTTGTATTGAATTAAAAAAGAATTAAACAAGACAATCAACTTACTTTTTATGGATACTTTAATTAGCTGTGAGAGTCTTGCTCCAAAGCAGTTTAACTGTGACCATTTGATGATCATTGGATCCTATGTAAATTAATAGCAGACAGTGAGATCTTTGAGGTGGATTGAGAACTGCCTGAATGGGAGAGCTCAGAGGGTCATGATTAACGGTGCAGGCTCTGGTTGGAGGCCTGTAACTAGCAGTGTTCCCCAGGGGTCTGTGCTGGGTCCAGTCCTGTTCAACATACTCACCAATGACCTGGGTGAAGGGACAGAGCCTCAGCAAGTTTGCTGATGCACCACTGTTCATAATGGTGTACAAAAGTGATACCATCTGCAATCAGGCTGAATATCACATTTATTTCCAAGAAAAAGGACAAATTTATATTTAAAAAATCTCAAGGGGACACTGACTGATGTGTCACTGATACTTAATATCAATGTCATCAATATTGAGAAGGACCTGGGAGCACTGGTGGACAGCAAGCTGACCCTGAGCCAGCAATGTGCCCTTGTGGCCAAGAAGGCCAACAGTATCCTGGGCTGCATTAAAAGGAGTGTGGCCAGCAGATGGAGAGAGGTTATCCTCCCCCTCTACTTCATGCTAGTGAGACCACATCTGGAGTACTGTGTCCAGTTTTCGGCTCCCCAGTATAAGAAGGACGTGGAACTCCTTGAGCAAGTCCAGCGGAGAGCTACCAAGGTGATCAGGGACCTGGAGCATCTCCCATATGAGGAAAGGCTGAGAGACCTGGGTTTGTTCAGCCTGGAGAAGAGAAGACTGAGGGGGGATTCCTCAATATTTATAAATATCTGAAGGGAGGATGTCAAGAGGATGAGGCCAGTCTCTTTTCAGTGGTGCCCAACGACAGGACAAGGGGCGATGGGCACAAACTGGAACACAGAAAGTTCCACCTGAGTATGAGAAAAAACTTCTTTCCTGTGCAGGTGACAGAGCAGTGGCACAGGCTGCCCAGGGAGGTTGTGGGGTCCCTTCCCTGGAGACATTCAAAACCCACCTGGACACGTTCCTGTGCCTCCTGCTCTAGGTGTGCCTGCTCAAGCAGGGGGGTTGGACAAGATGATCTCCAGAGGTCCCTTCCAACCCCTACCAGTCTGTGATTCTGTGATTCTGAATATTCTACTGGTGAGACCAAAGTTCAACTGAATTTAGACTACAGCAGCATCAGGAATATCAAACATTTGTATGAACTTCTGTAAAGCAAAAAACAGTATTTGTCAAAAAATATAGTATAATTGCAAAGCCATTTGAGACCAGAATATTACGTGACACTGGGCATCTGTGGATATTAAACTGTTCCCAACATGTCATCTTTTGTGACTATGGCTTATGAAGACAGAAAATAATTAGCTTTTTATCAGAGTTCCTAAGTATTTAATCTTGCAAATATCTGGATTTCCTGGTCTTGTGCCTTGTGTTCAATGACAGTGCTGCAGATGGTCTTGGTAACCTCACAGACAAACTTCTAACTGAGATTTTACCCTGATTCTTCAGATTCCTTCCAAAGATGCATGCTAATTGTTTTTTATGAGTGCCTTTCAGTATCTCCCAGATGAAAGACAACATCATGTATCAGACTGATGGCAATAAAAGTAAAATTGGTGACTCATTGTGCTTATTGCTTTAGATAAAGTTTTAAGACGACATTTTGCAAGCTTAGATATTAGTAGAAATGGACATTATAGACGAGGAAAAATGCTGAATCCACATACAATTAAAATACATTTAATTAAAAAAATCTTATGAAATTACTTAGAACCAACAAGGCAAACAGGCAAAGGAAAATACCAACACCTGCTGAGGAGGACTCATAACTGTAAACTAAACTGAGAGGAAAAGACTGAGGGACTATTAAGGTAAACTCTAAGATCAGTGTTTAATCATTATTAGGATTTTGCTTCTTTGTGCAATGCTGAAATAAATGAGGTTCATCATGAAGACGGAAGATTTCATTTGTCAGTGCACAGAAATGGATATTCTAAGCTTGGCAGTACCTGACCTTCAAATTTGGTCTGCATGATCATGCATTAGCTTAGAGGGTTGCATAGGATTTTTGTTTCCTGATATGAAAGACCAAGTAGAAAGGTCCCTGGTAAAGTCACTTTTTCTTTAAGATACAGTACAGGAAGGTTGAAGCAGAGCCACAAATGTAAAAAAGAAAAATTGACCAGAAGTGTGATTAATCAATCAGGAATATATTCTAAACTGGCGGCAATTCATTTCTAGTTATATATTTAAGTAACATGACTTTGAGCTATCCTGGCCAAAGCTGATTCAGCATATTCATGTTGGAGGAAGTGGCTCACTAGTTCCAAGAAGAATCTCAAAAGCTTGTCCTGCTTTTGGCGGCTCCCTGGATATACTTACGTGCTCCCCAAAGACTGCTCCCTCAAGGAGTGCTCTAGTATCCAGCCACAGAACTCTTACTGACAAAGGGCTCACTGTGGGACTCACAGTGTGAAAGACCTCACGCTGAAGACTGTCAAAACCATGCTCAAACTTATTGTCATCCAAAAAGTGATCTTCCTCCAAGACAAAAAATACTTTATCTGAGAATACCACTATGTAAATCACCTCATTAGTGACATACCAGTTACAATGAATGTCCCCAAACTATACACAAGTAGTCTATACTACAATGTAAACAGTTTTTCTGGGATACATCTGTCATCACACAGCAACTTTATCTCCAACAAGAACATCTTTGAGGTTTTGTCTGCCAACCTAGCTCCACAATGTAACTTTTCCATTGTCTCTTTCTGAGCAACAGATCTTAAATAATTTTATCAGTGAGCCTATGCAGTACAGATAACTGGAAACATAGATTCTCTCAGAAATTTCCATCAAAACTCAAAGAATCACTGCTTTTCTCACAAATTCCTGCAGCAATATTGCTTCCTTTGGCACCATTGTAATTATTATTGTAGTAATTAAAGAGCAATAATTTATATGAAGACCACAGATCAATGCACCTACTGCCATAAAATTATCAACAATCCAAATGAAACACACCAGATGAACTAGTTTCTCAGCTAAAAGCTCATTTGTTTTGAAGATTCTCAAGAGACCACAGCAATCTAAAGTAGATTCCCCAAGGGAGGGAGACAGCACTTTTTAAAGAGCATTTGAATACAGTGTAAGAACTTATATGAATAAAACCCCAAACTCCGCTCTCATATATCCTGGAAAATCTTTAAAGTTATTAAATCTACCCTTGAAGATCGATAGAAGGCCACATTTTGTACGTGAAGTTATCTAAATCAGGCAGCCAGTCTCCACCAATTTCTTTGCATAGTCAATGGAGAGAGCTTGGCCTGTTTGAGAATTCCTGAATTATCCTCTGAATGAATCTCTCCTATATTTGCTATGCACAGAACATAGGGAAACTGTCCTCCTAAAGCAGGAACTATAAGTAGTGATTGTGTCATCCGATAGTATAGCCCACTTGTCCCCTTCCAGGTAAGCAAATCCCTTAGCAGTATGTTGTGGAGAAATGTCATGCAGTGATGATTTCTAATAACTGGCTTATTTCACTCTCATCTGCAACCATGTCTGGGGAGAGGGTGTTTGTCTCACAATTATTTTTCACTGGCAGGGTGTAGACGGGACACGACTACTACTATAACTGTTCTTCAGAGGCTCGTTACCTCTGGGTGCAAGGAAAAGAAATCTCAAGCTTAATTTGTGACCAATGCCAGACTAGTATTATGTAGACCTAGGGCTGTGAGTCTGTTTCAGAAAAAAAGTTAATTTCAATGTGATCCCTCTAACACTCCAGAACCTGTGTTCACTGGAGTAGAGAATTAGGACTTTTATAGCAAAGTGGATCTGTATTTGAAGAGGGAAAACTTTCTCAAGATATAGGAAACCAAGGTAGGAGCTCTTCATTCTTCGTTAATGTTTAAAAAATAATTCAATATGACCTAAATTACTGTCTGGGTCAAGTTATTTTGCACAGAAGCTCTCTGGCTAACGCTTTTCAAATACAGCTTCTTTTGAAGCTATTGAATCTCAATTGACTATGACTCTGGATATGTTCCTTTTCCAGGTTACACATTTCATTTCTATTTAGAAAAAGAAATTGGAGACAATTCTAGTACTAAAAGGCATTAATGGAAATTTTGACTAAAATATCGATAACCTGGAAGATATGGAGCCATTTTGAAATTAAAGCAAGCACAAGACCTGACAAAATAATGGGGATAGATGATTCTCACCACTTGCACAACAGGAGACATGGATGGTGAGGTTGATCAAAGTAATACTGAAGTATGTTTTGTTGCATGTTTGGTTTCCTTTCTAAGTTTGTAAAACCATCACAGAAATATCAGAGTACTTAATTAATGAGTGTGAAAGCAAGACAGAAGGATAATAATGCTACAAAACAATAACCAGGTTCAGACTGGCCTTTGTGAGTCAGAAGTAGAGCTAGGCAACTGACTGGTTACGAGTTTGTTTCTTTAGCCTGTATTTACCCAGTGCAGTAGGTGATTATTATATAACTTCTCAAATTATTTTGAAGGGTTGTAAAGGAGAAGCAAAAGGTAAAAAAATATTAGGAGTTCCTTGGAAGATGCTTGCTGGGGGGATGCTGTGCAGAGACTCAACCTTAGACATTCAGGAAAAAAAGTTACCCTTCAGAAGTAGTGGTTTAATTATCTTGTAGTTTAACCTGAGAACTTTCTACCTAACTCATAAAATGCATATAGTCTTGCCTGCCTATCTACAAACCCTTCTTCCTATATCTAGTACACCAATACTTCTGTTAAGGATTGGGAACTGGTTTTTTTTTTCCAATTAGCTAGCATGAGGGATCCCAAGTATGTTATCCAGGTTTTTCAGGTAGAAAAGCCTCCCTGTGTTCCTCTGCCAGCATTGCCAATGAACCAGCTCATTTACACTAATCCAGGCCTGAGTGGGTCGCTGGGAGAAGTCTGTATTATCTTTCCTCAATTATTCAAGAACCAGCAGCACATCTTAGTTTCACTTCTGGCAGCTTCTTGGAGGGTAACTCCTTCACAATCCCAGCCTGCAGCATTAGCAACTGCAAAGGAAGAAGGAAGCTTAAAGGAGCTTTTTTTATTCTGGTGGAAGAGCACCAAACCCTGACAGTTCTGAGATGTTGTTAGCTTTCACTGTAGTTGCAGATCTGTAGTGTCTGGGACTGTACCCAGTGTTCTGGACTGAACATCCCCACCTCTTCTAATCTCAGGGTGATCTGTGTGCATCAGAAGAGGTAATGAAGGATTTATCGGCAGCATATCTGTATTAAAATAGGTTAAAATAAGGTATTCTGAAATAGGTAATGTCAATGGCTAACAGTAAAGCCTCAGAAATACTATTCCATATATCTGAAATAACAAATATTATTGCAGAAAATCCTCCAAACATGGAAAACTGTGGGAATCATCGCTTAAGTTTAGATAAGATTTCATGGCAAGGATTATACACACAGCAGTAAAGCCTCTATTGACTACATGTTTCTGTCTGGAAAATGAACCTTAGTTTTCTTTTTGCAATAACACACGTTCATTTTCTTTCCCTCTTTGCTCTTTCATATCTAGACTTTGTTTATGGATTTTTTTCAGATGAAACTAACGTTTTACAAAATAAATCCCCAGTTTCCTAAGGATTCTTATTTCTAGATGAAGTCAGTTACATTGGACATGTTATATGATAAATGGCAGTGCTTTAACAAGAAGATGAAACCAGGGTCAAAGAGTTATGACTACATTCACACATGCACATATATGTATATATTAATAATCTTTACTTATATATATCAATATATTTATTTGTGTATACATTGAATCTGAACCTACAAGTAGAATGCAAGCAATAGATCAAAACTCCCCATGAAAATATACAATGGAGGGTAAAAAAATAAGCACAGCCTACAAAAAATCCTGCTACTTTAATTGTTATATAAGACATAAATTGGGATTTAGATTATGCTCTACACATTGATGCAAGATAGCCTGAACCTAAAGTTTGTAAGACTTAATTTTCTGTTGCTATTAATGAATATTACAACAGCAGCTGCCCCCTGTGGCTTGGTATAAAAAGCAGTGTATATACCTAGCACAACATTTGCAGACCTCCTCAGTTTTGTGTTTTTAATGTGATGAAAAATTGTACGAGTAACAAAGGAAAAATGTCATGGTAACTAAAACATTTCCTATACATGTATTTTAGAGTGAAGCTAAATCAAAGGTCTTCAAAGAATTACTAGGGTTCTTTCTAGGAGGTTATTGACAAATATGTAGTTTGTCTTCTGAGTTTGAGCCTCTTTCACAGATTGGTGTATTTGTGATCCCACAGGCAGGAATAAGTGTCTGTAATTCATTTCTCCTTGTTAACTAGTGTGCTTTTGTGTGTAGAATGATTGACAGCAAACTCGGCTTAGTCCCAACGGATGAGCTTGTTAGCAAAACCCTAGCATCCTATCTCTAATAAAGCATATCAGCAGTACATTTTGTCCTATCTATTAGCCTCTCTGTTTCTTTTTTGTGAAAAGCTGAGTGTCCCTTTGAAGCAATGACAAATAAACCCCTGAACTGAAGTGCTAGGCTGCCTTATGGACAGCTGGATAGTAAATGTCACACCGTGTATAGAATGCCTATTATCAGAGTGAGCCATTTGTTCCATTCCTTTCAGTATCTTAATGTAATACAAAATTGCTAAATCAAGCCCCATGTCTGTGACAGAACATAATTAATGAGAAAGCAGGAGCCAATTCAACACTCTTTATTGGGACCTAATTGGCTCAGGCAACAGAGTTGTCACTCAACAAGAGACTTCCTTTAAAGCAATTTTGTTCTTGGTTGTATTACAGAGCCTATTAAATTGTCCCCTCCTTGATCACACAAAGAAGTATCTGCATGCAATAATTAGCTTTTCCAAGGGGATTTTTTTTAACTCTTTCAATAATAGCACATTTTCAAGCACTGCTGGAGGAAACAGACAGCACAGGGAGATGTGCAGCCTCTGGACTGAACAATGGTAATACATGCATTTTGGAAAAGCCTATGAGGAGCATATCAAAGCTACAGCTAGTACGAAATGTGGTGGCCTGAGTTAAGAGAAGGTTGCAGGTCAAGCTGGGCATCTAATATTGGCACTCTGTGCAAACTGTTCAGCTAAAGGAGCCAATGAAAGTGTGGAGGTATGGATTGTTTAACCGAGTGCTTCCTTTCTGACATAGTATTAAGCCACCACAAGGAATGAGAGGTCCTATTTCCCAGTGCCAGTAGCAGGAACTTCCGATACCAGGATGAGCAGCTGTTCATTTTGAGTAGGAATCAAAACCTAGGAAACTTTTCCCTGTAAATATCCATAAGAGTTTCATGAACTGTGTGTTTTTCTTAATCATTAGATGTTATGGCAGAGTAAAATGGTGAGGGAACTCTGTAAGCATTAATAAAGAAATTTTTTTGGCACCCAAAGAACAAACTTCACACTTCGGAGTTAAGTAGTACTTAAATTGTACATAAGTAAGAAGGAAGCCTAGAACCCTCTTCTGTAGCCTCCAAAAGCATAAATCTCTACAACTAGGTAAAAGACAACTTATTAAAATACAAAATATATCAGTTCTTGAAGTCCAGTGATTTAACCACCATCAAAAATGTTCACATGTGTACATGTTTGTAGCTTACAATATTTGACTTATTTTCCAGCAAATTTCAGCTGCAGCTACTAAGCCTCATAGGAACTTATTTGAAAGGCAGAAAATGAAAATGAGAAGGTCCTGAACCAGTTGAATATCTCTGTGTTTAGAAAGGCTTATCATAAGTTGAACTTTACATTTTCTCTTCAGTCTAGAATTAAAGCTAGTATTGCAATGGAGGACTTGGCCCATGTTTCTGTCAAAATTTTGACATATCATCCTCTCTGTTACCATTTTCTGATATTTGTACAGGACTTACAACTCAGTGCACCTGTTGAAAATAGTTTGGGAAATACAACAATAGACAATGACATTTTAGTTATTTATTTATCTAATAATAGATGTTTAATATTGCTGCATTAGTTATTACTTTTTGAGAATAGTAAGTGAAATGAATCAATATATTTGCTGTTTAAAAACCAGTAGATTTTAGTACTTCTGTCTTATGTCTCCCAAAGACTATGATGTGACTAATCATATGGATAACAGTGTTATATTATTATTTTCTTCAGGGTAAAATTCCAGGGATTTCAAAGCAAATGATGAAAACAGAATGAAAAGTATGCAGAATGTCATGGTTTTTTCAAAGAAATACATGTTTAATGAGTCTTGGCATATGCTATATCAGCAGTTATATTAAGTGATTGTGATGAACACATTTTGATTTGCACATTTTATGTAGCTTTTTTAGTGGTACAACTTCATTGACATCTGCTCTAGTATGCATGCAAACTACAGCATTTCTAATATCCACCCCTTTGAAGACTGAGTTAGAACAGATTACATAAATATATTACAAACCCACTTTTTTCAGATTTAATAAAGTGCAAGACAATATCCTAAATGCAAATGTTGACCAACAATGTCATTTCCCAGGTGACTCATGAAGACTATGAAAGCATATATTCTGAGAACAGTTTTATTAGTTTATTCTAGTAACGAGTGAAAATGATTACGAAAACTGGCAATCTAATTTTCTTTAATTAATCATTTGAAATCAATATTATAAAACTAAAATTTTATATTATTATTAACTCTACGTGCTCTAGAATACTAACGGACACTGAAGAATATTAACGAATACATCACAGGCATCTACTGAGAAGATTTCTGACAAGTCAAATTAGAATGTTAAAAAAATAAACATTTAAACTGAAATAACGCACAGACTTAATATTCCACAAATATTGTGTGGAAAGGTAGCCATGGAAAGATATTTTGGGAATATATTCAAAACAGCACCGATTTAAATGTTTTATCAAATAAAATAGTTGTCTGATGATGAATTTTCATCCAAAAAGTACTTGAGTTCCTAAGTAAATTGCCAAGCTTCTGTAGTTTTGGCCATCATGACTGTATAACATGAGTTAGATGCCATGCTGTTCGAATCTAACAGAAGACTAAAAGGCTGTTTCTCCTGTTCCAGAAAACCTTGAGCTCCAGATATTAGTAACAGCCTCCTGAAAACACATAGCCACAAGTCACATATCCCCACATATCTATGTTTGAAAGATCACTGTCACTGATGACATAAAAGTGAGGTCTAATCAAGAGAGAAATATGACATCATTTGGTTGTCATTTCAAACAGAAATAGAATGTGCAACTCCAGGACTGGTGGTTATTAATACTCCAGTAACTGTAAGAAAGACAATCCATACTAGTTATGGATTGTGTCTCTATTTAATGCATAAGGACAACATCTTGCATCTACATTAGCTGACTGTGGCTAGCAATAAGACCAGAAATAGACACCTGTGTATTATACAAACAAAGTGATTATGATGTATAAAGAACATTGCTTAGGTCTGTAAGTTTTTCCTTCTTACATACACAAGGATGTCTCAACAAGTGTCTCAGTAAGGACTGGTTTAGGTAATGGCTTTGAACTGTTTCCTTGTTTTGATAAACAAATAATTGTTATTATTAGTGAATCTGGCAAAAAAAGTCTGAGTCAGGACAGAAAACCTTCAGTCATTTTTTATGTCTGGTATTATCCTGTAATACCCCACAACTTTACCTTATGAAAATGATGACAAATTCTTCAGCATACAATTTTTCAGAATGTTATGAAATTGTCATCTTTTGCATGTAAATACTGCCTGCTTTCTTCATCTCATACACAAATGTAATAATACGTGCCCTAGTAGCGTGGTCCCCAGTGGCATAATTTTACACAGGTCATTATATTTCAGAAACAAAAATATTGAACACCCTAAGCAGTCTTGGATTTCTAGGGACTAACTCTGAGGGAGTCTGCAACCTCTGAATCTGTCATGTAACCAGACTTTTCTTCAGCACAAAGTATGATTAAAAGTAATAACACATGTCATACCACTGTGGCAATGCCAACACAGAGGATGCGTTTTCTACAGAACAGATGGTACGTGCAATGCTAAGAAGTCTATTCTCTTCATTTTACCTCATTGTTGCTTGGCTTCTGTGCCTTCTCACACACGTCACACATTTGAAAGTGTGCACAATGTCCTCTTTCTAAAGGGCATGAGCATATGAACTCATATAAACAAGATCAGAATGCAGATTCATTTATCTAGAGCATAATTCAAAATAGACTTAAAAACAAATAATAATAATATCTTAGCAGAAGTATCTCACAGCTATTATTTTAGAAACTAAGGAATTTATAATTTTGACAATCTGGGAAAGGTAGTAGGCATATAAAACATAACAGGGATCAGCTCACCTGCTACATTACAGATACTACTGTGAAATATAGCATTTTCAAGAAGTGCTGAGTAAACTACACGATAATTTAAGACTGAACATTATGAAGAATAATTTAAAATACAAAAGAAGTGTGAGACATGCAAAATTCCAACTGACCTTCATCCAAAATTGATGTTTTTGTAAAAAAAACCATGGGGCATTTAATAACTATAGGAGTTTTCTAAATATCATTCACAAGTTAGCATGTCTGGTATTTCAGTAACTGACAGTAAGATACCAAGGCAAGAAGTAACACCTGTAAGGATTCAGAGGAGAGAGTACTATGTATTATATAATCAATACCATATATTGAAAGTCTTGAATTTTCTTTACAGATCTGTAAAACCTCTAAATTAATATTTATGTATATTTTACAGATCACAAACTGAGGGAGAAAGGTTTCAATGTGTACCGAAGGAAGGAAGTTCTGACTGATATTGTTTGGACTATGACTCAGTAGGTCTAGGTCCTGCTCCAACAGATACTGTTCTGCATGTTTATTTCTCAGCTGCACAAGAAATGAGGTTCAGTTCATGACTGTAACACTCTCAAATACAGTGCCAAGAAACAGGGACAGGTAAAACCAGTGAGGAAGCAGGAATGATCTGCTATGAACACATCAAAACTACCCTATTAAGGGATGAGTTCATATACAGTGTAA